>NC_052151.1:141613043-141913043 GCF_902713615.1 Scyliorhinus canicula | reverse complement strand
AGGCCTTTTCTGCGATCACCTCCAGTGTTCTCTCCCCAGACGGCAGTCATTATCACGTTTAGCAGGCACCTGGGGCGGGAGTCTCCGACCCCCCGCCGCGTCGGAGAATCCCCAGGGGTGGTGCGAATCCCACCCCGCCGCTCCGACGCCAGCTGCTGTATTCTCTGGCACCGATTTTCGGGCGGGGCTGCGCCAGTTGAGGGCCGTTGGCAGCGGCCCTCCCAGCAAATCTCCGGGCCCCGATGGGCCGAGCGGCCGTCGTTTCCTGGGACATGGTCCATCACGCCGGGCCTGGCTTGAAGGCCAGCTAGGTTAGTACTCGGGGGGGGGGGGGGGGGGGGGGGCGCAGGGGGATCTGGCCCCGGGGGGGGGGGGGGGGGGGGGGCACGGTGGTCTGGCCATGATTGGGGCCCACCGATCTGCGGGCAGGCCTATGCAGTAGGGGCACTCTTTCCTTCCATGCTGGCCTCTGTAGGGCTCCGCCATGGCCGGCGGAAAATAATTCCCCTGCGCATGTGCAGGAGTACACCAGCCGGTCTGCGCATTCGCAGAACCACGTAGGCGGTTCTGTGCATAGAACAGTACAGCACAGAACAGGCCCTTCGGCCCTCAATGTTGCGCCGAGCCATGATCACCCTACTCAAACTCACGTATCCACCCTATACCCGTAACCCAACAACCCCCCCCTTAACCTTACTTTATAGGACACTACGGGCAATTTAGCATGGCCAATCCACCTAACCCGCACATCTTCGACTGTGGGAGGAAACCGGAGCACCCGGAGGAAACCCACGCACACAGGGGGAGGACGTGCAGACTCCACACAGGCAGTGACCCAGCCGGGAATCGAACCTGGGACCCTGGAGCTGTGAAGCATTTATGCTAACCACCATGCTACCCTGCATGCGCCAACTTGCGGCGGTCCTTCGCCGCCGGTTGGCACGGCGCCAACCCCTCCGCCGCCAGCCTAGCCCCCGGAAGTGCGGAGGATTTGCACCTTCCGCTCGGCCTTTCGCCGGAGTGGTTCGCGCTGCTCTTGGCGCTGCCTTCGGGCCATCCAGCCAGTTGCGGGAGAATCCCGCCCCTGATGTCTGATGTTAGCTGTCTACCTTTGATAAAGCCTGCTTGGTCTTCTGCTACCACTTCTGGTACGCAGTCCTCCAGCCTCTTGGCTAGGATCTTGGCCAGTATTTTCGCATCTGCGTTTAGCAGCGAGATGGGTCTGTAGGACCCGCATTCTGTTGGGTCTTTGTCTTTCTTGGTTATCAGTGAGATTGAGGCTTGTGCTAATATAGAGAGCAGTGCGCTTCTTGCCAGTGAATATCTCCCACAAGTGCGGGGCCAGTATCATCGTAAATGTTTTGTAGTCCACCGGGAAACTGCCTGGCCCCGGTGCCTTCCGCGCCTGCATGGAGCTAATACTTTCTATGACTTCTCCCAGTTCTAGCGGAGCTTTCAAACCCGGTCTCCTATCCTTCACCATGGCTGGCATGTCCTGTCCTTTGAGGAACTGCTTTATCTTCAACTGCTGGGGGCTCGGAGGTGTGTAGCCCCCGGTAGAATGTCTAAAATGCTTTGTTGACCTTTTCCGGTTCCACTACTAGTCTGCCTTTGCTATCCCTAATCTAGGCTATTTCCCTCGTGGCTGCCTGCTTTCTCATCTGGTGAGCTAGCAACATGCTTGACTTGTCTCCGTGCTCATACAGGGTCCCCTGGGCCTGGTGGAGTTGGTGCTCTGCTTTCCTCTTGGAGAGCAGGACAAAGTCTATTTGTAGCTTTTTCCTCCACATTCAGGGCCTCAGAGTATCACCGGTCCACTTCCAGTATGGAGTCGAGCATCTGTTGCCTAGCCACTCTCGCTTCCTTATCTCTCCATGCTTTGTAAGCAATAATTTTGTCTCGGATCACAGCCTTCAGTGCCTTCCAGAACTTGGAGGGTGGCATCTCCCCATTCTGGTTATTAGTAACATACTCGTCTATGGCCTGTGATATTTTCTTGCAGAAAGCCTTTTGGCCAGGAGGGCCGTGTCCAACTTCCATGGGGGGCATTGGGCACGGCCAGTCTCCAACCTCACATCCATATAATGTGGAGCGTGGTCGGAGATTACAATCATGGAGCATTCTGCTCTTACTAGCCCTGAAAGCACTGATTTCCCCACTACAAAGGAGTGGATCCGTGAATATACATTGTGTACTTGGGAGAAGAAGGAGAACTCCTTCTCCGCTGAGTCGGTCCACAGCACCCATCTGCCGAGTTCTTTTGCCATGTTGCAGGTCTTTCCTTTTTTGGGATTCAACCTGTCTGTCTGTGTGTCCTGTACACAGTTAAAGACCCCCCCCCCATGATTAGTCGGTCCGTATCTTTGTCATGGTCTTCTTTATAAATTCCGTGTCATCCCAGTTGGGAGCGTACACGTTCACCAGGATTACCAGTGCTACGTCTAGGACACCACAGACAATGACATACCGTCCCCCTGGCTCCATACCGTCCTTAACACCATCCTCTTATTTAGCAGTATGGCTACCCTCCTGGCCCTCATCCCGTAGCAGGAATAACAGGTCTGTCCCACCCAGCCCTTCCTTACCCGCAGTCGGTCCTTCTCCTTCAGGTGCATCTCTTAGAAGAAGACTATGTCGGCTTTCAAACTTTTCAGTTGGGCGAAGACTTTGGATCTTTTCACTGGGCCGTTAAGTCCCATGATGTTCCTGGTGACTATCCTGATGGGCGGTTTTTTGTCCTCCCGCTGCTGCGGGATAAACCTGGTGGACACACCCCTGCACTCCGGAGTTCCCCTTTGTTCGGGGACCGTCCAAGATGGCCGCGGTCACCATTCTCCCCATGAGGCTAGGCCCCTGCGCTTCAGGTTTTCCCTTTGTCCAGGGGGCACCCAACATGGCTGTGCCATGTGGGGGGAGGGAGGGGGGCAGGGACCTGCCTCCAAAGCGGTTGCTTGCAGAGCCATTTTGTTCCAGGTTGCCACGTGTGGCCTGTCGTAGCCAGCCTAATGCCCTTGTTCTCTTTGTTCCTGTGTTCCCCTTGTGGTGTTTTCTTCCCCCCCCCCCCCCCACTCCCTCCTCCCCCTCCCTGTAGCTGTCCCACCCCCTCTCCCTCACTTCTGTTTCTTCCCCTAGTCATCCCCCTGTTACCGATATCTGCTCCCTCCTTGCCAGGCGCTCTCTCCCTTGCAGGAGATGTGCCATTGCCTCAGTTCCTGTATATTTCCTAGTGCTAGCTTCCCGGGTTAGTTGTGTGTCCTACCGTCACCCGTTCCCTGAGCTTGCTACCAGCCGTTCTCCACAACTTTTCCTGCGCTCTGCCCCCCTCGTTCTTTCTTCTTCTCTTTACTCCCTTGTCCCAAGAATAAGGCAGTGCAAAGTGTTCAACATGTTGGTTCATAGTTAGCAACTCAAAAAGTAAAAGTCTCTTCCTATGAGTTCTTCATCGCAGTCCCTGCTGCTGTTTCTCAACTCCGTTTTCCAGGACAAACGTGTCCGCATCCGCAGGGGCTGTGAAAACGTGCCCCCTGCCTTGGAATGTGACCCAGAGCTTGCCTGGGTACAGCATCCCAAACTTTACACCGCTCTTGTACAGGGCAGCCTTCGCCCTGTTGAATTTTGCCCAGCGCTTGGCCAGGTCAGCCCGTGTCCTGGTAGATCCTGATCCGGTGACATTCCCAGTTACAGTTCTTTGTCTGCCTCGCCCAGCGCAGGATTCTCTCCCGGTCTTGGTGACGTTGCGTTTTGGTGATTATCGCTGTCAGCTGTTCCCCGATTCTGGACTTTGGGTGAAGCCTGGTCCCTTCCCACCAGGTTATCCAGCATTTGGGCCACATAGCCTTTGGGCTTCTTACCTTCGATCCCCTCCAACTGGCCCACAATCCCAAGGTTTTGGCGGCTCAATCAGTTTTCTTTGTCATTGATTTTCCCTTCAGGCTCCGCGGCATCACCACCAGCCTTGCCACTTCTTTTTCTAGGGTGACAATCTGGTCTCCCTGGTCTGTTGTGGCTTTCTCCAACTATTTCATGATGTTTTCCAGAGCTTCCAGTCGCATCTCCGCCTTGTCTAGGGCCACCTGCATGGTCACCAGAGCTTCCACCACCGCAACCTTGACCGCAGCCTGGATGTTGGTTTTTGTCTCTTCTCTGTGTTCTCTCAGTTCCCTTGAGAGAAACATCCTCCACAGATCCCCTGGTGTGGGGAGGCACCTTGCAAGGCAGGCCAGTCCTTCTCTCTCTGGCGAGGCCCGAGCTTCACCTCCTCTTGCGTTGGCCTGCTCGGTCGTTTGTTTCTCCAGGCTTTTTCCCTCCTAGTTTCCATGCGGCCTCTGGAATGGCTGTTGTTCCGCATTTCCCTTCGTGTTGCTGTTGGTTGAGGTATGGGGATGTTTTTTCTTTGTATTAGCGGGCTATTTTGAGTGAAAAGAGCCTATTTTCAGGTTCGTGGGAGGAGAGCCACCTGATGAGCTACTTCTCAGCACATCTCCGTCACCGGAAATCTCAGAAATTTCTTTTCCTGTTTCCGACGTTTTTTTCACATACCTCAATAAAGTCTTCTGATACTTGAAGTTTTTAAATAAATTTAGAGTGCCCAATTCTATTTTTCCAATAAGGGGCATTTAGCGTGGCGAATTCACCTGTCCGGCACATCTTTGGGTTGTGGTGGTGACACAGGGAGAATGTGCAAACTCCACACAGAAAGTGACCCAGGGTCAGGATCGAACCCGGGTCCTCAGCATCATGAGGCAGCAGTTCTTACCACTGCCCCACCATGCCGCCCCGGAAGTTCATGTCGTTCTGTTTTCATCAGCAAACTCAGCTTCCATACATGAAAGCTAGTTCTCTGCACAAAACATTTTTCCTCAGCAAAGCCTAATTTTTCTGAGCTATCTTCCAACCTCACATTCTTTAATTTCACTCTGCTGGTTGCTTCTGAGATGCTTCACGGTACTTTGTGAGAACCTTTACTTTACTCTCAGCCATGTAATTTTTCAACAACTCAATAATTCTCAGGACGTTTGGGGCTTCCAGTACTTTTCCTTCGAGTTCTTTGATCTTCAGTGTTGAATTTACATTTCCTGATCTTAGTTTTGTCTTTTCTTCACCTGCAACAGAGCATTGTCTTTGTCCTTTATTTTGTTTTCACTGTTGGTCAGGTCTATCTCTGGTTTCAGTTCTGCAATCATGCAACTCTTGGCTTCAGATTCCACTCGCAGCTGTATTAACTTGAACTCCTTCTGATTTCCTACTTAATCTTGATGCATTCCTGTAATGTAAAAATGTTCTTCTCCATGATGCCCAATTTTGCATCTAGTTTGGCCTTTGCATGAGCTCAGATTGGCATAGTATTTCAAATTTGTTATCAATGGATGTTTTTCAGAACTGAGAAGTACAATTTTCATTTTTCTTCACGATGGAGCTGCAGTAACTGTTTTTTCCCCTTCATCCTGGTCTTGTTGGGTTTCAGCAGGATCCTGTTGTGATTTGGCAGCCATCTTTAAAACTTTGTGATTCTGCAGGAAGCCTTTCAAACAAAGTGTAATGGTCAGCGATTTGCTTCTTTGAACTTGAAAAATCCATTTGAACGCATTTTTATTTTTGCTCTGTCTTCTGTTTTTCATTCATTTGAGCTCAGCCACCATTTGGTATGACACCGATTCCAAACGCAGCTGCAGCATTCTTCCAGCAATTAAACAATTGGTATGCCCAGCCTGATTGGTGACTGATTATTTTTAAGAGATTGGTTAAGGCTCTTAGTGAATTTTGTTTACCATTTTTGTGATCTGTGTTCAATCGAGGTTGATATTTGCTCACCCTTTTGTGATCTGGTTGGGTCCTTTGACTCTTCGTTCGATCGGGTTTGGCAGTCTACCTCCATGTGATCTGGTGAAATCCTTTTTAGCTGCACAGTGGATTCTATTTCTGCCCTTCATCTCCCACACCTGTAATGGAACTTTTTTAGAGTGATCTCCAGATGTGTCTTCCATTTAGGTACACTCATCTCAAGCCTGATTGCATTTTCTTTATTTTTTCCCATCTTCGGATTTCAGGGTCCTTCTCCAGCTTTGCAATTTAAGGGTCCTTCTCTTGTTGCCAACAGGTTGTATGGTTGCTTGGTGTCTCATTAAAAGTTCTGGAGGCTTGTATGGTTAAACATAAACTGCTTATTAGTGACAGGCAACTGTATTCATATCTCCAAAGCATTGGTCCAACTAGGTACTAGTTGTGATAGTGGTACTATCTTTATGCTGACTTCCCCAGACTCTCTCTTCATACAGTCTATCATCCAGTGACTCTGCATCATAATGTGAGTGGTACTGTTTCCCCAGTCCCACAGTAGCCTGACTAACCTGAACATCCTTAAACTACACAAACCATTGATGTGTTAGGCAGGTTGGTTCGATGTGGACTGCACTTGATGCAGTGAAGGTAGAAACAGACCTCGAACACTGGAGAAGATCCAACACGGTTTTATTCAACGATAGAACTAATATACATATTCAGCTGTGGGTCGACACTATACTGAACTGACTGGAGACTTTGTACTAGCCTGACCAGACTTACTAGCTACCGCATGGTGTTTGCACTGGCTAGCTCGTGGACTCTGACTGTCTCAGTGGCTGGGTCCAGAGAGCGGGAAACCTGGTGCCCTCTGGCTTTATAGTGGTAGTGTCCTGTCTGGTGATTGGCTGCACTGTGCTGTGTGCTTACTGGTCATCCTGTGTGTCAATCACTGCCTGTCTGCACTTCATTATTTACACGAGTCGATATTATGACATCTCCCACCCTTTTTGTTCCGATAAATAAATACTAATGTGTATATATATATATATATATATATGTATATGCCTGACTATATATAAAAGGTGTCAAAATGAACGTATATACATAGGAAGGTGTCGATAGTGCAGATACATGGCAAACAAAACAATATTTACAGAGGTCAAATCGATGAAGTCACAAAATGTACAAAAGCTCAGTCTATAGATTTAGTCTCTGTGGTGGGTGACGAATTCTTGTTGATCGCCGCAGAGGTGGATCAGAAGCCGCTTGCACTTGGATAGGCGGAATCGCTACCATCGCCTATAAAGCCAGAGGGCACTATGTTTCCCCATCTCTCTGGACCCAGCCACTGAGACAGTCAGAGTCCACGAGCTAGCCAGTGCAAACACCATGCGGTAGCTAGTAAGTCTGGTCAGGCTGGTACAAAGTCTCCAGTCAGTTCAGTATAGTGTCGACCCACAGCTGAATATGTATATTAGTTCTATCGTTGAATAAAACCATGTTGGATCTTCTCCAGTGTTAGAGGTCGCGTGGGCCGGCAGGATTGCTGGTAGATCAGTGGCCTCGTGGTAGGGTACGTCCGGAAGAAGCATCGTAGGCAGCGGGGCACTTCGGTCAGGTAGCGGGCGTGGAACTCTTCGCAGTGCCTGTCTGTTGCGCCGTAGCAGGGAGCCATCAGCCATGCAGACAAGGAACGACCTTGGGGCTACTTGTTTGATCACCACAGCTGTGGCTGACCAGCCGCCCTCAGGCAACTGGACACGAACATGATCAGTTGGGGCCAGCTCGGGTAGATCCGTGGCATGAGCATCATATGTGGCTTTCTGTTGGGCCCGTGACTGCTGCCTTTTCTGTAAGACCATGAGGTGGTCAAGGTCTGGAACATGGATGGCTGGAACTGTGGTCCTCAGAGTGCGATTCATGAGCATCTGCGCTGGAGACAACCCAGTGGACGGTGGGGTTGCCCTGTATGCCAGCATCGCCAGGTTGAAGTCGGAGCCTGAACCTGCAGCTTTGCACAGCAACTGCTTTACAATATGGACCCCTTTCTCAGCCTTCCCATTTGACTGCGGGTAGTGGGGACTGGAGGTTACGTGACGGAAGTTGTAGGACCGTGCAAAATCAGACCATTCCTGGCTGTAAAAGCAAGGACCATTGTCACTCATCACCGTGAGTGGTATCCCATGCCTGGCGAACGTTTCTTTGCAGGCTTTGATTACTGCCTTCGGCGTGAGGTCGGACAGTTTCACCACTTCTGGGTAACTGGAGAAGTAGTCGACCAGGAGTACGTAGTCACGCCCCTTGGCGTGGAAAAGGTCTACACTGACTTTGGACCATGGAGAGGTCACGATCTCGTGCTGCTGCAACATTTCTTTGGGTTGAGCTAGCTGAAACTTCTGAGAGGTAGGGCAGTTGAGGACTGTGTTGGCAATGTCCTGGCTGATGCCCGGCCAATAGACCGCCTCCCGAGCTCTGCGTCGGCATTTCTCGACCCCAAGGTGCCCCTCATGGTGTTGACCGAGCACCATAGCTCGCGTGCTCTGAGGAATTACGATCTTGCCGAGTTTCAGAAGGATGCCTTCCACCACCGTCAGGTCGTCTTTTAAGTTATAGAACTGGGGACATTGTCCCTTCTGCCAGCCATGGGTAAGGTGCTGCATCACACGCTGCAGTAGAGGATCCTTGGCCGTTTCCTCACGAATTTGGACCACCCGTTCGTCAGAGGCTGGAAGGTTGGTGGCATACAATTGCACTTGCGCTTCTATGTGGCAGATGAAGTCACTTTGTTCACACGGTGTGGTAATGGACCTGGATAGGGCATCTGCAACGATGAGCTCTTTGCCTGGCGTGTAGACAAGTTCGAAGTCGTACCGGCGTAGCTTAAGAAGAATTCGCTGTAACCGAGGTGTCATGTCATTTAAATCCTTCTGGATTATGTGGACTAGAGGCCTGTGGTCTGTTTCTACCGTATATTTTGGCAGGCCGTAAAGTCGTGAAACTTGACTATCCCTGTTAGAAGGCCCAGACATTCCTTCTCAATCTGAGCATACCGTTGCTCGGTGGGCATCATGGCCCTGGAGGTATTTGCCTCTGGAGCCCAGGACGAGGAGTCATTCCGCTGAAGGAGCACCGCCCCAATACCGTCCTGGATTGCATCAGTTGATATCTTGGTTTCCTTGGTTGGGTCGAAGAACGCCAGAACCGGGGCTGTGGTGAGCTTTGCTTTCCGCTCACACCATTCCTCTTCATGCGTGGGCAGCCACTGGAATTCCGTCGACTTTTTGACAAGATTGCGGAGGGCCGTGGTGCGGGATGCCATATTGGGAATGAATTTCCTGAGGAAGTTGACCATCCCAAGAAAGCGGAGGACAGCCTTCTTGTCCTCCGGGGTCTTCATGGCATTGATTGGCAAGACCTTGTCGGCATCTGGCCGCACGCCCTGCTACGAGATGTGGTCACCTAGGAATTTGTTATCTGATTGACCAAATGGGCACTTGGCCCTGTTGAGCCGGAAACCATGTTCATGGATTCTCTGGAGTACCTTCTTGAGGTGAGCGATGTGTTCCTGGGGCGTTGTGGACCAAATAATGGCATCATCAACATACACTCGCACCCCCTCGATGCCCTCCATCATTTGTTCCATGATGCGGTGAAATACTTTGGAGGCAGATATGATGCCAAAAGGCATCCGGTTGTAGCAGTAGCGACCGAACAGGGTGTTGAACGTGCACAGCTTGCGACTGGACGCGTCCAGCTGTATTTGAAAAAAATCCTTGGAGGCGTCCAGCTTTGTAAAGAATTTGGCATGAGCCATCTCGCTGGTCAACTCTTCACGTTTTGGTATCGGGTAATGCTCCCGCATGATGTTGCGGTTTAGATACTTAGGGTCAATGCAAATGTGAAGCTCCTTTACGTAGACCATAGAGCTGACCCAGTCTGTGGACTCTGTGACCTTCGATATGATGCTCTGGTCTTGGAGGTACTGTAATTGCTTCTTCAGACGATCCTTGAGAGGTGCCGGCACCCGGCGTGGTGCATGAATTACAGGGGTGGCGTTCGGCTTGAGCAGGATTTTATATCGGTATGGGAGCGTGCCCATTCCATCGAATACGCTGTGGTACTGCGTGATGATCTCATCTATGTCTGTTTGCAAGTTTCCATCAGGTGAGGCCGTCACCTGTGATGATCACATAGTGTGGACACGCTGAACCAAGTTCAGGAGCTTGCAGGCTCGAGCACCGAGCAGGGACGCTCTGTCAGGCCCGTCGATTTCAAACTCAGCGTCGCCTTGATCGCCTTATTGGACACCCTTAGTTGACACGAGCCTCTGGCAGCTATGGCATTGCCATTGTAGTCAAGGAGCTGGCAGGCCGCTGGAAGAATACTTGGTCTGGCGTGGATGCTGTCGAGATCGGATTTCGAGATGAGGTTCGTCAATGCGCCGGTATCCAGTTTAAACCGGATGCGAGCCTTGTTAACTGTGAGGACAGCACACCACTCATCATCGGGATCCACACTGAGGATCGTGAGGCGCTTCGCCGTCGTGGGGGAGGGCAGCGCATGCGTCGTTATGATGCCCACCCGGTATGGGGACTTGAGGCACTCAGCATCAGGGTCCGTTGGGCTGTCGGGTTTGGAATCTGGCATGCCTTGTTGTATTGAGCGGACACTTCTGCGCCGCAGCTGGGATCGCTGGCTGCTGAGCGGTGGAGCAGATCTGCAAAGGACTGCGTAGTGGCCAAGCTTGCCACATTGTAGACACCAGCGTCCTCTTGCCGGACATTGCCGCTTTAAGTGGGCGGAGCCACAATTCGGACACGTCATGACGCCGACGTCAGCGCGTTCCATGCGCCATCGCGGTCGATCGACGTATGCACCTGCGCAGTCGGGTTGTCGGTCTCGACGTCCACTCGGTCGTGGCGCGCATGCGCAGGGTCATAGTTACATGACTGCGCGAGGATGCGGAGATGGGTCAAGAAGGACTGAAAAGGTTCATCCTTACCCTGAATGCTCTGCTGGAAAACGTACAGTTCAAAGCTCTCATTCACCTCAATGTCACAGTGGCTGTCGAACTTCAGCAGGACTGTTTTGAATTTTGTTTTGTCTTCGCCTTCAGCGAATGTAAGGGAGTTGCAGATGTGGATGACGTGGTCCCCCGCTGTGGAGAGAAATAGCGCGATCTTCCTGGCATCCGATGCGGCCTCGAGGTCGGAGGCCTCGATGTACAAGAGGAACTTTTGCTTGAAGATCTTCCAATTGGCGCCGAGGTTACCGTAGATGCGGAGCTGCGGAGAAGGGTGGATGTTTTCCATGTCACCGGATGGCTGCTTGCTGGTCCATGCTGATTCACTCGAGGTAGGACCGTCAAATTTCAATAACACTCTGGTACCATGATGTGTTCGGCAGGTTGGTTCGATGTGGACTGCACTTGATGCAGTGAAGGGAGAAACAGACCTCTAACACTGGAAAAGATCCAACACGGTTTTATTCAACGATAGAACTAATATACATATTCAGCTGTGGGTCGACACTACACTGAACTGACTGGAGACTTTGTACTAGCCTGACCAGACTTACTAGCTACCGCATGGTGTTTGCACTGGCTAGCTCATGGACTCTGACTGTCTCAGTGGCTGGGTCCAGAGAGAGCGGGAAACCTAGTGCCCTCCGGCTTTATAGTGGTAGTGTCCTGTCTGGTGATTGGCTGCACTGTGCTGTGTGCTTACTGGTCATCCTGCGTGTCAATCACTGACTGTCTGCACTTCATTATTTACATGAGTGGATATTATGACAACCATCAGGCCTGCTCTGCCATTCAATGTGATCATGATTAATCTTGGGCTTTGAAATGAAAAAATGAAATGAAAATTGCTTATTGTCACAAGTAGGCTGCAAATGAAGTTACTGTGAAAAGCCCCTAGTCGCCACATTCTGGCGCCTGTTTGGGGGGGCTGGTACGGGAATTGAATACCGTGAGGCAGTACGGTAGCATGGTGGTTAGCATAAATGCTTCACAGCTCCAGGGTCCCAGGTTCGATTCCCGGCTGGGTCACTGTCTATGCGGAGTCTGCACGTCCTCCCCGTGTGTGCGTGGGTTTCCTCCGGGTGCTCCGGTTTCCTCCCACAGTCGAAAGATGTGCGGGTTAGGTGGATTGGCCATGCTAAATTGCCCGTAGTGTCCTAAAAAGTAAGGTTAAGGGGGGGGGGGTTGTTGGGTTACGGGTATAGGGTGGATACGTGGGTTTGAGTAGGGTGATCATGGCTCGGCACAACATCGAGGGCCGAAGGGCCTGTTTTGTGCTATACTGTTCTATGTTCTATGAACCATGCTGCTGGCCTGCTTTCAAAGCCAGCGATTTAGCCCTGTGCTAAACCAGCCACTATTTGACCCTACTTTCTTGATTGCCCCCCCCCCTCCCCCCATATACCTTGATTACCTGAGAGGCAAAGATTCTGTTCATCCTGTCCTTAAATGTATTCGACAATGAAAGCATCCACAGTCTTCTGTGATATGAGAATTCCAAAAAATTTGCAACCTTTTGAATGAAGTAATTTATCCATCTCAGTGCTGAATAATTGGCCCCTTATCCTGAGGCTGTGCCCCCATGTTTTAGATTCCCTGACCAGCAGAAACAATCTTTCACTATCTATCATCACACCACTTCAGAATCTGACATGTTTCACCAGAGGCGGACTTATACTTTTGGGGGAACCCATGCACTCCCTCTTTGCGGTGGCCCCACATCATACCCCACCCCCTGCTGATGTGACGGCCTGCCCCCAATGATGTCAAACCCTGTCCTAATTGAAGTGTTGGCTAGTGTAGACTTGAGACACTTCCAACACTGATGAAGGTTCAACTCAATTTTATTAACTACTTCTAACTAACTAACACACGATGACTGGTTTAGGGGCTGGTTTAGCTCACTCGGCTAAATCGCTGGCTTTTAAAGCAGACCAAGGCAGGCCAGCAGCATGGTTCGATTCCCGTACCAGCCTCCCCGGACAGGCGCCGGAATGTGGCGACTAGGGGCTTTTCACAGTAACTTCATTGCAGCCTACTCGTGACAATAAGCGATTTTCATTTTTCATTTCATGACTGTGGGTCTAAATGATGCTAACTTAAACTAGAGACCTAAGCCTTGTCCAAACCAGTTGATTCTCTCAGCACGTGTTGTGAATCTGTGCTGGGCTGGGTGAGTTCCTGTTACACTCCGAGGCAGCACCCAGAATGAGCGGGAACCGTGGTGCCCTCTGCCTTTATAGTGTGTGTATTCTAACTGGTGATTGGCTGCAGTGTTTGTACATGTTGATTGGTCCCTGTGTGTGTCCATCAGTGTGTGTCTGCACCATGATATACTGGTTTATATTATGATACCAATCAGAGAGAGAAATGCCTGACATCAAAAAAGGCAGTAAATTCAACATGCAAAAACAACAAGAAGAAAGATGTTGGTTGCTGCCCATCCCCCGCACTCTCAGCCCTGCCTGGCTAACCTTTGTCTCTGGTCAGGTCGCCCGGCTGACTGCTACTTTGATTCCCTGAGATATGACACCGACGCTTGCCTGACCTTCTTTGTACCTCCCGACGACTGCTCTGCCAACCTCTTGGTTCTTCCTCGAGGGGCCAGGCCTCGAGCCTTGACGACCACGTGTGCGCCTGGCTGGCTGCCTGGCTGCTGGCTATCTAGACTGGCCTCAGCTCTCTCTCGACCTTGCTGCCCTGTCCGTTGCTGCCCAGCCCACCCCGCTCACTCTTACCCCGCTCCTGAGGACTGCTGTACCCCAATTCCCCCGAGACACGATGCTGGCACTTGCCTGGCTTTCTTTGCACCTCCCGACTGCTGCTCTGCTCACCTTTTGGCTCTTGCTTTGGTGGCCAGGCCTAGAGCCTCGATCCTTGACGATGGTGTCTTCTCTTGGCTGGCTACCTGGCTGCTGCTGCAGGCTTTCTGGCCTGATGGCCTCTGTTCTTTTTGGTTGGTTGCCTGCCCACACGCCTCAGCCCTGGCCTGAAAGTCGAGACCCACCCCACTTGCTTCGCTCGATGGCCGTTGGCCAGCGCATCCTGCTCGCCTCGCTGAATGCCTCTCAGGCTCGCATCCCGATGTTATGTCAGCGGCCTCACTGTTGTCTCAGGCCATCCACCGGACTGAACGGCAGAAACCGGCCATCTTTACTCAGTGAAAGTTCAGAAACTTCACACCAATTCGGGAGATCCGTGTCTGAATGTTCTAAGACTCCACCACCTCTCAATGCCTGGCAAACTGTTTTCCCAATCTGAGGGGCAGTCCACCAATAAGAGCCCGATGTTGTTCTGTATTGCCTGCTGATAAACGCAAGAAATATGAATGAGCAACCCAATTATATTTTTTTCCCAATTAAGAGGCAATTTAGCCAATCCACCTAACCTACACATCTTTGGGTTGTGGGGATGAGACCTATGCAGACACGGGGAGATCCGGGGCCGGGATCGAACCTGGGTCCTCAGCAGCGTGAGGCACAGTGCTAACCACTGCACCACTGTGCTGCCCTTGAAAGTTTGCCGCTGTGGTTCACTGAGACCGCCTCTCATTCTTCTAAATTCCAGAAAATATTGTCCCAATTTACTCAGCCTCTCATAAAACAACCCTTTCTTGCCAGGGACCAATCTAGTAAACCTTCACTGTAACACCTCCAAATCAACTATATGGAGGCCAAAACTCCAAAACTGCACACAGTATTCCAGATGTGGTCTCACTAAAGCCCCATACAATTGTAGCAAGACTTCTTTCTTCCTCTGCTCCAATATCCTTGCAATTATGCTCAATTTGACATTTGCCTTCCTAATTTCTTGCTGCTCCTGCATGTTAACATTTCAATTTCCTTGCATGAGCTCACCCAAGTCTCTTTGAACATCAACATTTACAAGTTTCACACGTTTTAATAAATATTCTGATTTTCTATTCTTACAACCGAAGTGAATAACATCACACTTCCCCACACTGTACACCATCTGCTGTCTTGTTGCCCACTCGCTTAACCTGTCTATATCCCTTTGCAGCCTCTCTGCGGATTCATTTATTGAATCCGAGAAAATTACCACACAGAAGCAGTCTGTTCAGCCCATCGTGTCTGTTCTAGCCCTCTGAAGGAGCAGATCACTGAATGCCATACCCCTGTCATTTCCCCATAGCCTTGCGAATGTTTCATTTTCAGTAAATTACCCAAATCTTTTTTGAAAGCCTCAGATGATCCTACCTCCATCATAGTTTCAGTTGGTGGATTCCAGATCCTAACCACTCGCTGCGTGAAATGTTGCCATTGCTTCTTTTTCTAATCACCCTAAATCTGTTGTTACAATCCTAACTGATGTTGTAACTGGACAGGAGGATCCAAGATTGGAACCCTGGTTCAAAAAACTGTGGGCGGGCGCTGATTTCACACTAAATTGCAATTCTCCATCGCCTCGAATGCGCCGTCAATGCATTCCAGAACACATGCATAGTAAATACCGTTTTTATTAGCGGACCCGACCGAGTATCTGCCAGGCCTCCGCAATTCTCCTCCTCCGATGGGCCGAATTCCCGACGGCAAGCTTTACTGTGACACTGGCCGTATAGGTGCCCCCACCCCCCAACTCCAGCCCCAACACTCCACTCCACCACTCCCGCATACATTCTCCCTCAGATACCACCCGCCAGCGAGGCATCACCTGACCCACTCAAGGGCTCCCCCAGAGTAGCCCTAACAGGGACGGCGGATGGGTGCCATGGAGCATGCCGCTGGCAAGGGCAGAGCCAGCCGATGGTGCCCCTGGCAGCAGGGATGGACGCCAGGGCCACAGTCCCCACGTGGCCAGGCACCGATGTGGCCATGGGTGCGGAGATGGAAGCGGGGGTGAACATGTGGGGACAGAGTCCGCCGTGCCAACCGGGGCCACTGTGTATCCCATTGGCTGGGCACGGCTGTACGCACCATGCCACACGTTGGCCTTTAACCCCCTGCAGACAATGATATGGGAATCAACCAGCAACGGTGGCCTTCCTGCTAGTCGCAGCAGCCCTGGGGGATGCCCTGAGGCTATATGAGCTGGAGTTGTTCGAGGAGGAGGAAGCTGCAGCAGCGGAGCCTGCCCCAGAGGAACAGGAAGCAGCAGGTGAGGATGGAGACCTGGCATCCCAACAGGCCGAGGAGGAGGAGGAGATGCCAAGGAGGCGCCGCATGAGACCTCGTGTGTACCGGCAGTGCCTGTTGTTCGAGGAACTGCTGGACCAGGCATGCCGTCGAAGACTTTAGCTGAGGAGGGAGACAGTGCAACACCTCTGCCAGATCACGGCGCACCTGTCATCGAGGGGGAATCGGGAAGGACACCAGATAGCATAAGACCATAAGACATAGGAGAAGAATTAAGCCACTCGACCCATCGTGTCTGCTCCACCATTCAATCGTGGCTAATATTTTTCTCATCCCCATTCTCCTGCCTTCTCCCCATAACCCCTGATCCCCTTATTAATCAAGAATCCATCTATCTCTGTTTTCAAGATACTCAGTTCATTGGCCTCCACAGCCTTCTTCGGCAAAGAGTTCACCACACTCCGGCTGAAGAAATCCCTCCTCATCCCTTTAGTCTGAGATGGTGTCCTTTGATTCCAGTTTTTCCTACAAGTGGAAACATCCTCTCCATGTCCACTCTATCCATGCCTCACAGTATCCTGTAGTTTCAATAAGATCTCCCCTCATCCTTCTAGACTCCAGTGAGTACAGACCCAGAGTCCTCAGCCGTTTCTCATATGACAAGCTGTTCATTCCAGGGATCATTCTTGTGAACATCCTCTCAACCCTTTCCAAGGCCAGCACATCGTTCCTTAGATATGGGACCCAAAACTGCTCACAATACTCCAACTGGGGTCTGACCAGAGCCTTATACAGCCTCAGAAGTACATCCCTGGTCTTGTACCCTAGCCCTCTTGACATGACTGCTAACATTGCATTTGCCTTCTTAACTGCCGACTGAACCTGGACGTTAATCTTAAGAGAATCATGAACAAGGATTCCCAAGTCCCTTTGTGCTTCTGATTTCCTAAGCATTTCCCCATTTAGAAAATAATCTATGCCTAAATTCCTCATTCCAAAGTGCATAATCTCACACTTTTCCACATTATATTTCATCTATCACTTCATTGCCCACTCTCCTAGCCTGTCCAAGTCCTTCTGCAGCCCCCTTACTTCCTCAATACTACCAGTCCCTCTGCAGATCATTGTATCATCTGCCATTGACCGTCAAGGTGATGGTCGTCCTGAAATTTTATTTCATGGGCACCGAGTGGGGACCTGTCCGGGATCTCACGGACACCGGTGCTCAGGTGCATCTGCACCATCACAGAGGTCCTATATGCCCAGGCGGCTCAATACATAAATTTCAATATGAATCGAGCCCAACAGGATGCCGGGCAGCACAGTTCACCACCATCGCCAAGATGCCCTGGGTCCAGGGGGTGATCGACGGGATGTATGCCCCCCTCCGACCATCTGCAGGTGATAGGCCGCTTTGTACAAACCAAATGGAGTTCCACTCGATGAACGTGCAGCTGATATGTGACCATTAGCTACGCATCATTAGCTACGCCTGTGCCCGATACTCGGGCAGTGAGCACGACACCTTCATCCTGGCACACCCACTGATTCCTGATATGTTCGAGATATCCTCCCCGGCTGGGGGGCTGGCTCCTGGGCGACCACAGGGGTTATCCACTGCAGTCGTGGTTGATGACGTCTATCTGAAGGTCACAGCCCAATGCTGAGACCCGCTACAACGACGCCCATGCAGCGACCGGAGCTGTGATCGAGCGGCGCTTCGGCACCCTGAAGATGCACTTCAGGTGCCTGGACCACTCAGGAGGGTCTCTCCAGTATGATGCTGAGAGGGTCGGCTGCATTGTGGCGGCTTGCTGCATCCTCCACAACATCGCGCAGCAGAGAGGCGATGTGCTGGAGTAGGAGGATGAACGCCAGGCCTTGTCCAATGAGGAGGATGCGGGGGAGAGGGAGGAGGGCAGGACTTGGGACCCAGGCAAGCACAGTAGGCCGCACTGCGTGAGCAGCAGGGACAATATGCAGGGGATGCTCTGATCGTCTCCAGGTGCACCGGCTGGCAGGAGGAGTGCGGAACTGGCCAGGGGCATGGACATCGCATCCCAACATCCTCCACTCCCGCCCTCCTGGCCACCTCCCCACATGCAAACCCCTCCGTGATACATACCTGATGCACTACGAGGTGGGGGACCTGGGTTGGCAGTGACAGCAGATCTGGTCCATTGGGATGGAGGATGATGGCAACCCGCTCTGCCATGAACTCTAATGTTCTGAACAGGTGATGAGCACATGGGAGTTTCAAACTCCACTCCTAAAAGCAGGCTTTAAAATCTATTCTCATAATAATCCAGACCAGGTTTTCCAAATAACAGTTTTAAACAAAGCATCCTTTCTACTTTTAATAGCAAATCCAGTCCACAATTGTACACCAACCCCTTTAAGTTTACTTTGTCTTAACTGCTTTTGCACAAACGCCGAGATCCAGCCATTGATTTTCATAGTTATTTCAACTCACGATCTACAGACTGTAGTAAAATCTCAAAAACATGAAAGCCACTTTAGATATTTTTCTGGCCTTTCACGATCCAATGCCTTTTCAACTCTGGGTGACTTTACTGAACAGTTTTCTGTTCTGATACTTTTAACCTAAGACTTCTTGGAAACTTCTCTTCATTTCTCTAGTTTACTTAACTAGTTGCTCTTCAGATCTCGGCACTCGATTTCTTAACCATTACTCCATGGTATGGCTTTTCTTCAAGTAAAGCTGAGAGAGCTGTTCCCTCTCTAGCCTTCCAAGCCAACTGCTCTAGCAGAGCTGCGAAAGCTGCCTTCTCTCTCACTACCTATTTCTAACTGCAATCAAATTAGCTAAACAAAAACTTAAACACTTCTCTAGCTTACCAAGCTCCAGTTACTAAGCAACACCCACATGCTTATGCTTTTCAATTATTCTTCACACCATAGCCCTCTCTAGGCACATTTGAATCACAATTGGAACTTAACCAACCTCACACATACACACACCTTTGTTCAGAATGAATCTAAATATAGGTGTTACCCTTCCAGGCACAGAAACATTAAATTAAACACACTTAAAACTGTACCTTATTTCTAATGATTACCAATACAGTCTAATTCCCTTAAACCTAAACTAATTTTCCTATGCTGTGCTCTCTGGTTCACAATCGTTCCACTAATTTACCCTGTCTACTCTGTCCAGACCACTCATGGTTTTGAATATCTCTATCAAATCTCTCAATGCTATCCTCTCCGATTCGAGTTCCAGGCAGCGAACTGAGCGGTCGCGCTACAAGGGGGCTTCCGAAGAGTGAAGAGGCCGTGGCCTTTATCTCCGCAGCGGGGAGAGCAGGGCCCCCCCGCAACGATACGGCCGGCAGAGGATCCTCGGCGGCTCGGCGGCAGCGGCAGGTCCACCCCCCAACGATACGGCCGGCAGAGGATCCTCGGCGGCGGCAGCATGTCCACCCAGGTCCACCACCACCCCCCCCCCCCCTCCCCCCCCCCAGCGGCACTAGAGCGCAGGCCAGGAGCGGAGCGGCAGCGACCCGGTCGGAAGCGGGGCCCAGCCCGCGGCAAGAAGGGAGCGGAGGAGCAGCGACCTAACCACCCCCACCGGGAGAGCGCAGGGTGCGACCAGCGGGGACCCGAACGGAGCAGCGGGGACCCGAACGGAGCAGCGGGGACCGACCCGAATGGAGCAGCGGGGACCCGAACGGAGCAGCGGGGACCGACCCAAACGGAGCAGCGGGGACCGACCCGAACGGAGCAGCGGGGACCGACCCGAACGGAGCAGCGGGGACCCGAATGGAGCAGCGGGGACCCGAACGGAGCAGCGGGGACCCGAACGGAGCAGCGGGGACCGACCCGAACGGAGCAGCGGGGACCGACCCAAACGGAGCAGCGGGGACCGACCCGAACGGAGCAGCGGGGACCGACCCAAACGGAGCAGCGGGGACCCGAACGGAGCAGCGGGGACCGACCCGAACGGAGCAGCGGGGACCGACCCGAACGGAGCAGCGGGGACCCGAATGGAGCAGCGGGGACCGACCCGAACGGAGCAGCGGGGACCGACCTGAACGGAGCAGCGGGGACCGACCCGAACGGAGCAGCGGGGACCGACCCGAACGGAGCAGCGGGGACCCGAACGGAGCAGCGGTTACCGACCCGAACGGAGCAGCGGGGACCGACCCGAACGGAGCAGCGGGGACCGACCCGAACGGAGCAGCGGGAATCCGACCCGAACGGAGCAGCGGGGACCGACCCGAACGGAGCAGCGGGGACCGACCCGAACGGAGCAGCGGTTACCGACCCGAACGGAGCAGCGGGGACCGACCCGAACGGAGCAGCGGGGACCCGAACGGAGCAGCGGGGACCGACCCGAACGGAGCAGCGGGGACCGACCCGAACGGAGCAGCGGGGACCGACCCGAACGGAGCAGCGGGGACCGACCCGAACGGAGCAGCGGGGACCGACCCGAACGGAGCAGCGGGGACCGACCCGAACGGAGCAGCGGGGACCGACCCGAACGGAGCAGCGGGGACCGACCCGAACGGAGCAGCGGGGACCGACCCGAACGGAGCAGCGGGGACCGACCCGAACGGAGCAGCGGGGACCGACCCAAACGGAGCAGCGGGGACCCGAACGGAGCAGCGGGGACCCGAACGGAGCAGCGGGGACCCGAACGGAGCAGCGGGGACCGACCCGAACGGAGCAGCGGGGACCGACCCGAACGGAGCAGCGGGGACTGACCCGAACGGAGCAGCGGGGACCGACCCGAACGGAGCAGCGGGGACCGACCCATTCCCCCCCCCACCCCCCACCGGCAGCGACCACCACGAGGCTGGAGCAAAGAGACTCTGAACCAGAAGCCTCTCTCTCTCTCTCTCTACCCTGGGTGAGTGAGGGAAAAGGAAGAAAAAGACAAGAACTTTTACAAAAACAAAACTCAAAATAAAACTTTTATTTTTATTTATTTTTTATTTTTTTTTCTCCCCTTGCACTCTCTTGTCCCATCCAAAACAAGCCCACCTAAGAGGAGTTGTATAAAAGGGGGAAAAATAAAGTAGCAAAGGAAAGGAGGGAGGAGGAAAGAAAAAGGGAAGAGACAAAGAATAAAGATAGGGTGCGGAAAAGGGGGGGAAAGAAAAACAAGGGAAGAAGAAAGGGAAGTGGGAGGAAAAAAAATGCCAGAAGAGAGCCAGAGCAGAGGGAGAAGGGTCACCAGATACAGACCGGGGCAAGGGGCGAGCCAGCTCAGGTGAGCGAAGCGGCGGAACGAAAGTATCGCCGCATCGAAAAGAGCTGGACCGACAGGTGCCCTCTCCCCCGGGGCCAGGGGGGAGCGGGAACTGGAAGGCACACTTTACCGAGGTGCTGAGGGAGCAACTGCAGGTACTCAAGGCAGAGGTGAAGGCAGAAATAGAGGCCACAGTGCAGGCAGCAGTGCCAGGGCCATGTCAGGGGTGCAGCAGGCCCTGACCAGACTAGAGGAGAAATTGGATACCTAAGGGGAGAAACTGGAAGCCCAGGAGGCGACCATTAAGGAGCTGGAGAAAGCAGCGACTGACGCGAGCGACCGGGTCACGGCCCTGGAGAAGGAGGTGGCGAGATTGGGCGCAACACAGGGGAGCCTGAAGGGCAGAGTAGACAACCAGGAAAACCGCTCAAGGAGGCAAAATGTCAGGATAGTGGGCCTGCCAGAGGGGAGCGAGGGTAGAAACCCCACAGCATACGTGGCTGAGATGCTGGGCAACTTAGTGGGGAGGAACACTTTCCCCATCCCACCGGAAATGGACAGAGAACATCAGTCGCTGCGCCCGAAGCCCAAGGCAGGGGAACAACCGAGAGCAGTCATAGCTAAACTGCACCGATACCAGGATAGGGAGACAATCCTGCGCTGGGCCAAGGAAAATAGAGCTTGCAAATGGGAAGGGCACGCCACTTGAATCTATGAGGATCTTGGGGCAGATATAACTAGGAGATGGGCTGAATTCAACAGAGCGAAAGCAGCTCTCCTTGCGTTTTGGTATGCTGTACCCAGCAAAACTCTGGGTCACATACCAAAACAGGGAATACTTCTTTACAGCCCACGCTGAGGCGAATAGGTTCGTCGAGGAGCACAGGCTGGAAAATAACCAGGGGGAGTAGGGACGAGGGGCCTCTGGCAAGGGGCAATGACACGCCGATGGGGGGGTGGGAAGGGGCGAGGCACTGCCAGCTCCCCCCCCCCCCCCCCCCCCCCCCCGGCAGGAACACCCAGAACAAAGAACAAACCGCTGCCCGAGGGACTGCTCCAGGTGGGAGGCCAGGCCCCAGCACGAGGGAACGGGAGTATTGGAGAAGGGAGAGCAGGCGAGAGGGGTGCAGGGTAGGATGGGGGAAGAGCGGGCAGAAAACCGTAGAGGCCAGGCAGGGGAGAAGCGAGACAGTAACCCCCGAGAGGGGAGCCACCGTACTAGCAGGAAAGCTAGCGCTGGGGGCATGCAACAAAGCAGGGCCGCAGCGCACCCCCAACAGGGGGGAAGGCGCCAGGCAGGGGAGGGGGGAGATCACCCATCACAGTCGGGAGAGCAAACGGGGACAGGAATAGGGGATAGAGGGGCAAAGGAGGGGTATACAGGGGAGGAGGGAAAAGGGAGAGGCGGGGGGGGGGGGGGGGGCACACAGGGAACGAGAGACCGGGGGTGGGGTGGGGGGGGGGGGGGGGAGATGAAGGGACAGAGGGACAAAAGAGGCCAGAAAAGGAACAGGGCTACAAAGTGCCACAACCAAGGGCTCGAAACAAGGAACCGCTGCAAGCACCCACCAAGTACGATCTGTGGGCGAAGGGAGCCCCCAGAGTGCAGGGGACTACACGCATGGCGGACACACAGTGGACGGCCATGGCGGGTGCCCCCGGGACAAGGGGAAACCCCGGAGCGCAGAGACCTGACCGCATGGGGAGAGCAGCGACAGCGGCCGTCCTGGGCGGCCCCCTAACAAAGGGAAACCCCGGAGGGCAGGGGCGCGTCCACCAGATAAGTATGGTTAATCCCACAGGAACGAGGGGGCAGAAGCCCCCCCACCAGGATAATCACCTGGAACGTAAGGGGACTTAACGGCCCAGTGAAGAGATCCAGAGTCCTCACCCACCTCAGAAATATGAGGGCCGACATAGTCTTCCTCCAAGAGACGCACCTGAGGGAGCAGGACCAACTGCGGGTAAGAAACGGTTGGGTGGGACAAACCTACCATTCCTGCTATGGGACAAGGGCCAGGGGGGTGGCGATCCTGATCGGCAAGAGGACGATGTTTAGGGCGACAAAGACGGTTACGGACCCAGGGGGACAGTATGTCATGGTCAGCGGGGCCCTGGATGGGGCACCGGTAGTTCTAGTCAACGTGTACGCACCCAACTGGGACGACACGAGTTTCATCAAAAAGACCATGGCAGAAATCCCGGACATAGCGACGCATCGACTAATCATGGGGGGGGACTTCAACTGTGTACAGGATCCAAAAACGGATAGATCAAACCCCAAAACGCGGAAAACCTCAAGCATGGCAAGGGAACTCAGTCACTTTATGGAGCAGATGGGAGCGGTGGACCCCTGGAGGTTCGCCCACCCAGGGGAGAAAGAATTCTCCTTCTTCTCCCCAGTACACAACGTGCACGCCAGAATTGACTTCTTTGTGGTGTTGAAAACGGTGCTTCCAGAGATAGACAAGGTGGAATACTCCGCAATTGTGATATCAGACAACGCTCCACATTACATGGACGTGCGGGAAGGGCCCAGCGCCCCACATGGAGGTTGGACGGTGCCTTACTAGCTGACAAGGCATTCAGCGAAAGGATAGCGCGGGCCATAGCGGAGTACACGGAGAACAACCAAAACAGGGAGGTCTCACCCTCCACGTTCTGGGAAGCGCTTAAGGCCGTATTAAGAGGGGAAATCATTGCCTTCAAAGCGCAAAGAGATCGGGAGGAAAGGGTGGCTAGGCAGAAGCTGGTCGACTCCATACTGGAGGTAGACCGTAAATACTCCGAGGCCCCGACCGTAGAGCTCCTGGCAGAGAGGAAAGAACTACAAAGGAACTTTGACCTGCTCTCCACCAGGAAAGCAGTGCACCAACTCCGCCAGGCGCGTGGGACCCTGTACGAACACGGAGACAAAGCCAGCCGCCTGTTGGCACACCAGCTGAGAAAGCAGGCAGCCAGCAGAGAAATTGCGCAGATCAGGGGTACCGGAGGCACGTTGGAAACAGAACCAGAGAGGATTAACAAAACCTTCAAGGCCTTCTACCAAGAGCTGTACACCTCAGAGCCCCCAACGGGGAAGGCTGGGATGAACCGGTTCCTTGATGGACTGGACATACCAGTCGTGGGAGAGGGCAGAAAACGGGACCTGGAAGCACCACTAGCACTGGGAGAGATCATGGAGAGCATTAGCTCCATGCAGACGGGGAAGGCGCCGGAACCGGACGGATTCCCGGCGGACTTCTACAAAAAATTTGCGACAGCGCTGGCCCGCTGATACCTAAGAAAGACAAAGACCCAACGAAATGTGTGTCATACAGACCCATCTCTCTGCTGAACGCAGACGCCAAAATACTGGCCAAAATCCTAGCCAAAAGGCTAGAAGACTGTGTACCCGAAGTGGTCGCAGAGCACCAGAACACAAGAGATGATGATCTCCCTGGACGCAGAAAAGGCCTTAGACAGAGTCGAATGGAAATACCTAATAGAGGTACTGGAGCGGTTCGGGCTTGGAAGGTTCACCGCTTGGGTAAAGCTCCTATACAACGCTCCCATGGCGAGCCTACGGACCAACAATACCAACTCCCAATACTTCCAGCTGCACAAGGGCACCAGGCAAGGATGCCCACTGTCCCCGCTGCTGTTCGCACTAGTAATCGAACCGCTAGCAATCGCGCTCAGGGCAGCAAGAAAATTGGAGGGGGATCCGAAGGGGAGGCAGAGAGCACAGAGTCTCACTCTATGCAGATGACCTGCTCCTCTACATCTCGGACCCACAGAGCAGCATGGACGGAATCATTGCGCTCCTGAAAGAGTTTGGAGCCTTCTCGGGCTACAAACTCAACATGAGCAAAAGCGAGATCTTCCCAGTGCACCCGCGGGGGGGGGGGGGGGGGGGGGGGGGGGGCAGCACTAAAGGGGCTGCCGTTCAAACACGCCCGACACAAATTCTGCTACGTGGGGATCCAAATAGTCCTTGCCTGGAAAGGGATCCACAAATGGAACCTCACCAGTCTGATGGAGGAAGTAAATAAGGACCTGCAAAGATGGAACACACTCCCACTCTCCCTCGCGGGGAGAGTCCAGATGATCAAAATGAACATACTGCCCAGGTTCCTCTTCCTGTTTAGATCCATTCCGATCTACATCCCCAAGGCCTTTTTCAAAGCGCTGGACAAACTAATCATGGCGTTCGTATCGGGGGGTAAAAATGCTGGGATCCCAAAGAAGGTCCGACAAAAAACAAAATCCAGGGAGGGTCTAGCCCTCGCAAACCTACAATTCTACCACTGGGCGGCAACAGCCGAGCGAGTAAGGGGATGGATCCAGGAACCAGAGGCCGAATGGGCGCGGAGGAGGCCTCCTGCATGGGAACCTCCCTCCGGGCCCTCGCCACGCCAGCACTCCAATCCCCACCCAAAAAACACTCCAGCAGCCCAGTGGTGACAGCCACCCTCCAATCCTGGAACCAACTGAGGCAGCAATTTGGCCTGACCAAAATGTCGGACAAGGCTCCCATCTGCAACAACCATAGGTTCACACCAGCACTGACTGACGCCACCTTCAAAAGGTGGAGGCAGGACGGAGGGACACTGACATTCAGGGACCCATACACGGACGGCAGGATCGCAACACTGGATGAACTGACAGAGAAATTTCGGCTAGCCAGGGGGAACGAGCTACGGTATCTGCAGCTCAAAAACTTCCTACGAAAGGAGACAAGGACGTACCCACAACCGCCACGACAGACACTACTGGAAGACCTACTGGACGCATGTATCCTAGATAAAGGGAACTGTAGCGACATGTATGACCGACTGGTAGAAAGGGCCGACACCATACTGGGCGCAACAAGAAAGAAATGGGAGGATGACCTGGGGATTGAGATAGGGTGGGGACTCTGGAGCGAAGCACTGCATAGGGTCAACTCCACCGCCACGTGCGCAAGGCTCAGCCTGACGGAACTAAAAGTGGTACATAGAGCCCACTTAACAAGAAACCGTATGAGTAGATTCTTCCCGGAGGTGGAGGACAGATGTGAACAGTGCCAAAGAGGCCCGGCCAACCATGTCCACATTTTCTGGTCTTGCCCCAGACTTGTGGAGTACGGGACAGCCTTCTTCGAGGCTATGTCCAAAGTGATGGGGGTGAGGGTGGAGCCATGCCCGATAGTGGCGGTCTTCAGGGTTTCAGACCAGCCAGACCTATTCCTGGGGAGGAGGGCAGACGCCCTTGCCTTTGCCTCCCTGATCGCCCGCCGTAGAATCCTGTTTGGCTGGCGGTCAGCAGCACCACCCAGAGCTGCAGACTGGCTGTCTGACCTCTCGGAATCTCTCCAAATGGAGAAAATCAAATTCGCCATCCGAGGGTCAGACGACAGCTTCCACAGAACGTGGGAGCCATTCATGCAACTGTTCCGGGACCTGTTTGTGGCCAACGAACAAGAGGAAGAATAGCCGGGTGGCCAAGAATCAGGGGAAAATGGATGGGAATCGGGGGAAGGTAGCCGGGAGAGGGAGGGCTACGGGTTCGTTATGGGGGTTTGTTCTCATGGTTTTATGCTTATTTCTTTTTCTTGTTAATTTATTGTTTTTGTATTGGAGGGGAGGGGTTACTGTTTTTCTCTGTTGTGATAAAATTTGTTGTTGAAAACCTGAATAAAAATTATTTTAAAAAAAAATGTTATCTTTTCCATGGCAAACAGTTCAATATCTCTAAATAATTGAAGTTCTTCATCTGTGGAACCATTCTTATGAATCTTTTCTACGCTCTCTAATGCCTTCATATCCTTTTTAAAGTGTGATGCCCAGACCTGAATGCAATACTCCAGTTGAGGCTGAACCAGGGTTTTATGCATGTTTATTACAATGTCCTTGTTTTTCTACTCTGCACTTATTAGCGACGCCCATGATGCTGTTTGCTTTATTAACTGTGCTCCCAACCTTGGGCGATTCCTGGGTGATTCCTGATTCCTTTTTCTTTTTTTTTTCTTGGGAGGTTTATTTTTCTTTGATGTTTATACTGTAATGTGGGCCGTTATTTGGGGGTTGGTGGAAGATGGGATCGTTGTTATTGATAAGGGGATTTACATTGTATTCGTTACCATTTACTGTTTGTTGGTGGGGTGTAAATTTTGAAGAAAATGTGTAAAAGGAGAATAAAAATATTTTTTTTAAAAACTGTGCTCTCAGCCTATCCTGTCACCGTCAGTGATTAATGTGCATATACACAAGTCCCTCTGCTCCTGCACCCTTTTTAGATTTAAAACCTTTATTTTATGTTGTCTCCCTGATTTATTGTCTTCCTACCAAAATGAATCATTTCCCTATATTAAATTTCATCTACCTCTTTCTTGCCCATTCTAGCAACATGTTCCCACTTCCTTCAATATCCTTGGAGGCATGCCATCAGGTTCTGATGCAATATCAACTTTAAGCAAGGCAACCTATCCAATACCACTTATCAATTTTACTGATGTCAAATGTTTGAACTACCTCCTCTTTCACCATTAACTGCGTAACATCATCTTTCTTGATAAGGACAGGTGCTAAGTACTCATTTAATACCTCAGTCATACCCACTGCCCCGTACATAAATCCATTTTCTGCTCCCGAATCAGCCCCATTCCTCTCACCACCATTTTACTATTTCTATGTCTATAGATACATTTTGGAACCCTCTTATATGTTAGCTGCTAATCTCGTCTCATACTCTCTTTCGTCTCTTATTCTCTTTTTCAACTAGCCTCTGAACGCTCTACATTCGGCCTGGTTCCCAATGTATTATCCACATCTCTCATGAGCACACTTTTGTAAGGGCCATGAAGAATCCAGCACTAGTTGAAGGATAGAAGCAGCAGCAGCAGCAGCAGCAGCAGCAACTCCCTTGCTGCTCACTCTCCTCTAGCTGGTTCCAAACTGGCCAGCTTTATTTATGCAGGGAATCTGCTAATGATTTCTCTGCCCCCTCATTGAGTATGGGAAGCTCATACTCCCAAAGGATTGCGGGATTGCCATTAGTCCCCAGCCAGTGGAAAGCAGGCAGGTTATAACACACACCTTTTCTGCTTGATCCTAATCTATATCTCATTGGTTATCCAGGGACTGTTGGATTTGTTTGCCCTACCTTTTCCCTTCATGGGAGAATATTTTGATTGCATTTGAACTGTCTCTTCTTTAAAGGCCGCCCATTGTTCAGTTAACGTTTTGCCTGCTGATCCTTGATTCTAATTTATCTTAGCCAGATACATTCTTACTCCGTTGAAGTTGACGTCCTCCCCAATTAATTATTTCTCACTCTGGATTGCTCCTTGTTCTTTTCCATAGCCAGCCTGAATCTCATAGTCAGTGTGCCCTATAAATGTTCGTCCACTTACACTTGATTCACTTGGCCCACCTCATTCCCAAGAGAAAGGGCCAGCAGTACCTCCCTTCCTGTTGGACTGGAAATGTAGTACTGTAGACAATTTGGAGCACCATCTTGTGGCAGTGCTGAGCAGCCACCAGTCCGATTGATAAAACAAATTTATAAAAATTATTGATGCTCATGTTTGTTTGTAATCAAGATTTAATTGGCTCCTATAAAAACTACGAAGGCATTTGACTATTACTTAAGAATGAGCAAACAAAACAGTTCAGATGAAAGGCTATAAAACTGAAACATTTCCCGAACCTTCCTCTTTTATCCACTCAAGCTGCTTTATCTGCTGAGTTTTCAGTACTTTGATTTTATTTCACATTTCTAGCAATGTTAGCAAATTAGCTATTTCTTTTCAACCAAATTGTAAAAAAAAAATATATATATGATTTAAAAGAGCGAGTAATTAACCCCTTCTTTCTCTGCTAAACTTCACGAAAAAGCAATTAGAAAGCTCAGTTATTTATTACCACAATACAGCTACAACAAAAGATATCTCACACACACACACAAACAACATGAACCTATTTTGTTAATTCAATTCCTAACCTGGAGCAAAATTCTACCTCTTAATTCAAACAAAGCACTTTAAAACTTTCCTTATATACAGATATAAATATGTTATCCTATTATCCATATTTCTGATCTGCAACTTAGCTCCAAAAATCCAATCTGAGTAAATAGCATTCTAACTTTTGAAGGGGTGGAAGAAGGCGGTGTGCAGGTTGGCCTGCAAATCATGTCCATATGTTTTAGGCTTGTCCAAAGCTTGAGGATTCTGGCAGGGGTTTGCCAATGTTATGTCAGAGGTCTTGAAGGTAAAGGTGCTCCCGAGTCCAGAAGTGGCAGTCTTTGGAGTGTCAGAAGACCCGGTAGTCCAGGGGATGAGAGAGGTCGATGTTTTGGCCTTTGCCTCCCTGGTAGGCCGGAGACGGATGTTATTAGAATGGAGGGTCTCGGGGCTCCCAAAACTGGGGGTGTGGGTGAGTGATCTGGCAGAGTTTCTCAGGCTGGAAAAGATAAGGTTCGCCTTGAGAGGGTCTGTGGAGGGATTTGCCCGGAGATGGCAGCCGTTCATCGACTTCTTTGAAAACAGTTAGATGTCAGCAGTGAGAGTCGGGATAAAATGGCGAGGTTGGGTGGTGGGGTTTAGGTATTTAGTTGATTTGGTTATTTGAGCCCTATTGGCTTGTTTTGTTTTGTAGTTGTGTTTGATGTGTAAATTTTTTTTAAAATTTAGAGTACCCAATAAAATTTTTCCAATTAAGGGGCAATCTAGCGCGTCAAATCCACCTAGCCTGCACATCTTTGGGTTGTGGGGACGGAACCCATGCAAACACGGGGAGAATGTGTAAACTCCACACGGACAATGACCCAGGGCCACGATCGAACCTGGGACCTCGGCGCCGTGAGACTGCAGTGCTAAGCACTGCGCCACCGTGTTGCCCCGATGTGTAAATATATAAATGCCTCAATAAAATATACATTTTTAAAATAGTATTTTAATTACAACATGCCCTCATATGTAGAGTGTACTGTAGCCACATTAATCATATCTTGAGTACACAGTGCAACTCACTGCTGTGGGTCTCAACCCTCTTACTGAATCTGATTAGAACACAACATCTGGGTCAGCTTAGCCCTCACCCTATTTTGGCTTTGTGCTGTTTGAGGCACTGTATTTTAATTCTGCCTTTGTGACCTTCCTTTTAATGAGTCACTATGATTTGGAAATGGAAGGCGTTAATAATAGAAATTTCTCTCTGTTCCTACTGACGACCATAAGACAAAAAGACATAGGAGCAAAAATAGGCCGCTCAACCCATCGAGTCTGCTCTGCCATTCAATGAGTTCATGACAGATCTGATCGCATCCTCAACTTCATTTTCCTCGCTTATACCCATAACCCTTGATTCCCTTACTGACTAAAAATCTGTCTATCTCAGCGTTGAACATACTTAAAGACCCAGCCTCCACAGTTCTCTGTGGTAAAGAATTCCACAGATTCATTACCTTCTGAGACAAGAAATTCCTCCTCATCTCTGTCTTAAATGGGCAACTCTGGTGTAATGACTTAGACCAGGCCTTTGAGATTGGCCAATTTGAATACGAATTCCCTGATTAGTGGCCCAATCAGGGAACCCCTTTCTCTTTACATAACAGGGAATGTCAGATCCTCTGCACTCCCAGTGTAGACAGCAAACTGAATGGACCTGGTTGTTCGGCTGTTGGTTTTGTAAATAAAAGGCATTCTGGTGAAGGGACTTTTCCCTCCGTGGACTTATTACCGTGGCGACGAGGAAAACGGAATGACACCAAGGAACCTGCTCATTAGCAACCGCTGCATATTGAGGGTAAGCCACTGACAGGCAAATTGCCTTTATTTGGGAAGTTGGATTCTTTTGGCCCTGCAGTGTGAGACTGTGCCCAATATGTAGAGTGGATGAAGTATTTTTTCAGAGCGAACGATATAGTTCCGGATGAAAAGAAATGGGTCATTCTGCTGACCACGTGTGGGCCGACAGCTTTTGCCATTATGCGCAGTCTCACTTTTCCGGAGGCACGAAAGAATAGTCCACAATAGTCCTCAATACCGGAGCCCCGCAAGGCTGTGTACTTAGCCCCCTACTCTACTCCCTGTACGCACAGGACTGCGTGGCAAAACTTGGTTCCAACTCCATCTACAAGTTTGCTGAAGATACGACCATAGTGGGCCGGATCCCGATTAACGACGAGTCAGAATACAGGAGGGAGATAGAGAACCTAGTGGAGTGGTGTAACGACAACAATCTCTCCCTCAATGCCAGCAAAATGAAAGAGCTGGTCATCGACTTCAGGAAGCAAAGTACTGTACACACACCTGTCAGCATCAACGGGGCCGAGGTGGAGATGGTTAGCAGTTTCAAATTCCTAGGGGTGCACATCACCAAAAATCTGTCCTGGCCCACTCACGTCGATGCTATCACCAAGAAAGCACAACAGCGCCTATACTTCCTCAGGAAACTAAGGAAATTCGGCATGTCCACATTAACCCTTACCAACTTTTACAGATGCACTATAGAAAGCATCCTATCGGGCTGCATCACAGCCTGATATGGCAACTGCTCGGCCCAGGACCGTAAGGAACTTCAGAGAGTCGTGAATACCGCCCAGTCCATCACACAAACCTGCCTCCCATCCATGAACTCCATCTACACCTCCCGCTGCCGGGGGAAAGCGGGCAGCATAATCAAGGATCCCTCCCACCCGGCTTACTCACTTTTCCAACTTCTTCCATCGGACAGGAGATACAGAAGTCTGAGAACACGCACGAACAGACCCAAAAACAGCAACTTTCCCACTGTCTCCAGACTCCTAAATGACCCTCTTATTGACTGACCTCATTAACACTACACCCTGTATGCTTCATCCGATGACAATGCTTATGTAGTTACATTGTATATCTTGTGTTGCCCTATTATGTATTTTCTTGTATTTTCTTGAATTTTGTTTAATTCCCTTTTCTTCCCATGTACTGAATGATCTGTTGAGCTGCTTGCAGAAAAATACTTTTCACTGTACTTCGGTACACATGACAATAAACAAATCCAATCCAATCCAATCCAATCCAAACACTAAAACTTTTCAGGAATTGACGGACTTAATAAAAGAGTACTATGACCCTAAGCCACCTCTGATCCTGCGAAGGTACTGGTTTTACTCAACATTCCGAGACATGGGGGAGTCAGTCACTAATTTTTTAACAAGATTAAGGTGATTAGCAGAGGCTTGCAAATTTGGCCTGACGCTAAATGAGATGCTCCGAGACCGGTTGGTGTGCGGAATAAATAATTTAGCAATACAAAACCATCTGTTAGCAGTGGCCGATCTGGATTGCAAACATGCATTGCAGCTGGCTTTCTCCTTAGAAAAAGGGGCGAGTGGTGTTACAGGTACTCAGATGGAGGTAGACGCCCACATCAGTGAAACTGAGTTAAGGGACTACCACTGCGGGATAAGCAACTGCATAGTCATAGGAACGACTCGGATACGAAGGAACCCAGGCACACTCACAGAACCGCTCCCAAGCAAGGGAAAATTAGGACCAGAGAGAAGGCAGCCCCTGCAGCCTTCCACCCGGCAAGATATTGTAGTTGCTGCCAGAGTTTGGAGCCAGAGAGGAGAAATAGAAAGCCCCACCTACCTCCAACGAGGAACAACTAAATTGTGTAAAGATTGCACATAAGGATGGCACCAGACCACCTGGCATCAAATGGGTTGGCGGAGAGAGCTGTCCAGATCGTAAAAGTCGGGTTGAAAAAACAGTCAGCAGCATCAGTAGACACTAAACTGTTGCGCTGGCTCTTCGATTATAGGACAACCCCACTTGCCAAAACGAGAATAGCACCGGTGGCGCTACTCATGGGCAGACGACTCTGAACCAAGCTGAGCTTTTATTCCCAAATTTAGGCAGTAGAGTAGAAAAACACCAAGGGGCCCAATGCAGGGGCCACGATAACACTCAACGAGAAAGATAGTTCAACGTGGGTGAAAAGGTATGGGTCGGAAATTATGCGAATAGCCCCACATGGGTAGCAAGAACGGTCAAGGCCAGGACAGCACCTGTGTCATATCAGATACGTGTGGGAGAACACATAGTAAAAAAGCACCTTGACCAGGTGCGGGCCTCAGATTTATTTCCTCACCTAGATCTGACTCAGACCAGCACATCGAGGACCGTGGAGAGTCCTCCCCGACAGATTATTCATGCCCCTCCAGCACCACTGGGAGGACATCGGACTCTGATACGGACACCATGGTTGACGCCGCGGCTGTCTCCCTGCTCCCGGAGGAAGAGGGCTAACTGTCCCTCAGGTGGTCTCATCGGAAAAGATGGCGCCAAGCCATTATATCCCCCTACGTCAGAGGCCGATGTGGAGGATCCTGGCCTGGTGCAGAAACAAAGCAGAAGACCCGTAAGTCATGAGGACCACGGAGGCTCCTTGGCCTTTGGGGGGAGGGGTGATGACTTAGGCAAGGCCTTTGAGATTGGCCAATTGGAACACCAGTTCCCTGATTAGTGGGCCAATCAGGGAACTGTTTCCCTGTATATAACAGGGAGTGTCAGATCCTCTGCACTCCCAGTGTACACAGCAAGCTGAATGCACATGATCATACTGCTGTTGGTTTTGTTAATAAAAGGAATTTTGGTGAAGGGACTTCTGCCTCCGTGGACCTATTACACCCTTACTCTTTGATTATGCCCTCTGGACATCGACTCTTTCACAAAATAAAACATCCTCTCAGCATCAACCAAGTCAAGTACCCTGAGAATCCTATATGTCTCAATAAGGTTAACTCTCGACTGAACGTCTCCTCATAAGAAAATCCCTCCAATCCCGGGATCAACCTAGTGAACCTTCTCTGGGCCTCCCCAATGCCAATATATCTGGACCAAAGCTCCAGGCCCTCCAGTGATGTACGCCAGTGGCATCAGAGGTCACAGGCGCAGACCTAGATTTGGTAGACCACAAAAAATAAGGAAGAAAAGGGATCACTGAGTGGGCCATGGGAGGGAGGGAGGGACACAAACACACACATTATCTGTAGCTAGGGGGAATGGAAATGTCAAATATTCACTATTAAAACTTTGTGAATGGGTGTTAGTGCACTGTCAGCAGAAAGACAGCAGTGAGACTTTGGCATAAACTGAGGAGCACCAGAACTAATCTCACAGCGAGTGATCATCACTCTCCAGCCACATATAGTTACCCGTGCTGACAGTGCCGATACAGGCCTAGGGTGATGTTACACAGACTCTTGAAGGATGGAACAGGATAGTTGGGGGGGTAGGAGTGTTGGTGGGGCAGGGAATAGGCAGGAGTGAGGGATTGAGGGGAAGGAGGGATGGGGGAACGAGGGATTGGGAGGCAGGATGAATGGGGGAGCTGAATAAGGGGGGAAGGATGGATCAGGGGGACGGGGTGAGCTGACTGACAAAGTGTCGCCCTATGAGAATTGAGTGACGATGAGGTCCTCCCTGGACTTCGGGCATGCTGGACCTTTTTTGCAGGCTGTCCTCCATCCTCCAGCTCCTCCTGCAGATCCTCCCCGGGCTCATCCTCCACGCCCTCCTGGTCCACCTCCTCCTCCTCCAGCATGTCACCCCACCGCTGTGCCCAATTGGGGAGGGCACACCACACCACCACAAAGCAGGACACCCTCTGGTGGGTGTACTGAAGGGCATCACCAGAGTGGTCCAGGCATTGGAACCACATTTTGAGCAGTCTTATGCACTGCTCAATGACAGCACGCATGACAATATGGGACTCATTGTATCAGGCCTCAGCATTAATCTCCAGCCTCCGCACTGGCATCATTAACCAGGTCCTCCAAGGGTAACTCGTCATCCTGGGTGGTCCTTGAAGATGCTGGGGATCGGCAAGTGTCACAGAATTTAGCTGGCATGCATGCTGCCTGGGAAGCGTGCACACATATGCATATGGAGGCGGTGGTTGCACATGACATGAACATTCAGGGAGTGGAACCCTTCCTGTTAATGAAGGGTACCCCCTGATGCCCCGGTGCGTGCAAGATGACATGTGCCATCAATACCCCTTGGAGCTAGGGCATCCTTGCAATGGTGGAGAATCCTGCAGCCTGGGCATCTTGGCGGACCTGGTCCAGGTCAAAGGTGATAACATCTGCCTCTAGACATACAGGGTATCCATGACCTCATGGATGGACCTGTCGGCTGTAGCTTGGGAACTGCCGCACAAATCCCCACTCGGGTTCTAGAATGATCCGGTTGCATAAAGGTTCAGGGCTGCGATGACCTTCATGGTCACTGGGAGTGGGTGTCCTCCTCATCCATGGGGTGTCAAGTCTGCGAAAATGTGGTACAGGTGCTGTGCTATCTGTTTGTTGAGATGAAGTCTCCTGTGATACATGCTGTTCGTCATCTCCTCAAAAGACCAATGATATCTGTACACCTTGGGCCATCACTAGCCTCCTCCTCTGGGTTCCTCCTTGGCCTGGGGGTCAGATCTTCCGGGTGTGCGGCAGACCCCTGCACACGGAGTGCCGCCTCCAGTCTGCGTTGGCACAGCAGCCTTTTCTGGCGTTTGGCTGCCTGGGCTGCCAGCAACATCACGAGGGCAGCCTCCATGACACTAACATAATCAGCCATACTGTTATATCTGTAAGGAGTTGGAGAAGGAGAGTGACTGACGATCAGTGCTTCTACTCTGTGACTCTCAAATCCCTCAGGCCTCCTAACCCTATGTGTTCCGCCTTCTCTCAGAGTGCCATCCACCCAGTTAATTGTGCAAGAAAACCTTGTTCTGCACACTCACTCCCAGCCACAGCAGGAGCCCCTAGACCTCAGACCCCATGAACATTAGGGATCGGTGCTCAGGTGCCCTCCCCTGATCCACACACTTACCTTTGGTCGCGAGGGTATGTCCAGTGCTGAAGCCGAGTTCCTGAGTGTTTGATTGTTGGCTGCTGCCTTTATGGTGCTGACGCTTCTAGAGTTCAGGCACAATGTTCAGGCTTCCAAGTTTTATTGAAATGTGATGCGATAATCACCGTCTGAGACATGGCACGTGTATCCACGAGGAGCCACTGGGTAATATTTTATTGGCAAAAATGGTCAACAATAACAAAGACTTGAAAATCAACTATGTAACATTCCACATATCACGCAAACCATTAATCAAGAAGGAAACATCAACGTTCCATATTGGTACCAATACAAAGCTATATCAGCTCATTGTCACAAAAAACAACTCATGGTAACATTCCTCGCAGGTTCCTCAACAAAAAAGGAGGATAAGCCCGAGAATGTTTAATCATGTCCACAACTTTGTCGTAGCAATGATCTATTCGTCAATGCGTTACTTGTTGGCTGTTCCATGTATGAGTGTCATTCTCCGTCCATGGCTGCAGCTGTTCAGGCCTCCCACTCTCAAGATTCAGCTGAACATCCTTGACTTCCAGCGTGTTTAATCCGCGGTGACGTGTCAATTACATTCAGCGCTCACCACACCAGCAACAACAGTATCAGCAATCTGCAAAAGCATTTCTTCAACCCTTCATTGGGTTGCTCATTTGGATCAATGTTGCGCACCAGGCCCCACAGCATCTTATTGTTTCAAACTGGATTGTCTTCTGGACTCATACATCTCCCTGAGCCTGGTGTTTCAAGACCCAGCTATCTTGGAACAAATTGTCTTCCTTTCCGGCTACAGAAAAGGAAATAAACAGCAACAGCAGCCTCTAGGCATCTGCAGCCATCAGCAGCAGCAAGCAGCAAACACAACCTGCGGCTGTGAAGTGCTCTCACAACTAACAAAGCCAATTCCTCATCAGCTATAGTCTTTAGCTGTGAAGCTGGAGGCTGCTCACTGTCAAAGGGAGTTAACATAGAGCCAAGAGCAGAGCTCTGTCCTGAAAGTGTTTGGTAGGACAGACAGGCAGCAGCTATAGTTGCCCCAGCTATGGGTCTCCACAATATTTGAAAATAGCTTGAAGGCCTCGCGGACAAAGACCCTCACCCCCCCCCCCCCCCCAGCCCAGGGGAACCCCAAATCTGGAATGGTACAACCACCCCCCCCCCCCCCCCCGCACCCCGAGCACTGGGGTAGCAGCTCTGGTGCCCTTGAGCTGCTTGCTGGAAAATAGAAATGGCTACTCACCTCCTCACTTCCCCATAGAAGCCATCGCGCCAGCTTCATGTTTTTAAAATGAAGTACTAAACGGTGCGGCGGTTACATGGCGCTCAATGTCTTTGAATGTTAAGGGGACGTGGTTAAGCTCTATCGTCTTAGAGATAGTCTTTGTTTGGCACTGCTCAAACCTTATTCGCCACTTATCAGCCCATGCCTGGATGTTGGCCATTTTTGCTGAAAAAGGACACAAACTGCTTCATTATCTGTGGAATTGCACATAGAGTTGAATACTTTTGAATCATCAATGAACATTTTCACTTTAAGATGGAGGTAAGGTTATTGATGAGGCAACTTTTTTTAAAATTTAAAGTGCCCAATTCTTTTTTCCCCCCCAAATTAAGGGGCAATGTAGCCCCAATTGTGCCAAGGGCAGTGACTCTCACCTCATGCATGAAATTCAACTTTTATGTCCATGTTTAGGTGCAACGATATCTTGACTGAACGATATCTTGACTGAATGGTACTGGCAGAACCCACAAAATTAAAGTTTCAGTCTAGTCAATGCTTCCAATTTTTCAAACCTTACTGACGTTACTTTAAGAAATTTAGCAGCAGATCAAATATACATAAAGGCAGCCATAGGCATTATCTAACTTTGATTCTTCTCATTTGGAGATTGACTACCTATAAAGGCAGCCCCCCACCCCACCCCCGACAACTATTAGTAATGTTGCCTTAACAAAACAAAACTAATCGTGTAAAATTTAGTTCAAACACCTCCACTGTACAATCATACTCTTCCCTGCAGCTTATCAACCACCCACCTCCCTGCATTTAGTCCGCAGACTTCCATACAATCAACATGTGTCAACATTTCATCTGCTCATAGTTGTTCACCCATTAGTTTCATCCATGAACACAATTCGGCAAGCTCTCACCCACACACCTAGTTACCCATGCAATCAATCACACTTCAGACCACCACAGTCACAAATGTGCAATGTAACTGTATTGTTACACATATGGTCTCATATATTTAATTATAATCTATGCAAGGAGATGAATTTTTACTCAGTTTAACCTGCTAAAACCAGAGATCCTAGATCACAAATTAATTGTAGCTTTAGGTCTTGCAATGCTATGTTAATAGACTTCAGACCCTGCGCCTTGCAATATCTTTAAATAGCAACAGTAATGTGTATCTGCAATGATAAGAGCGTGTCAATATAAATTCCTAGCTTTATTAATATTATAATAATACCTATTGGCAAATTTAAAGCAGGAATAATCCAATCTTTAGCAAAAGAAGATGGACACGTCTGTTTCCAACATAAACCTCTAGAAATTTCACTATTTATGCCATTTATTTAAATCTTTTATCTGGATTGTTTCCCTGTAGCTCATAGAGGTGTATGCTTCAGATGAAGTAATTAACTTGAGTGTAAAACAAAAATGGTTAAGTATTTTCACTTAACTAGCCATCAAACATGAACAATATTATAAGGCTCTTCTCAATAACAATTTGTACAATGTGATGTTCCTGAGCCCGCTGAGATCCTTGATTTCCACAAAATCACTATAAATGTAAAACATAAATAATTAGAAAGGGAAAGAGTTCAACGGAATGAACATCATAACACACAGAAATAATTTAAAGTTGTGATCCAAAGAGTAAAGGGAGCAATAGGAACATGGGACTTAGGAGCAGGAGTAGACCATTTGGCCCTTCAAGCCTGGACCGTTACTCTATATGACTGTGACTAATCTGATTGTGGTCTCAGTACCACCTTCCTGTCTCTCTCTCTCTCTCTCTCTCCCCCCCCCCCCGCCCTTCAATCCATGATTCTTTTGTCTACAAAATATCTATCTAACCCAGCCTTGATTGAATTTAAAAACCCACTGTTGGAACCAACAATTCTACGGACACGTGTTTGTAGGATTAGAACAGCGGTTTTAATATACTTACAACAGAGCCAGCCTGTTAGCCGTTGAACTTTCGGTGAACTGGCCGACTGACCCTGTGGCACTGATCTTTATACAGCAGCTCCTGGGGGAGGAGTCCTGGGCGGAGCCAAGGGAGGAGCCCCGTACAACTCTCAAGCATTCCCAGATCTACTCCCCCTGGAGGTCAGATAGTGTGACTGCACTTACAATATAGACACATGTATATACAGGTTATAATCCAGTGTGAATCACATTCACCACATTCACCCCCTGTGAAAACAATCGAGTCCAGTGGGGGTGGTGGCTCACAGAGTTAGTCTGCCCGGTGGACGAACTGTTCTTTTCGATCTGCGGAACACGGGGTTGCAGCCTCTTGCGGTGGCTGGGTGGGTGTTGAGAGCTGAGGTAGGATGGCAGACTCCGGTGCGGGTCTCGTCCGAACTTTATACACCTCTGGCTCGACCGGAGACTGGGGGCGCTGGGGGCAGGCTGGTTCTGGCGCGTTGAACCGGTGGGGTGAGCTTGCTGGATCGGGGGCGCGAGGGGGCGGCAGCATAGGGAATTGGGTAAGGGGTTCCTCAGTGGGGGTGGGGGGGGGGGCTGGATCTAGCGGGTGCCAGGTCCCGAGGGATACTGTGTCCTGGCGACCGTCCGGGAACTCCACGAATGCATACTGGGAGTTGAAATGGAGGAGGCGCACCTTTTCAACAAGGGGGTCAGTTTTGTGCCCCCTGACGTGCTTCCTCAGGAGGACTGGGCCTGGTGTCCTCAGCCACGCCGGAAGTGAGACTCCCGTGTTAGTGCCCCTAGGAAAAATGAAGAGTCGCTTGTGAGGGGTTTGATATGTAGCTGTACAGAGGAGGGATCTGATAGCATGGAGCGCGTCTGGGAGGACTTCTTGCCATTGAGAGACTTGGAGTTTTCTAGACCGGAGGGTCAGCAGGACGGTCTTCCAGACCGTTGCGTTCTCCCTCTCCACCTGTCCGTTCCCCCTGGGGTTGTAGCTGGTAGTCCTGCTCGAGGCGATGCCCTTGTCGAGCAGGTACTGATACAGTTCGTCGCTCATAAAGGACGAACCCCGGTCGCTGTGCACGTAGCTGGGGAAACCGAACAGGGTGAAGACACTATGCAGGGCCCTAATGACTGTGTGGGAGGTCATATCAGGGCATGGAATGGCAAAAGGGAATCGGGAGAACTCGTCGATGATGTTGAGGAAATAGATGTTCTTGTTAGTGGAGGGGAGTGGCCCTTTGAAATCGATCGCAAGGCGTTCAAAGGGCCTAGAAGCCTTGACCAGGTGGGCCCTGTCTGGTCTATAGAAGTGCGGTTAGCACTCCGCACAGATCGGGCCGTCCCTGGTGACCGCTTTTACCTCCTCGTTGGAGAAAGGCAGGTTTCGGGCTCTGATGTAGTGGGCGAGCCGGCTGACCCCTAGATGACAGAGGTCCACGTGGATGGCTTTCAGACGGCTGATCTGCGCGCTGGCGCATGTCCCGCGGGATAGGGCATCCGAGGGCTCGTTGAGCTTCCCCGGTCGATATTTAATATCGTAACGAGAGGTGGAGAGTTTGATCCACCGAAGGATTTTATCATTTTTTATTTTGGCCCTATGCGAGTTGTCAAACATAAAGGCAACCGGTCGGTGATGAGGGTGAACCTCCTACCTGCGAGGTAGTGCCTCCAGTGACGAACAGCCTCCACGATGGCGTGCGCTTCATTCTCGACTGAGGAGTGTCGGAGTTCTGAAGCGGATAGGGTATGGGAGAAAAATGCAACGGGCCTCCCTGCCTGATTTAAAGTGGCTGCTAGAGCTACATCTGAGGCATCGCTCAACCTGAAAGGGAGTGGATTCATCCACCGCCCGCATGGCTGTTTTGGTGATGTTCTCCTTGATGCAGCTGAAGGCCTGACGTGCCTCAGCAGACAGGGGAAATCGTGTGGCCTTAAAGAGTGGGCGGGCTTTGTCCGCATATTGAGGGACCCACTGGGCGTAGTATGAAAAGAACCCCAAGCACTGTTTGAGGGCCTTGGGGCAATGAGGGAGGGGGAGTTCTAAGAGGGGGCGCATGCGGTCCGGGTCTGGGCCCAGGACTCCGTTCTCCATGACGTAGCCGCGGATGGCCAGTCTGTTTGTGCGGAAAACGCAATTCTCCTTGTTATATGTGAAATTTAATTTCTGTGCCGTTTGGAGAAAACGGTGGAGGTTGGCGTCGTGGTCCTGCTGGTCATAGCCGCTGATGGTAACATTGTCCAGATACGGAAACGTGGCCCGCAGCCCGTACTGGTCTACCATTCGATCCATTGCTCGTTGGAACACCGAAACCCCGTTAGTGACGCCGAAGGGAACCCGGAGGAAATAGAAGAGGCGGCCATCGGCCTCGAACGCCGTGTAGTGGCAGTCCTCCGGGCGGATTGGGAGCTGGTGGTATGCAGACTTCAGATCCACCGTGGAAAATAGCCGATATTGGGCGATCTGATTAACCATGTCTGCAATTCTGGGGAGGGGATACGCGTCTAGGAGCGTAAAGCGATTTATGGTCTGGCTATAGTCGACGATCATGCAAAATTTCTCCCCGGTCTTGACGACCACCACCTGAGCTCTCCAGGGACTATTACTGGCCTCTATGATCCCCTCACTGAGCAGCCGTCGGACCTCCGAACGGATAAAGACCCTATCTTGTAGGCTGTATCGCCTGCTGCGAGTAGCTACTGGCATGCAATCTGGAGTGAGATTGGCGAAGAGAGGAGGGAGGGAGATGCGCAGCATGGCTAGGCTGCGGATAGTGAGCGGGGGCAGGGGCCCGCCGAAGCTGAGGGTGAGGCTCTTGAGGTTGCACTGGAAATCCAGGCCTAATAAGAGTGGCGCACAGAGGTCGGGCAGGACGTAAAGTTTAAATTTAGAATAACTAGCGCCTCAAATTGTGAGCGTAGCGACGGTGCATCCTTGGATTTGGACTGAGTGGGAGCCCGAAGCGAGGGCGATAGTTTGGCTCACCGGAAAAATAGAAAGCGAACAGCGTCTTACCAGTTCTGGATGTATAAAGCTCTCGGTGCTCCCGAAGAGGCATGGCGTGCTGTACCCGTTGATCTGGACCTCCGCCATCGAACTTCGTAGGTGCTTGGGGCGGGATTGATCCAGGGTGACTGCGTTGAGCTGCGGGCCGCGTGGTGAGTGCCCGAGGAAGTCGTATTCTTCAGATGAGCTTTCTGAGCATGCCGATGCAGATGGGGCCCGTGGATCGCACGTGGTGACTGGCGAGGAAGATGGCGGCCCCCATGAGTCGCACGTGGCCGGCCGCATGGTGGGGGTTTGCCAAGATGGCGGCCCCCATGGATCGCACGAGGCGGGAGGGGGCGGAGTCGGGGCATAGGCTGCAGCGTTTCGGGCCCTGCGGGCCCGCTGGTGTTGGGAGCGATTTGTTCTCTCTGCAGGGGAGTTAAAAACTGGGGCCAGTTTTGCGAGGCACACTCTGGCATAGTGGCCTTTCTTCCCGCAGCTGCTGCAGGTCGTGGATCGGGCTGGGCAGTGCTGCCGCGGGTGCTGGCTTTGGCCACAGAAATGGCAGCCTGGGGCAGCTGAGTAGCTGGCTGGAGCAGCTGAGTAGCTGGCTGGGGCAGCTGAGTATCTGGCTGGGGCAGCTGAGTATCTGGCTGGGGCAGCAGAGTAACTGGCTTTGGCAGCGCGGTAGCTGGGGGGCCATGCTGCACAGGCCTGGGGGGACTGTTGGTTGGGGGTCCACGATGAGGTTGCGTGGTCCGCGGGAAACGACGTGAGTCTGCGGAAGGAGACTTCCATAGTGGTAGCAGCCTCCACAGTAGTGTCTAAGTCCTGGGCCCCCTTTTCTAGCAGTCTTTGGCACACATAGTTAGACCTAAGGCTCGCTACGAAAACGTCCCGCACAGCAAGCTCCCTATGCTCAGCCGCGGTAACGGCTTGATAATTACAGTCATTGGAAAGGTTGTTCAATTCCCTTACAAATTCGGCAAGCGTTTCTGTAGGCCGCTGACGGCGAGTCGTAAACACGTGACGTGCATAAACCTCATTAATGGGCCTAACGTACATTTTGTCTCGTATCGCCAGTGCTGCGGTGTAAGAACCGGCCGGATTCAGCTGTGTGGAGATTCTGTGGCTTACCCTCGCGTGCAGTAGGCTGAGTTTTTGTTCCTTCGTTGTTCCAGCAGTGTTGGCTTCTGCCAGGTAGGCTTTAAAACATCTCAGCCAGTGGGAAAAAATTTCCTTAGCCTCTGCATCCTGTGGGTCGAGTTCTAGGCATCCAGGCTTGAGGGCTGCTTCCATGATTTCTTCGACTGTTTCCTAAGTATATTAAATTGTTGGAACCAACAATCCTATGGACATGTGCTTGTAGGATTAGAATAGCGGTTTTAATACACTTACAACAGAGCCAGCCTGTTAGCCATTGAACTTTCGGTGAACTGGCCGGCTGACCCTGTGGCATTGATTTTTATACAGCAGCTCCTGGGGGAGGAGTCCTGGGCGGAGCCAAGGGGGGAGCCCCGTACAACTCTCAAGCATTCCCAGAGCTACTCCCCCTGGAGGTCAGATAGTGCGACTGCACTAACAATATAGACACATGTATATACAGGTTATAATCCAGTGTGAATCACATTCACCACACCCACCCTCCACTATCTTCTGGGAAGAGAATTTAACCCTCTGAGAGATAATAATTCTCCTCATCTCTGTCTTAAAAGACCTCTTATTCTTAAACTATGTCCCTTAATTATAGTTTCACCCACAAAAGGAAAGATCCCCCAGGTAGTCATCCCATCAAGTCACCTCAATATCGTATATGTTTCAATAAGGTCATCGCTCATTCTTCTAAACTCCAATGGGTATAGGCCCAATCTATTTACCCTTTCTCCATGGGAACCCAGGACTGAGTTGAGTGAACCTCTCTGAACTGCTTCGAAAGCCGTTATATCTTTTTTAAAATAAGGAGACCAAAACTGTCCATTGTAATCCAGATGTTGTCTCACCAAGGCCCTGTGCAGAACTGGAAATTAACACAGCAGCAGAGATTTAGTAATCCAGGATACACAAAGACGAAGTTTTAAATAATTTTATTTTAAACTCTAATGTTTTGTGGGCAGCACGGTAGCATATTGGTTAGCACAGTTGCTTCACAGCTCCAGGGTCCCAGGTTCGATTCCCGGCTGAGTCACTGTCTGTGTGGAGTCTTCACATTCTCCCCGTGTCTGCGTGGGTTTCCTCCGAGTGCTCCGGTTTCCTCCCACAGTCCAAAGATGTGCGGGTTAGGTGGATTGGTCATGCTAAATTGCCCTTAGTGTCCAGAAAATGTTAAGTGGGGTTACTGGTTTACAGCGATAGGGTGGATGCGTGGGCTTCAGTAGGGTGTTCTTCGTAAGGGCCGGTGCAGACTTGATGGGCCAAATGGCCTCCTTCTGCGCTGTACATTCTGTAAATTCTGAAAAGTAAAACTGTACCCAAGGCACACAACACAAGTGTCCTAGCCCAGGACTAACAAGAGTCCATGTTGGGATCTGGGGTGGTATTGAAAGGGCTCGATAATGAGTCTCAGCTGGACGTGTCACCGCCCGTTATCAAGGGGAACTTGTACTCCATTAGACCCATGGGGAGATCAATGAGTGATCCATTGTGGTGCTCGTGAGGGTTATCACATCCCTCCCCCACCAAATCCAGTTCCTCCGCCACAATGAGGCCTCCTTCGCAACTTTGCATATGGCTATGAGTCCACCTTTAGAGGTGTTGGAACTGGGGGGAGTGAAATAGACAGGGGAACGCTACTTCCGAGCTGAGCGTCGAAGGACCACTGACAGGGGGGTGGGGGGTTCTACTCCAACATTGACTTCTGGTTGCAGGTTAGTCACCTCAGTCTCCATTTTGGAACCAGAGTCTTTGTCCTCTTGGGGAATGACTCTTGGTTGTACCATGGATTGAGTCCACTGCCTGGAGGCAGGTTCCATGGATGTTGAGGATGTCATCCCGCCCAGAGTAGTTTCTGCAGTCGGGGGTTCCCTGCTCCGAAGATGGTCCACCTGCTTTTTTACACCCAGGTCCTAACCTTGAACGATATTGGGCCAGTCTTTTCTATTACCACTACTGGAATCCAAGGGGACCACCTCAGAAATTGGGAACATAGGCGGTATCTCCCAGCCTGAAGGTTCTGTCGGGTCGTTGGGTGTCTTACGTTTTTTTCTGAGTCTCCTGTTATGACTCCACTTTCCTACCTAGGTTGAGAAACATAGACTGAGTCTGGTCTGGAGGCGTCGGCCCATCAGTAACCCCCATTGTTGCACGTGGCATGGTCTTGTAATTGAGAGGAAACAAGCCGATTTGGTGCCGAGTGCGCCCGCAGTCTATTTGTTCATACCGTATTTAAACTTTTTGTCCGCCTGCTCATCCAGGCCAATAGAAGATGGCTGTCAGGGCACCGTTTGGATGTGTTTCATCCCATTGGACTTCATGAACGCCTGGAAGTCCCCACTGGTGAAGGGGGTTCCGCAGTCAGACATGAGGACCTCTTTTATCCCATTAATGCAAAATGATTGCTGGAGTTTCTCTATAATGGCGCTGCAAGTTGTGGAGGACATCCAATGCATGTCCATCCATTTAGAATGGACGTCAACCAAGATTAAAAACATTGACCCATAAATGGCCCAGCAAAGTCGCCATCTACCTGTACCGGAGGTCTCCCTGGCCATTCCTACAGGTGTAGCGAGGCCGATGGCGTAAGCTTCTGTTGTTCCTGACGTGAAGGGCACTGTTTCAGCCAATTTCCAATGCCGTAATCAAGCCTAGGATGCCAGACATAGCTGCTTGTAAGCATTGTCATATTGGAGACTCCTGGGTAACCACTGTGTAGCTACTTCTCTGCTGTTTGGCCTTTCACACCTTTTTCTCTCTCTGGGGATTGCCATTAACACTCATTCCCTTGGTTTCTGTGGCTATTAGCACCCTGTTCCCTTGATTTCTGTGGCTATGACTCATCTTCCATTCTCTCACCCCACAGTATAAATATTTATCACTTTCTCTGTCTTTTAGCTTTGACAAAGGGTCATCTAGACTCAAAAAGTTAGCTCTTTCCTCTCCCTACAGATGCTGCCAGACCTGCTGAGATTTTCCAGAATTTTTTCTTTGGTAGCTACTTTAAGGTTGGGAGCTGGCCTGGATGAGGAACAACCACTCGGGCTCCCCACAGATTGATCCAATCTTCTGCGCTGAATTATTAATGTTTAGATAGGAAAGGCTTCAGTCCCTCCATTGGGTGTCATTGAATTCCGCCGCTTAGAATCTTATGGCATAGTTTCACCAGGGTGGGACCCTTCCTGGGTTCATTTCTGGATCTGCTTGGCTGACACAGGCAGGGTGTCCATAAAATTTAAAGTCAGGATGACTGTGGTGATATGCCTAAGGGCTATACCATATTTGGATGGTGTGTAACCTCCAACCAGCAGGTGGTGGTACAGTCAAATCATGCAGTCTCCAGACCAAGGTCATGTGACCTGGGACCTGGATATAAAGGGAGACACATCCGGCCATCTTCAGAAGAAGATTGAGAGGGTAATCAGACATACATGTAATTGGTCAGTGCGAGGTGTAAGTTCCAGAGGAGGAGCAAGACCCCATGATAACATGCTCTGGATCAGATTGCCATCTTACCACACGCGACACAATCAAAGGATCCTAGTTTGGACAGATCGACGTGTTTGGTGAGTTACTTCATAAAGTACAAGGGACCAAACACAACAATGACTTCATCCATTCTTGGTGGAGGGAGCTTATGGACACCGATAGGCAATTCAGAGCATCAGCATTAGCTATCTGCTTTCCCAGGTGGTGCTCGAAGGAGTACTCGTATGTCGTCAACAATAATGCCCAGTACTGAATCCGAGCTGAGACAATGGGTGGGATTGCTTTGTCCTCCTTTAAATGGCCCAACAAGGGTTTATGGTCTGTGATTATCACAAAGTGTCGGCAGTAGATGTACCGTTGGAATTTCTTCACTCCGAATATCATGGCCAGACCCGCTTTTTTTGATTTGTGCATAGCATAGCTCCGCTCCTGCTCAGTGCCATAGTCCCATCGATGGGATAGGACTGCCCATATTCTGTACTGAGATGCATCGCATGTTAGTACCAGCGGTCTTGTGGGATCGTAGTGTCCCAAAGTTCCAAAGTTCCAAAGTTGAGGAGAACAGTTACTGAGTGTCTTTAAGACAGAGACAGATAGGCTCTTGACTAATAAGGGCATCAGGGGCTATGAAAAGAAGTTAGGAGAATGGGGATGAGAAATATATCAGTCATGATTGAATGGCAGAGCAGATGCAATCAGCCAATTAGCCTAATTCTGCTCTTCTATTTTGTGGGTAACAGCTGTTTCTTCACTTTTGTGAATGCTTTGTCCTGTGGGGCATGCCATGACCACTTCTGTGATTTTCTTTAGCAAGGCTTGTCGGGGGTACCAGTAAATGGTTAGGTTGGGGATAAATTTCCCATAATAATTGATGAGGACTAGGATCAACTTCAATTCCGTCGTGTTTCACGGAACCGGTGCCCCTTTTACGGCCTTCACTTTGTCCTTAACAGGCTGTTTTTGTCGATGCGGCAGCTGAGTGTGTCACCTCACCTGCATGAAACACGCACTTTTCATACTTGAGGTGGATGCCTGCATTCGGGAATTGACGGAGGACTTCCTCCAACTTTGCCAAGTGTCCTTTGTCGGTGGTTCCTGTGATTAACACATCATCTCGGTACACTGCCAGCCCTTGAAGGATATTTTCCATTATGTGCTGAAAAATGGCACACGCCGATGAAAAACTGAAAGGCAGGTACATGTATACATACAACAACTTATGGGTATTAATAGTAACAAAATTCCTGGTTACCGTATTGAGCTACAGATGGAGATACGTATAGCTCAAGTCCAGCTTGGTAAACGTGTGGCCTCTAGCCAGTTTTGTGTAGAGATTTTTGATCTGCGGTGTGGGGTTATGGTCAAGGCAGGAGGCTCTGTTGACAGTTCATTTATAGCCTCCACAAAGTCCGAAGACTTGTCAGGTTTTAGTATTCGAACGACTGGCGCAGCCCATTCCACAAATTGTACCGAGCATGTGAAGCCAAGGTGCATCAGACGCCCAGTTTTCGCCTGTACCTTGGTGAGCAAGGCATAGGACAGCATTTCTGCCCTGAAATATTTAGGTTGGGCCTCTGGGTCGAAGTAGATTTTTGCGGGGCTCCTTTGATTTTGCCAAGGCTGTCCTGAAACACTTTGGGATATTTCCCGATGACTTCATATAGGCATTCTGAACATTTGCTGCCAGTCCAGTTTGGATTTTTGCATCCAGCCTCTGATCAGAAGACTGGTCCTGGCCCTTACACAACTATGAGGGAGAGTTGGACTGTCTGTTGCCCATGTGTGACTGGGGTCACAGTGGTTCCTATGTAGGAGCTCCCTCGTATATGTGGCCATCCTGGCCTTCTTGTCCCACAGGCACAGGTGCGTGATGCTGGCTTGGAGATATGTGAAGGTCTATTCCCCTATAACGGAGACAGTTCCCATGTCAATTTCCATTTCCAAGGGTGGTCATTGACCCAGAGTTTAATTTTGATCGGGCAACTTTGGGGGTAGTGATGCAGTTCAGCTGCGTCAGTCCGTCCTCTTCGGGCCAGTGGATTTGGAAGATCCAGCCTGAGGTTTCTGGCTTCCAGCCAGATTCTGGCTGCCTTGCCATGAGTGTATCCTTCGGTCACAGGTAAGTATTATTGTGACTGTTCCCCGAAGTCCTGGCATTTCGTGGCCATCGGCTCATGTCCTTGCATGCCAGGGCTGAGTGGTGAACAGGTGGTGGGAAGGGCATGGAGGTGCTATCTGCAGGGAGCCCGGTTTTCCAATACGGGGGATGTCCAACGATGAGCATGTGACAATCCATCGAACCTTGGGGTTCCTTGGCCCCTTTTATAGCATTTTCCAGGGACAGTTCTATGGCTCTTTTCAGGTCCAGGGTTGGTTCTGCAAACAGTTTTCTCTCTGTCACAATGTCGTTTATCCCTCATACCAGTCGGCGGTCCCATAGCATCTCTGGCAGAGATGATTCATGCTCACAGTGTTTGGCCTGTTTCCTGAACTTCATTATTCCAGGGATTCTTCCAGCTGTATTAAACATGTAGCACTGGTGAATACCCAATTGTTTCAGCCACCAAGTCTCCCAGTTCAAAAAACGTTTTTGAGTCCAGGACCGTCAGGTAAGCCAAGCACTCAATGATGCTGAACATCTGGGCTCCACAGGCAGTCAAAGGATTACCTTCTGTCAGTCATCACCTTCTATGCCATTCGCAAAAAATAAATAGCGCATTCTTTCAGCATACTGGGGACAATTCTCCATCATTTGGCTGGTGTTTCCCAAATAAAGGCATTTCTGGGTCCTCTTCATATGCTTCTTACCAGAGGTATTGTTTATTTTTCAAACAGGGCTATCCAGAATCCTGTTCTTCTTCATCGCCAGCGTAATAATTCAGGAGACACAAAGATAAATGTTTAACTAATTTTACTTTAAACACACAAGTAAAGCTGCACCCACGGCATACAACACAAGTGTATCAGCCCAGGACTAACAGGACTCCTAGTCAGGGTCTGGGACGGTATTTAAAGGGCTCAATAATGGGTCCCAGCTGGACGGACCTCCGCCCGTTACCATAAGCCCATGAGTTTGCTCCGCCATTCAATCATGGCTGATATTTTCTCATCCCCATTCTCCTGCTTTTTCCCCACAAAAACAAATTACTAGAAACAGATGGTATTTATCCAGTGCCGGAAGAACGGAGGAGGATATTTGTCAGGTACTGGAAATGTTCATGAGTGAGTTACTGGGCGCCGGGGATGTACCAGTACATTAAAATAGGCCAGTTCTGTGCATATTCAAAAAAGGCAACAAAACAGACACAAGTAACTACACATTTTATATTCTCACTTCCATTTCCTCAAAAAGAATGATGTGGAGATGCCAGCGTTAGACTGGGGTGGGCACAGTACGAAGTCTTACAACACCAGGTTAAAGCCCAACAGGTTTGTTTTGAATCACTAGCCTTTGGAGCATTGCTTCTTTATCAGGTGAATCATTCACCTGAGGAAGGAGCTGTGCTCCGAAACCTAGTGGTTCAAAACAAACCTGTTGGGCTTTAACCTGGTGTTGTAAGACTTCGTACTGTGCCCACCCCAGTCTAACGCAGGCATCTCCACATCATTCTTTTTGAGGAAATGGAAGTGAGAATATAAAATGTGTAGTTACTTGTGTCTGTATTGTTGCCTTTTTTGAATATGAGTTAGACGTCTTACTCTAAAATAATGAAATTGATTATCAGGTGTAAATTTGAGGAATATCTTTGCAATAATTAGCTAATGAACAGCAATCAATATGGATTCAGAAAGGGCAGAGCCTGCTACTGAGATCTTCACAGTTTACCTCAGGAAATGGCATTGCTTACATCTTATACTAAACAGCCTACTGTTATCAGGTACATAATTTATTTTCCCTTTTAAATGCAGAACTTCCGTAAAGCGGCATAATTGAATTGCTACTCCGCTCATACCTTTGCATGCCTTGACGCTGCTCCATTTTGCTTTCCGGGTTTTCCGAGCCCAGCTTTTCCAGAAATGTGGAGTGCCGCCTCCATCGAAGAGCTCATTGCAGCACTGTAACTTCAGGGGGAAGACAAGACATGCTCGTTTTTTACAGCAGTAATGTAAATTTAAAGGTTCAGTGTGAATGTTCGTGAATAGGTACAAAAATAAATGAGAGAATAGGTGGGATGGTAGGGTGGATAGGTGTGTGAGGTAAATGGATAAGGTAACTGGTGAGTATGATGGTAGGTGGGTGAGGTAATAGCTGGCTGCGGTGGCAGGTGAATGCAATGGTAGGTGGGTTGGGTGGCAGATGGGCAGGATAATGGGGGTAAGATGGTAGGTAGGTAACACAGCAGGTGAGTGAGATGATAGATGGATCGTGGATAGGTGGATGAGGTGAGTAAATGGGTGAATGGGTAGATGCATTGGGGATAGTCGGATTGGATCAAGGGGTTATCTGGGGGGTCAGAGGTAGTTGTGGGGGTTAGATTAGATTAGAATTTTTCTGTCTAACATTTCCTGGGTAACTATTCCGATAAATCCCACAGGGGTAGCACGGTAGCATGGTGGTTAGCATAAATGCTTCACAGCTCCAGGGTCCCAGGTTCGATTCCCGGCTGGGTCACTGTCTGTGTGGAGTCTGCACGTCCTCCCCGTGTGTGCGTGGGTTTCCTCCGGGTGCTCCGGTTTCCTCCCACAGTCCAAAGATGTGCGGGTTAGGTGGATTGGCCATGCTAAATTGCCCGTAGTGTCCTAATAAAAAAGTAAGGTTAGGGGGGGGTTGTTGGGTTACGGGTATAGGGTGGATACGTGGGTTTGAGTAGGGTGATCATTGCTCGGCACAACATCGAGGGCCGAAGGGCCTGTTCTGTGCTGTACTGTTCTATGTTCTATAACCCTCCAACATTTAAAACTCTAACTCAGTGTCAGAGACTTTCAGGGAGAGACCCGAGGAGTAGGGGAGTCGTTCACTGGAAGTTCAGACTTCCCAGGCAATGCCCATGGAGTCCTGGACTCTGTGGATGTCCTGACTTACATCTTGGTACATACATCTAGAAGATCTGGGCCAGTGATGTTAACCAGCAACAACCTCCAGGAATTTCTCATAAATTTAAAAGTGGCAGTAATCATTGTCAAATTTTATCTACACGTTCTTCAATATTCATAGATCTTGGGCGTGATTTTTCCCATCGGGCAGCTAAGTGCCGACGCCGGCGTAAAACAGAAGTGTTCCGAGACCCAATTCGCTGCGCCACAGAGGGGTAGCACGGTGCTGAAGCGGCCCACACCGCTCCAGCTGGCGATCCTGGCGACACATGGTGTCCGCGCATGTGCAGTTGGCCCAGCGCCAACTAGCGCATGCACGGTGGCCTTCTTCCCCGCGCCGGCCCTGACGCCAAATGGCGCAGGGCTACAGGTGCCGGCACGGAGGAAAGAAGGCCCCCCGACAGAAAGGCCGGCCCACCGATTGGTGGGCCCTGATCGCAGGCCATGCCACTACGGAGGCCGCCACCCGGGGTCGGACCCCCCTCCCCCACCACAGGCTGCAGCCGGACCCTTTAACGCTGAGGTCCAGCCGGCTCAGGGGATGTTAGAATGGTGCCGGTGGGACTTGGCTTTTTGGTGACAACCGCTCGGCCCATCCGAGCCGGAGAATCGGCGCGCCAGCCCATGCCGGCCCAGGCCGGAGGATCGCCGAATACCCCGACCAGCGCCGCGCCGACCACGCCGGCCCCAGTGGCGCCGATTCTCCGCTCTGTGGAGAATCGCGTTCCGGCATCGGGGCGGTGTGATGCGATTCGCGCAGCCAGCCGGCGATTCTCCGACCCGGCAGGGAGTCGGAGAATTCCGACCTCTATCTTTTCTGGGCCTAGTGCTTTATCGGGACATGGACATGATTTAATATCATATTACGGAATAGTCCGATAGTTAATTTATAAAATCCTCACCCTTAAATTGAATATGGCCTTACATAGTTACCTGTTGAAAATATTCTCTTCAGTGTGATTTTCTTTGTTGCTGATTGGACTACAACTGGCTCTTTTCTTTTATTTTGAAATATTTTTATTGGTGTTTTCCAGTTTTTACAGAGAAACAGCTCATTATATCTAGTAGTCACAAACAAGTCCATGTCTTATTTACAACGGTCTTTACATGAGGACCCCCTCCCTCCCACTACCCCTCTCCCCCCCTCCCTTGTTGGTAGTTTAGTGTTGTTGTCTGCCCTGCTCACCCCGTATTGTGCTCCGCTTCTTTCTGCTGGGGCTTTCAGTTTTTATTGTTTAGGGGGGTGGTGAGGACCTGCGTGGCCCTTCCCCTCCTCCCCTTGTCCCCGTGCTTCATTTTGTGCTTTCCTTGGGTTCCCTTCCCTCTCCTCCCCCTCTGCCCCTTTCTTTTGTGTGTGCCTTCCCTTGTCTTCCTCCCTCTCTTCCATTCCCCTCTCTTCCTGGTCCCTGTTGTCCTCAAACAGGTCTTGGAACAGGGTGATGAATGGCCCCCACGCTTTGTGGAAACCCTCGTCTGACCCTCGGATGGTGCACCTCCAAATTAAACACTTTCTCAGCAAGGAGACGGCAAAGTACCCCAAGGCCACGAGAGACACACTACTAGGGGAACTAATCAACACAGACAGTAAGGAGGGGAGGAACTGTGGGAACATATGCGGACAATTGCTGGACAGGGCAAGAATACCACTGGATGAAGCTAGACAGAAATGGGAGGACGAATTGGGGACGGAAGTGGGATGGGGATTCTGGAGCGAAGCACTGAGCAGGGCCAACTCCACCTCCTCCTGCGCAAGGCTCAGCCTCATGCAGTTTCAAGTACTGTACAGAGCTGGCTCTTTTCTACAGGCAACCATAGATCACAGAGCTGAATACTAATTAGGATGTAAATTTAAAAAGCCACAGTTTACCAGTTTTGAATGAATGTAACCCACAACAATAAATGCCCATACATTAGCATTAATCATCTCTAAAATAGCTGTCTTTCTCAAACTATTAAATGGAAACAGCACACTGATTCTGACGATGTACCTAACAAATATATTCCTAACTTTTGGATGTTCAGTGCTGCAAAGTACTGCTTTGGCAGCATTGACATCTTCATTTTCATGAACACTAAATTGTTAATCATTCAAGCACTAATGTCATGCACAGTCATTTCTAGCCTATAATGATGGTGTACAAGGTTGGTATTATTTGCCAGGAGAAGGGAATTCTAACCTTGATAATCCTAATCTGAGCACTTGCCTTAATATTCCATTATTCCATTTAAGTTTTCTAATTTGCGGCTTGACAGCAACATTAACTAAGCAGTTATTAGATTTTTTTTCTTTAGCTTTCAAAATCACCATTATGATCAGGTGCTTGCAGGGTCTGCTGATAATAATGTAAAAATCATTTAAACTCCATTAACATATATTGTTGTAATATTCCTCCATTATGAGTGGTAGAAGTTCAATGTATTGCGGTATTGCAGTAGATTAATGGCTGCCAGTTAGCCATCAGCGTGCCAATTTATCAGCAACTGCGAGCAGAGAAAAAATATAATTCTAGGCAATTCAGTGAATCGCTAACAATTAGACCTTTGCACTATAGGGCATTGCAACATCTCTGAGAACTCATTTCTGTGTTGCGGAGAATTTATGTTCAGATCTGTAAGCTCTCCAGACAAGCAGATATTGTATACAACGAGATTTAGCACATTAATATTTCACAGCAAAATAGAAGAGTTTTAATGGTCACAGAACAGCACCTAAAGGAGACTTGCTGAAATTTAATTGCTGTGGAAACCTTCATTAATAAGGTGACCAGTCACAGGGGTGAATGATCATGTTCTTTGATGGGTATCACAGGGACATTATGCCAAGACCTTTCAGGATGTAACAAGGCATTGTGATATAATAAGGTAGGATAACAGCTACAGTTTAGTGTGTGTGGTTTCTTTTTAGAAATTATATTAGTTTCTTGCAACATTGGCGGCCTGTAAATAATCTTCAAGCATGATCTCAGCTTTACGTAAAAGAGAAAACTATAAATACTGCAAATCTGAAATAAAAACATACATTCCTGGATTTAGACAGTACATAATCTACACATAGAACTAGGAAATGAAAAATAATTAATCCCCTAAATGGGCAGGAAAAAGGGAACAGCATACAACAACTAATAGAGTCACGAATCAGGAATTTTGACTTGTGGCATGGAAAATATATTTTTTGACAAGGTGTATAGATAAAAACCAGTGGCTATTATAGGGCGGTCACCTCGCTGAGGCAATTCGAAAGACATTAAACGAATAAAATGCCAGGATGATTTTGAAACAGTTAAAGGTGTCAGAAAGATAACGAGGGAAAAAAAATAAGAAAATGAGATTGTTCAAAAGGAAAAATTAATGCTGAAATCTGAACACAAACCAGAAAATACAGGCAAGATATTACATCCAATAAATTTGTTAGATTACAAAACCCATTTTGTAACTGCCCACATCAATAAGTTGGCTCACAAATCATTGAGCATGCCCAACAAATGGCTCCATATATCAAAACCATGGAGCATGGATAACAATGGCTGTAAGAGGATCATTTTTCTGGCCTATCTGCATTCTTCATTCAAAGCTTTCCCTTCATTTGATATTCCTAATTCCACTAACCATCCAGTAGCAGCATTGTGCCGTCCGATTTTCACCAATGGTATGGCACCGATGACTACGTTAACCACTTCCGGGGACTAGGCCGGTGCTGGAGGGGTTGGTGCCGCGCCGACAGACGCCGAAGGGCCTCCGGCGGCCGGCACGAGTTGGCGCATGCGCAGGACTGCCAGCGTGTTCTGAGTTTTTTCTCCATGCCCGCCGGCAGATCGGTGGGCCCCGATCGCGGGCCAGGTCACCGTGGGGGCCTCCCCCGAGGCCGGATCCCCCCGCGCCCCCACGAGGACTCCTCAAGCCACCCTCCAAGCCAGGCCCCGCCGGGATGGACCATGTCCATTTCACGCCGGTGGGACTGGCCGAAAACGGGTGGCCGCTCGGCCCATCGGGGACTGAAGAATTGCCGGGGGGGGGGGGGGGGGGGCGCTTACCACAGCCCCCAACCGGCACAGCGCGATCCCTGCCCAAAAACCGGCGCCGCACATTTCAGCAGCCGGCATCGGAGTGGCGGGGCGGGATTCACGCCGCTCCCCGGCGATTCTCCGGCCTGGCCGGAGGGGGGGGGGGGGGGGGGGGGGGGGGGGAGGGATGGAGTCAGAGAATCCCGCACAAGGTGTCCAAATTTTATGTGGGCACAGTTCAAGGTGGACTGGAATGATTGATTAAATATCTACTCTGCTGCATATTCAGCCAAACTGTACTGCCAAATGGTGATTATGTAACTTTTGACCTGCTTTCACTAATTCCCACTTAATAAACAGGCAAAATGACATGAAGCACCATTCTTTGTAAATGCTTTCAGGATTACCCTCTGGTACCTTCTGCCATTGATTTCCTTTCATTAACCTGTTGGCAGAAAATAATGGAAACCACCTCCGTGATTTAAATGACCTGAAAACACAAAGGTACATTTATTTGGAATACATTAAAAAATAAATTTATGAGTGAGGTTTTTGCTCATACTTAAGGCTTAAGTGACCCTTGTACGTATTAAAGAGATTAATCCAGCACTTCTATCCTTGAAAGCATGAACAAAAAGTATTAACAATTTCACAGAATCACAAAATTGATTTTGACAGAGGCTATTCGGGCCATCCTGTCTATATCGGCTCTCCAAGTGAGCATCATGACTTAGCTCCATTCCCTACCTTTTCCCCATACCCCTGCATATTGTTTTTTTTTCAAATAATCACCTAATGCCCTATTGAATGCCTTGACTGACCCTGCCTCACCACACTGGTCAGTGCATTTCAGACCCAAGCCACTCACTGTGTGAAAATGTTTTGCAAAATCTGTGCCCTCTCATTCTTGATCCTTTCACGAGTGGAAACAGTTTCTCCCTATCTACTCTCTTCAGCCCATACATGATTTTGAACACCTCTATAAAATCTCCTCTTAACCTTCTTCTCTCCCAGGAGAACAGTCCCAATCTCCCCAATCCATCTTCATAACTGAAGTTTCTAAATCCTGGATCTATTTGTGTAAACCTCTTCTGCACTCTCTCCAATGTGTTTACATCCTCCCTGTAGCATGGTGCCCAAAATGCACACAATACTCTATCTGACACCTAGTAAGTTTGATATATAAGTTCAGTATAACCTCCTTGCTCTTGAACTCTATACCCCTGTTAATAAAGCCCAGGATACTGTGTACTTTATTAACTACTCTCTAAGCACATAAATGCCCAGGTCCCTTTGCTCCTGCACTCCCTTAAGTATTGTATCCATTATTTTATATTGTGAGGCATTCCCTACCACTGGTAGCAGGATTCCCAATGCGATGGCCACTCTCATGTCAGATAACAGGACAATAATGATAATCCTTATTATTATCACAGATAGGCTTACATTAACACTGCAATGAAGTTACTGTGAAACTCCCCCAGTTGCCACACTCCGGCGCCTGTTCGGGTACACAGAGGGAGAATTCAGAATGTCCAATTCACCTAACAAGGACATCTTTCAGGATTTGTGGTAGGAAACTGGAGCGCCTGAATGAAACCCATGCAGACACGAGGATAACGTGCAGATTTCGCATAGACAGTGACCGTAGCGGGAATTGAACCTGGGAGCCTGGCGCTGTGAAGCATCAGTGCTTACCACCGAGCTTCTGTGCCGCATAGCTTATGATGCTCCGGTCGGTCCCCCTCTGGCGGCGGTATCGAGGTTCGCGCCCCACGCCAGTGGGAGGATACAAAAGGGTCATTTTAACCCACTTGCATTCTATTAATGGGCTGGACACCAGATTCTCCACGGCTCCGTCTTGCTCCATCCCTCTGGGCTGGGGTTCACATGGGCATGGATTGGAGCAAGTATTTACCAGTGTGGTCTTTATGCTGTGGACCTCTCGGTGGGCCAAAGGGATAAATATTTAAAATCGGTGCTCCAAAGACAATTGGAGGGTCCCCTCTGCCACAATTCAGATCCTTCCCAAATCCCCTCCAGCCCCCTCATCAGACCACCCCATCAGGCCCCCCCATCAGAGGCCAACAGCAGAGACACCCATCAAAGACCGCCACCAGTGACACTAGAGACCCTCATCAGAGACTCCCATCAAATTGGGAAACTCAACACACCTCCAGAAACACTTCAGAGAATTTGTAATGACAGAAGTTATTGTAAATTGCCACAGCTGCAAGTTGGGTACTTTGCCCTTTAGTAAAGGTTGTTCTGGACTCATTGTGCAGCTGAATGCCTGTTCCTTGGTGAGTGACAAGCAAATATGTTGGGTGGACTTGCATGGTTAAAGTTTGTGAATGAACCGGTAAGACTGTTTTTGACCTTATAACAGCATTAATTGAGAGGTTTCTGGCAGACGTAGGGGTTGCCTATGTGCGCAGTGTTCCCGGCATGGGACCCCGCTCCAGTTATGGTAGTGGCTGGAGGTGCCGTGTCCCATTATGTAGTCCTTTGAATTCTGTAGTACTATTTCCAGCAGCAGGGCTATGGATCCACCTCTAGTCTCCTAATAGTTCAGAGAGCAGCAGTTAAAACATTGCTGGTCAGATTGAGATCTTTAAAAATCTGAAACACTTTTTCTTTTTCCATGGCCATACAGGCAGTCAATGTACAAGTACAAGTCTGGTTGTTCTTTTGATGGGTTAGCTCGTGAGTCATACATGCATTCAGTCGCCCACACAAGATTGCAGGAGATGATTGTCAATTAAATGCATTGTAGCTAGCAGGCTATTATAGGATTGCGTGGGTAGCACATTGTTTTTGTGATTTATTTTTCTCTTTATTCTCACTTAGGCAAAGGATGCAGCTTCAAACCTTGAGTAATGATGCTCTATTTTCCACGGCATTCACCATCCTAATTTTCCCAGTTCTGAAAGGTATAATAACATACACCACACACTCCAGTAGCTCAACTTTCGTCTGTAATTTTAGCTGGATACCTAAACAATGTGTTTGTGAGCCACATTATACAGCTCCTTAATTCCCAGTTATTACGTGCATTCCTGCTTACATTGAAATGTTGTCTTAAAATCTGATCAACAAAAGGAAAAGATCATTAAAATCTGAGTTTGAGCCTAATCTTTAGAAAGAAGAACTGAATTCTTTAGAATTCTCCACACATAATGCCATTTAGAGAATTATGCCGACCACTCTTACCTTGTCTAATTTATGTACGATTTCAGAGCGATGGCTGATTCCTTACAGCACTGTGAAATGGTTAGGCAAGGCACTTAGTAGTTTCAAACCACTACAACACAAAAAGAAGAAAATTAGAGAAACATGTTTGTGATCTCAGCACTGATTTAGGACACGGCAAAAGCACCACCAACTCAATCGACTCTGACAAGTCATCCTCACTAACATCGGAGGACTTGTTCCATTGCTGGGAGAGCTGTTCCACAGGCTGTAACAATGATGGGCAACCTAGGCTAGTGAGTGGGTTACTTGAATGGCCCCAGTGGGCCGCAAGATTTAAAATCGGGCATGTGTACTAGCCATGGTCCCATGAATAAAATTAAATACATTTAATAACACCGAATATTTCATAACGAGTTATAGAAAATGTTTATATCATTCATATATTTATAGAACTGTCATCAACTTTAAATGGTAAAAGCAAAATAAATATTTATGCTTACCTTACTTACATCATAGTGCGACTTCGGTTGGGTCTATCCTCCACAAGATAAGGACCCAGGAGTGTGCAGATATTTTGAAATTCAGCATTGAGATGTTGTGTTGAGTTTTCCGATTTAGGGAGCATTACTGCACCCTCAGAGGGAGAGTAGAGGATTTGGTTACCTTTCTACACAAAGCCTGGAGCAAGCATGGGGACTGCAGTTGCCATGCACCTAGATCTGCATCATGATTGGGATATGGAGCAGAAGCTTTGAAGAGATTATTTCTGTGTGGTACATCCTGCCAAGTTTGAGACAAATGCTACTAAGCTCCTTGACAGTGTTTAATTCGCACTTCAGGACTTGAGCACAAAACTCAAAGCTGATATTTAAGTTTGCACCATCAGAGACTCAAGGCAGGATTTTCCATTGGCAGGATCCTCCGTTTCGCAGGCAGTGTACTCACCCCCACCAATTTCCCAACGGCGTGGGGGTGCCCACAATGGGAATTCCGATTGACCATTGCGGGACGGAGAATCCCGCTGCCGGCGGGGGCGCGCCGCACCAGAAAACAGTTGCGGTGGGACAGAGAAGCCTGCCTCCCCCATCTACCCTCTCCATGACACTTTATCAATAAAGAACAAGAGAATTATCTCTGATGTCCTGGCCAATATTTACCTCTCAATAAACCTCACATAAACAGATAATCTGTTGATTAGCACATTGATGTTTGTGGGAGCTTGCTGTCCAAAAGTTGGCTGCCAGACATCCTACTTTACAACGGTGACTATACTTGAAAAAAGGCTGTACAGGCTTTTGAAACATCTGCTGAAAATGTGAGGTGCTGTATAAACACAGGCCTTTCTTCTTGCTTTTAGATTATATATGAGTCTCAACCTGCCTTTCAGCAGTAGACTCCTTTTCACTTTCTAATATCCTCCAAAAATGGAGCAAACTGGAACAGCATAACAGCAGTAATGGAAAGCTACTGTCAGGCTAAATCTCGATGATGTGTCATAACCTCTATCCTCAAGAGATTTACAGCGTCGGGGGTCTTGTATTCCCAGAATCCTTGGGAGAATACGCACTTCTCCACTAAGGAGGTGGGGCGACTTGAACTATTCTGGTATAAAGCCAGGCCGTTCTCGGTTGGGTATCTCCGAGTGCTGTGTACCTAAAGCTCCTGAAGTAAATCTGTATTATTTCACTCAACTTGGTGTGGACTCCCACTTCTTCCAAGTATAAAACTGGTGACAAGGAGTAAACTTGGTCAACTATCGACGGCGAGACCTTGCAGTCAACCACTTCCTGGTATTCGTGTTGCAGGACGGAGTCCGCATTTCTTTACCATGCCGCTATTCGGTGGCTAGACACCTTTGATGCCGGAGTTGAGGGCTGGGCCCAGTATACAGAGCACATGCACTATGTTTTTCACGCCAAAATATCATGGAGAATGAGCGGCAAATGGTGATCTTGTTAACCATTTGCAGGGCCCATATGTATGGGGTTATCTGCAACCTCAAGTACCCGACGGCGCAGGACACCAGCACCTTTGACTAGCTTGTGGAACTCGTTGGTCAACATTTTAGCCCATCCCATCCGTAATCATCCAGCAGTATCGATTTAACACGGCAGAGCGAGCCCAGGGTGAGTCCATTACTGAGTTCAAGACCCAATTGCGGAAACTCACCAGATTCTGCAAATACGGGACTTTGCTATCCGAGATGTTGCATCATCGCCTCATCCGCGGCACAGATGTCACATAAACACAAAGGAGGATGTTGGCCAAGCCTTCCCTGAACCTGCAGGTGCTACAAATTTCCTTGTCTCAGAAGAGCTCGGAGCATTTGCATTCAAGAAATACAGGGTTATGGATGTAAATTTCCTGGGACTCATTCCCTCCCATGGTGCCTGCCCCACCTGGCCTGACAGACAGTGGGGTCTTGGCCCATGGTCACAGGCCTTTCCTCCGCAACGGAAACCCTCCCAGAGTCCACCAGACACGATTCACCTCTTTGCGAGACATGTGGCTGCCGGCGCCGGTGCGACAGTAGACAAGAAGGATCGCAGTGGTCTTGGCTTCCTGGCTAGGCGCGATGTTTGCCTAGAGATAGAATCTTTTAGTTGAAAACCCCTGAAGAAGAAGAGGCCGTGTTGAAATTGCATTGCCTGGCGATGCCTTGCTTGGTCCCCATTCAAGTGAATGGGCACATGCTGTAAATGGAATTTGACACTGGGGCGGCAGTGTCTGTGGTGGTCCAGGGCATGCTCGACCACATACTATGGGGCATCCAAATTTTGGCTTTGACGGATACAGCAGCTCATTTGGCTACATTCACGGCTACAGATTGTGGGGATGGTGTGGTCCCCTGTTGTTTATAGCCTTCAGTTGATCCAACACCACTTACTATGGTCCGTGGGAACTGTCCCAGCCTACTTCGGCGCAATTGGTTTAATTGCTTACACCTGGACTGGCAAAGCATTTTGCAGGTAGGGTTCGGTGGCTTGTGCAAAATGTTTGTGAAGTTCCGGAGATTTTCCAGCCCAGTTTGGGGACCATCAGAGGCACTGTGACTAAAATCCGGGTAGACCACCGGTGACTCAGCCGCACTATTTTCAGGCATGTCTCATTTCCCTTGGTGGATAAGGTGGATGCCGAATTCGACGAATTTGAGAGTCTGGCCATCATTCGGGCCTTTGCCAACAGTGTGGCGCCAGTGGTCCCTGTCCCAAAACCAGACTGGACAGTCCACCTCTGCGACGATGACAAGCTGACAGCCAATGCTGCGTTGAGGCTAGACCGCTACCCCATGCCTTGCATAGAGGACCTATATGCCAAGCTGGCTGTGGGTACTCCTTTACCAAGATGGTTGGAGGTCAATCATCTTAGTTCCAGGACATCACTGCAAGAGCTCCTCAGGATAGTGTCCAAGGCCCAACCATCTTCAGCTGCTTCATCAATGGCCTTCCATGAAATGGTCAGAAGTGGGGATGTTTGTGCATGACTGCACAATGTTCAGCAGCACTTGTGACTCCTCAGATGCTGAAGCAGTCCATGTCCAAATGCAGCAAGACCTGGACAATATCAAGGCTTGGGCTGACAAGTGGCAAGTTACATTCATGTAAGCATCTAAGAGGCATCTAACCATAGCCCCTTGACATTCAATGGCATTACTGTTGCTGAATCCCCCACAATCCTGGGGGTTACCATTGATCAGAGACTGAACTGGACTAGCCATATTAATACTATGGCTAACAGGGTAGGTCAAAGGCTAGGAATCCTATGGCGAGTAACTCACCTCTTGACTCCCCAAAGCCTGTCCACCATTTACAAGGCACAAGTCAGAGGTGTAATGGAATACTCTCCACTTGCCTGGATGAGTGCAGCTCCAACAACACTCAAGAAGCTCCAGGGCAAAGCAGCCCGCCCTCAGTGTCTGCTGCCTCTCAGGGTCTGTTATCCACCAGACTGATCTGGTCTCCTACTGGGTTCAGGTCGGCAGTCAGCAACTGCAGCATCATTTGGATCACCTTTGGTCGTGTAAACCTCCTCTTTGTCCTGTTCCTGATGTGCTGGAGGATCCGGTTCCACAGTGGCACCATGCGAAGGCCTCAATATGCAGGATATGGCCTCTTCAGACTCAGAAATGGACGCACAGCCTTCAGCGGTCTCTGAGTTGCAATCTGCTGCACAACTGCCTCCTGCCAGGTTCTACTTTAGCGTTACAGCAGAAAATGGCATTCCCTGACGCTATATTTTCAGTCGGATCCAGTGCCTTGACCACATGTTCCGCCGGAGCTGAAGAGCGCCATCATCCCTCCTAATTTCTGTTTTTCCTCCTCCTCCTTGTCAATGGCTAGTGGAGGGACCTTCAGACCTTGCGGTGGAGGGATGTCATAACCTCTATCCTTATGAGACTTAAGGTGTTGCGTATCTCGTATACCCAGAATCCTTGGGGAAAATGTGTCTCCCTGCTAAGGGAGCGCTGGGGCTTGAACACTTCTGGTAGAAAGCCGGCAAGATTGGGATCAGCTGAGGCTCACTCGGTTAGATATCGCTGTGATGATATGATCTGCATACTCGTCTGCCATTGGGCCAGAACGTCGGCTTACCATTGGCCCTGGTCGGTCATGTGCCTCTCGACCGATTGGCCGAGAGGCTGAGTTAACCACGCCTCTATCAACGAGGTATAAATGCTCAGAAGCCTGACGATCGTTCCTTTCCACTGTAGACGATCGCCAGGCTGTGTTCTAGTTAATTAAAGCCTGACATTGGTAAATCACTCGCCTCGCGTGCAATTGATGGTGCATCAATTTAATTAACTACAACTTTGAAGATGGAGTTCCGCATCAAGCCCGAATGCCTCCGCATCAGCCCGCAAACTCCGAACTACATGCGCACCTCCCCGGCCCCTCCAGGCCTCTGCCTGCCCGCCGCGCACGTTTCTCCCCCCCGCTCCCGGGCCCCGGCGCCCGACCGGCTCGCCTCTCCGGGCCTCCCTGGTCCCTGCCTGCCCGCAGCGGCCCTGCTTCCCTCGCTCCCGGACCCCGGCTCCCCCCACCCCCGGGCCCCGGCGCCCGACCGGCTCGCCTCTCCGGGCCCCCCGGTCCCTGCCTGCCCGCAGCGCGACTCGGCTCCCCCCCGCCCCCGGCCCCCCGCACCCGGCCCGCGCGCCTTACCTCCGCCCACAGCTGATGCACCTAGCCGGCGTCCTGGAGCCGGCTTCCGCATCCCCGCAGCTGATGCACCTAGCCGGCGTCCTGGAGCCGGCTTGTGCATCCCCACAGCTGATGCCGGTCACTCACCTCTTGGAGCCGGCCTGCGCGCCTCTCCGCTCACAGCGCCGGCAACGCTAGCTCCGCCTCCAGCGGCCACGAGGGCTTCCTGGGCGCCGCCATCTTGGGGTGCCGACCCCACGTGCGGGTCCTGGGCGCCGCCATCTTGGGGCCCCGACCCCACGTGCGGGTCCTGGGCGCCGCCATCTTGGGGAACAGACCTCACCTGGGGATCCTGGCCACCGGCTTCCACATCTGCCACGCAAGGTCCCTCCAGCATGGAATCGGACAGCGACGACGGATTTTCTCCACGGCTCGCGGCCGTTCACCCCACATATGGATCCTGGCCACCGACTTCCACATCTGCCACGCAAGGTCCCTCCAGCATGGAATCGGACAGCGACGACGGATTTTCTCCACGGCTCGCGGCCGTTCAACTCGACCAGTCTCATCCACGCACGCTCGCCAAAACGACTACGCTGATCCACCTCAACGGCCACAAGACGGACTGCCTGCTGGACTCCGGGAGCACGGAAAGCTTCGTTCACCCTGACACGGTAAGACGCTGCGCGCTCCCTGTCCATCCCGTAACACGCAAAATCGGTTTAGCCTCAGGTTCGCACTCCGTCCACATCACCGGGTGCTGCATCGCGGACCTCACGGTCCAAGGGAAGGTTTTTAAAAATTATAAATTCCTTGTCCTCCCTGACCTTTGCGCACCGGCACTCCTAGGACTGGACTTCCAGTGCAACCTGCAGAGCTTGACTTTTCAATTCGGCGGCCCTATACCCCCCCTCACTGTCTGCAGCCTCGCGTCCCTCAAAGTAGACCCTCCCTCCCTGTTTGCTAACCTCACCCCCGATTGCAAACCCGTCGCCACACGGAGCAGACGGTACAGCGCCCAGGACCGATCCTTCATCAGGTCCGAGGTCCAGAGGTTGCTGACGGAAGGGGTCATCGAGGCCAGCAACAGTCCCTGGCGAGCCCAAGTGCTGGTGGTCCGGACGGGGGAGAAAAACCGGATGGTCATCGATTATAGCCAAACCATCAATCGGTTTACGCAACTGGACGCGTATCCTCTCCCCCGTATCTCTACCATGGTAAACGAGATCGCGAGATACAAGGTCTTCTCAACTGTGGACCTTACGTCCGCTTACCACCAGCTCCCCATCCGCGCGAGTGACCGACTGTACACCGCGTTCGAGGCTGACGGGCGCCTCTACCACTTCCTTAGGGTTCCGTTTGGCGTCACGAATGGGGTCTCGGTCTTCCAAAGGGAGATGGACCGAATGGTCGACAAGTACGGATTACAGGCTACCTTCCCGTACCTTGATAATGTCACCATCTGCGGCCACGACCAGCAGGACCATGACGCCAACCTCCAGAAATTCCTCCAAACCGCAAAACTCCTTAACCTCACGTACAATAAGGATAAATGCGTGTTTAGCACCGACCGCCTAGCCATCCTCGGCTACGTAGTGCGTAACGGAGTGATAGGCCCCGACCCCGAACGCATGCGCCCCCTGATGGAACTCCCTCTCCCAAATACCCCCAAATCCCTCAAACGCTGCCTAGGGTTCTTCGCATACTACGCCCAATGGGTTCCCAACTACGCGGACAAGGCCCGTCCCCTCATGCAAACCACGACCTTCCCGCCGTCGACGGAGGCCTGCCAGGCCTTTAGCCGCATCAAAGCGGACATCGCAAAGGCCACGATGCGTGCCATCGACGAGGCCCTCCCCTTCCAGGTCGAGAGCGACGCTTCAGAAGTAGCTCTGGCGGCCACCCTGAACCAAGCGGGCAGACCCGTGGCCTTCTTCTCCAGAACTCTCCAGGCTTCCGAACTCCGCCACCCATCTGTGGAAAAGGAAGCCCAGGCCATAGTCGAAGCCGTGCGACATTGGAGGCACTATTTGGCCGGCAGGAGGTTTACCCTCCTCACAGACCAACGGTCAGTAGCCTTCATGTTTGATAATGCACAAAGGGGCAAGATCAAAAATGACAAGATTTTACGGTGGCGGATCGAGTTGTCCACGTACAACTATGATATCTTGTATCGTCCTGGGAAGCTCAATGAGCCTCCTGATGCCCTGTCCCGCGGTACCTGCGCCAGCACGCAGATAGACCGCCTCCGCTCCCTCCACGCAGACCTCTGCCATCCAGGGGTGACCCGCCTACACCACTTCATTAAGGCCCGCAACCTGCCCTACTCTATCGAGGAAGTCAGGACAGTAACCCGTGACTGCCACATCTGCGCCGAGTGCAAACCGCACTTCTACCGCCCCGAGCGCGCACACCTGATCAAAGCATCCCGCCCCTTTGAACGTCTCAGCATTGACTTCAAGGGGCCCCTTCCCTCTAACAACCGCAACATTTACTTCCTGGCGGTTATCGACGAACACTCCCGCTTCCCCTTCGCCATTCCCTGTCCCGACATGACCACATCGACCGTCATTAAGGCCCTACTCTCCATCTTCTCACTGTTCGGCTACCCCGCGTACATTCACAGCGATCGGGGGTCCTCATTTATGAGCGACGAGCTGCGTCAATTCCTGCTTGACAGGGGCATCGCCTCTAGCAGGACGACCAGCTATAACCCCCGGGGTAACGGACAGGTCGAGCGGGAGAATGGTACCATCTGGAAGACCATACTACTAGCCCTCCGGTCTAGAAATCTCCCTATTTCCCGATGGCAAGAGGTGCTCCCCGATGCACTGCACTCTATCCGCTCACTCCTCTGTACTGCAACTAATCAGACACCTCATGAGCGTCTTCTTGTTTTCCCCAGGAAGTCGTCCTCTGGATCCCCTCTCCCGACGTGGCTGGTCACCCCCGGACCCATCTTGCTCCGGAAGCATGTGCGGGTGCACAAGTCCGATCCGTTGGTGGAGCATGTCCAGTTACTCCACGCTAACCCGCAGTATGCGTATGTGGAGTACCCCGACGGTCGGCAGGACACGGTCTCCCTCCGGGACCTGGCACCCGCCGGCGTGCAGCCCCCCCCCACCACAGACCCCCCCTCCCCTTTTTCACCCCAGCACCCCACTCAGCTTCCCCATCCCTCATCCATGGCGTCTCCACGGCCAGCTCAGGTGACGGAGACTACTCGAGGTCTATCGCTCCCGGACTCCAGGACATCAGCAGGACCATCAGCCGATCCGACGACTCCTCCTCCACTACGGCGCTCGGCCAGGACGTCAAGGACCACCAAACGACTGATCGAATCCATCTAGAGTTCTACGGTCCCATGGACTTCCTTTTGTAAATATTGTTATGTCTGGGCCAGTGGCAAGCCCCCAAATTCGACAAGGGTACGGAGAGAAAATTATTCTCCCGACGGCTACTCATATCATCAGTTCTTCCCCCCCCCCCACCCCGGGTCTCGTTCACACCCCCCCCCCCCCCCCGCCTTCCTTCTCCGTAAGGGGTGAATGTGATGATATGATCTGCATACTCGTCTGCCATTGGGCCAGAACGTCGGCTTACCATTGGCCCTGGTCGGTCATGTGCCTCTCGACCGATTGGCCGAGAGGCTGAGTTAACCACGCCTCTATCAATGAGGTATAAATGCTCAGAAGCCTGACGATCGTTCCTTTCCACTGTAGACGATCGCCAGGCTGTGTTCTAGTTAATTAAAGCCTGACATTGGTAAATCACTCGCCTCGCGTGCAATTGATGGTGCATCAATCGCCAAGTGCCATGTACCTAAAGCTCCTGAAATAAATCTGGATTATTCCACTCAACTCGGTGTGGAATCCTCCTTCTTGCAAGTACTAAATGTTGATTCAAACATTAGTTGAAAACAATAATGTTGAGGACGAGACAGATGTGAGGGATCCCCTCATAGATTATGATGGGTAATGATGATGAAAAGAACGAAGATGCCCAGAATCAAGCCATGTAAGTGTTCAAGAGTTCATGGGTCAAGATCCTGCTGCATGTTCCTTTGCCTTAACCTCCTTCATATCACTAGCTTTCTCACGTGCTCAAATCAACACAAGTACCGTCACACAAGAGAAGACGTACTAAGAGTTGTGAGTGGGTGCAGATGTATCAGCTTCCCAACTCTGAAGCTATAATCTGGAGTCTACATTTGTGAGAATATTACAGCAACGTTTGCAGCAACTTCACTGAAATCTATGAGAGCCCAGAGCCTCACAGATGTCCTCGGAGAGGTTGATGGCATTAGATTGGTAATTAGTTTGTCAATTAAAGAAGGACAGTAATCCAGTTCAGTCCGCCCATTTTGATTCCCACATGAAAAACAAATTAAGCAGGCATCAGGTAACCAATTGGCAGGATATCTTCTTTTAAAATTTCCATCTGCCAATCACCCCGATTTGCCACATAAATTGTCGGAGCACAAATGAAGATTACCGCTGGACAGGAAAACACAGCTGTCTCAAACTTTGCAGCTGTTCAGATGAAGGGCATCTGTGGTCCTCTTAGATCATTTTCTCAGGGGAATTGGCATGTGTTCCCAATTTATTCCCTTCGTGGAACTATTACACTGGGGGCCTGCTTTCACTGCTTCACTTGTATTAACAACTCTGGCCAACTCGCACATTCTGACTTGTATGTTTGAGATAAAAGAAAAAGAACTAATGAAATATTAACAGCGCCACAGAAGAACCTGCGTTAAAGTAAGTCCTTAGAATTCTGTAACTGGGGTGTTAAATGGCTCAACTGTTGAAGGTCAATAGCAAATAAATCTTGACATTTAAATGGTGAAATCCATTTCCATTCATCACCACATCACAGATCAGTAAATCCCAGGTTACCCGCGTTTTCCCCAAAACAAATGTTCAAATGCGTACGTAGACTTCATTATACTTCCCTTTATTGTGAAGTGTAACGTGCTTGCCTCCATCCCCAAGGAAATTTTATTTTTGTGAAAAATATTAAGTTAATGATTGTACTGAGAAGTATTTATCATCACTATTTCTCGAGAAACATTGCATCATTCTACAATGAAATATAATTAATCGGTAGTTGTACGCATTAGCTTTATAGCAAAGTGTTTACCACATTGTCATCCCTATTTTATGTGCTGTAAACATCTATGTATCTATAATCAATGAATTTGTTATGCCGATATTTCATCTGGAAGCAGTACCGAAAGTTTCTTTAAAAGGTCTATAGATATTTTAAAGAAAATTTGAAAAGTTTTTTTTAAAGTTTGCATCAAATATACAGAGATCAATTATAATTTGCTTGGAAATATGAAGTACTTCTCCATATGACTTGGTGACCCTTGACCTGGAAGCAGTATCACAGGAAGGAAGTTAAGAAAGAGTTCAGGGGTGGGATTCTCCCCTACTCTGCGCCAACCACTCCGGCGTTGGGCCTCCCCAAAGGAGCGAATTCTCCACACCTTTGGTGGCCAAGCCCTCAAATTGAGGGGCTAGGCCCGCGCCGGAGCGGTTGGCACCATGCCGACTGGCGCCAAAACCGGCACCAGCGGCCTTTGACGCCCGCCGCCCGGCGCCTGGGCTGGCCGAAAGGTCTTCGCCGGTTCGCTCATGCGCCGGGGGATTCTCTTCCGCGTTCGCCATAGTGGAGACCGTGGCGGCGGCGGAAGGGAAAGAGTGCCCCCATGGCACTGGCCCGCCTACCGATCGGTGGGCCCCGATCGCGGGACTGTCCACCGTGGGGGCACCCCCCGGGGTCCGATCGCCCCGCGCCCCCCCCAGGACCCCGGGAGCCCACTCGCGGCGCCGATCCCGCCGCCACCAGAGGTGGTTCAAACCTCGGCGGCGGGAGAGGCCTCCCATCGGCGGGACTTCGGCCCATCGCGGGCCAGAGAATCGCTGCAGGGGGCTCGCCGCTCGGTGCGGAGCGTTTCCCGACCCCACCAATTCCCAGGTGGCGGAGAATTTCTGCCACGGCGGGGGCGGGAATTTGGGCGGCCCCGGGCGATTCTCCAACCCTGCTGGGGATCGGAGAATTTCACCCCATATCTCTTGATGAAAGAGGTCAATTGTTCTGTGAGGCAGAAAAGGAGACAAGCGTTCTTGGCGATGGTGTGCGAACTGGCTTAAAAGATCTAAAATCTGGAAACCTGTGTAAAAAGCTCAGAGATGCTAAGGAGCTCGGTGTTTTCCCAGAAGCAGCCAAACCATGAACTGGAGTTTTATTGGTTGGTAGGTTGAAAAGCTAAGCAATCCAGTCTGTCACAGCCCGAGGCAAAGAGAATTTGCAAAACGACGTTTTTTTAATGATAATCATATCGCTGAAAACCAAAGCTAGAAAATGTTTCTTGATGGGACTCCCAAACTATTCTGCAGGAATAAAATTCAGCTAGTTGTGGAACTGTGTAGCTATGAGGTACCACCATTTTTTGGTTATGATTTTATAAGATGCATAAGACCATAAGACATAGAAGCAGAATTAGGCCATTCGGCCCATCAGGTCTGCTCCACCATTCAATCATGGCTGATATTTTTCTCATCCCCATTCTCCTGCCTTCTCCCCATAACCCCATATCCCCTTATTAATCAAGAGCCTACCTATCTCTGTCTTTAAAGACACTCAGTGATTTGACCTCCAAAGCATTCTGCGGCAAACAGTTCCACAGATTCACTGCCCTCTGGCTGAAGAAATTCACCCTCATCTCTGTTTTAAATCTGGACCACCACACCACAGCCTACGGACCCATCCAGCACCCCAACTTATATGTTAGGGGTCCTTGAGTTGCACCTCACCCCACCTCATATAAGGGCAGGGAACCCCTGGGCCTGATCCCTGGCAGTACCAACCTGGCACCCAGGCATCTTGGCACTGCCATCCTGGTACACTGGCACTTTCCCAGCCAGCCTGGAAGTGCCATTCAGACCAGTGCTATATGGACGTTCGATCCCGGGCCTTGGGAGCATTCAGCGCAGCCATATTTAAGTGAGTCTGACTACTCACAAATATGCAAATCTGGATCCCACCCAGTGAGTGTGAGATCCAGATTGCGAAGTCTTGCAAGATCTCCTTAGAGGTCCAGAACGCCGCAAGCCTCATGAGAGGCCCCTGGAGAGATTCAGCGGCCTTGTTCCGTCTCGAGTCGGGCGTGACAAGGCCGTTCGATTGGGCCCATTGAGTGTCTTTTGGCCAATATCGATTGTCAGGCCAGACTGCATGGATTGACACATGGTGCGACCTATGCACATCCCCACCCCAAAAACACCTCCTAACCCCTTTCTGTCATACAACCTCCTGGAAACAGAAGGATAAAAAAGCTGAAAATCTTAATTTTTCAGAAATATCTCCGAAAACTATCTCTCTATACCACAAGTGCAAAAAGCTAGATCCAAAAGAGCACAACACCAAGTTGTGCGTTTACAGAAGCATTGTGAAACAAAATGTGATACTGAGCCACACAAGGAGGAAAATTAGGTAGAGAGGAAGCAAGGTTTAAGGAGGAAGTTCCAGAGCTGGGGCCGAGGTAGGTGAAGGCAATGCTGCCAATGATGAAGCAATTAAAATCAGGGCTGCTCAAGTGGCCTGAATTAGAATAGCACAAATATCTTAGAGTGTTGTATGACTGGGAAAAGATTGCAAAAATAGGGAGGAGTCAGACCATGGAGGGGCAGCACAGTAGCACAAGTGGATAGCACTCTGGCTTCACAGCGCCAGGGTCCCAGGTTCAATTCCCCGCTGGGTCACTGTTTGTGTGGAGTCTGCACGTTCTCCCCGTGTGTGCGTGGGTTTCCTCTGGGTGCTCCGGTTTCCTCCCACAGTCCAAAGACATGCAGGTTAGGTGGATTGGCCATGATAAATTGCCCTTAGTGTCCAAAAAGGTTAGGAGGGGTTATTGGGTTACAGGGATAGGGTGGAAGTGAGGGCTTAAGTGGTTCGGTGCAGACTTGATGGGCCGAATGGCCTCCTTCTGCACTGTATGTTCTATGTCTTCTATGACATGAAATCAAGAATGAGAATGAGTATGTTTTCAGTGTAGGGCAGGTAAAATAGGATGGATATCTTTTCCACTGACCCTCGAGTTCAACACCCTGCTATGTATTCATAGTATTTTTAGTGTTTCCTCAGAAGCAGCCTTGTAGCTGAACAGGGGCACTTTAAGAGAACGATTGCATGATGTCATCGGAAAATATGTCATTGGTTATTTGCACGGGCAAACATGCTGTCTAAAATCATAGCCTGCAGTATTAACATCTAAATAAAGCTCTACGTTTTGGTCAAACCTCCAAGGCTTGCAGTCTCAATCTTGAATCCGCCACATAAAGCTTGGCGAGCAGCATTGGTCGGCACCCAAAGAAATCGCCGCTACATGAAAGCTGGTGACGTGTAGCCAATCAATGGTTACAGACCGACCCAAAATCTTGAAGAAACATGCCATTGTCTTCAATGGTGAGCTGGGAACGATGAAGGATATCTCAGTAAAGCTGGAGTGAGAAAGAAATTCAGGTAAGGTGCTTAAAGTCTAGGTCACTGCAATCAGACCTCAGGTAGAGGCAGAATTAAAATGGCTGGTCAGAATGGGAGCTTTGAATCTATTAACGTGAGTGATTTTGCGATACTAATCATACCCATGATGAAAAAAGACAGATCTGTAAGCATTTGTGGGGATTTTAAAGTCACTATTAGTCTAGACTGAGTTCCCTTTATCCCATATCGATGACCTATTCTCTAGGTTGGCTGGAGGTCAACACTTCGTAAAATCGGCCTTAGTCAAGCATATCTTTAAATGAATGTGGATCAGGATACACAACAATTATTAATGATTGTGATACACAAAGGGTTATTTTGATACAAAACATTACCTTTTGGCATCACTTCAGCGCCAACGTTGTTCTAATAAGCTATGGACTAAATCTCACAGATGACAATTTGGTTACTGGGAAGGTGAGGAAGAACATCTCCACAACCTAGGTGTTAAACTCCAGAGATTAGAAGAGAATGAGTTAAGAGTCCCACATGAAGGGCAGCACGGTGGAGCAGCGGGTTAGCACTGCGGCCTCACGGTGCTGAGGTCCCAGGTTCGATCCCGGCTCTGGGGCACTGTCCGTGTGGAGTTTGTACATTCTCCCCGTGTTTGCATGGGTTTCGCCCTCACAACCCAAAGATGTGCAAGGTAGGTGGATTGGCCACGCTAAATTGCCCTTAATTGGGAAAATAAAATGAATTGGGTACTCTAAATTTAAAAAGAAAAGAGTCCCACGTGTGAATTTTTCCAATGTTCAATTGAATCAATGCCGCAAGTCACCTTCGAAGGTCAAAGCCATTACCGAGGCACCTACATCTTGATGGAACCATCAATTCACCAGACACGTGTTTCCGATATGAATATAGGCTTTAATCTACTTACTACAGAGCCAGCCTGTTACCCGTTGATGAACTCTCGGTGAACTGCAGGCTGACTCTGGACAAGGGTATCTATACAGCAGCACAGGGGGGAGGAGTTGTGGGCGGAGCCAAGGGTGGAGCCCTGTAGAAGCTCCTGAGCATTCCCAGAGCTACTTCCCCTAGTGGTTGGATAACGCTACTGCGCTTACAAAGATACAGTGTGAATTACCATGTTGCATTTACCACATTCACCCCCTGCAAAAAACATCAAGTCTGGCGGGGGTGGTGGTTTACAAAGTCAGTCTGTCCGGTGGTCGAACTGTCCGCTGTGATCTGCGGAGAACCGGGGTTGTAGCCTCTTGCGGTGGCTGGATGGGTGTTGTGTGCTGGGGTACGATGGCGGACTCCAGGGAGGGTTGTATCCGAGCTTTGTACTCTCCTGGTTCGATCGAGAACTGGGGGCGCTGGGGGCTGGCCGGCACGGGTGCGCGGAACTGGTGGAGCGAGCTCGTGGGCTCGGGAGCGCAAGGGGGTGGCAGCTTGGGGTGTAGGGTGAGAGGTCCTTCTGTGGGGGTAGAGGGGGCGCTGGATCCTGCGGATGCCAGATCCCGGAGGGATACAGTGTCCTAACGGCCGTCAGGGAACTCGACGAATGCGTACTGGGGGTTGGAGTGGAGCAGGCGCACCTTCTCAACAAGGGGGTCGGTTTTGTGTGCCCTGACGTGTTTCCTCAGACGTACGGGGCCGGTGTCCTCAGCCATGCCTGAAGTGAGACCCCCGTGGTAGTGCCCCTGGAAAAAATGAAGAGCCTCTCGTGAGGGGTCTGATTGGTCGCTGTGCACCAATGGGATCTAATAGCGTGGAGCGCGTCTGGGAGGAATTCCTGCCACTGGGAGACTTGGAGCATTCTAGACCGGGGTGTCAGTAGGACGGTCTTCCAGCCCGTCGCGTTCTCACTCTCCACCTGCCCGTTCCCCCTGGGTTGTAGCTGGTAGTCCTGCTCGAGGCAATGCCCTTGTCGAGCAGGTACTGATGCAGCTCGTCACTCATGAAGGACGAACCCCGGTCGCTGTGTACGTAGCTGGGGAAACCAAACAGGGTGAAGATGCTATGCAGGGCCCTAATGACTGTGTGGAAGGTCATGTCGGGGCACGGGATGGCAAATGGGAAATGGGAGAACTCATCTACGACGTTTAGAAAGTAAACGTTCTTGTTAGTTGAGGGGAGTGGCCCTTTGAAATCAATCGCGAGGCGTTCAAAGGGCCTAGAAGCCTTGACCAGGTAGGCCCTGTCTGGTCGATAGAAGTGCGTTTGCACTCCACACAGATCGGGCAGTCCCTGGTGACCGCTTTTACCTCCTCGTTGGAGAAAGGCAAGTTTCGGGCTCTGATGTAGTGGGCGAGCTGGGTGACCCCCGGGTGGCAGAGGTCATTGTGGATGACTTTCAATCGGTCAATCTGCGCGCTGGCGCATGTCCCGCGGGATAGGGCATCCAGAGGCTCGTTGAGCTTCCCGGGTCGATACTTAATATCGTAATTGTAGGTGGAGAGTTCGATCCTCCACCTCAGAATTTTGTCGTTTTTAATTTTGCCGCTTTGCGAGTTGTCAAACATGAAGGCAACCAATCTTTGGTCGGTGATGAGGGTGAACCTCCTACCTGCGAGGTAGTGCCTCCAGTAACGAATAGCCTCCACAATGGCTTGTGCTTCTTTCTCGACTGAGGAGTGTCGGAGTTCTGAAGCGGAGAGGGTACGGGAGAAAAATGCGACTGGTCTCCCTGCCTGATTTAGTGTGGCTGCTAGAGCTACCTCTGAGGCGTTGCTCTCAACCTGAAAGGGAGTGGATTCATCCACCGCCCGCATGACTGCTTTGGCGATGTCCTCCTTGATGCAGCTGAAGGCCTGGCGCGCCTCAGCAGACAGGGGAAATCGTGTGGCCCTAAAGAGTGGGCGGGCTTTGTCCGCATATTGAGGGACTCACTTGGCGTAGTAGGAGAAGATGCCCAAGCACCGTTTGAGGGCCTTGGGGCAATGGGGGAGGGGGAGTTCTAAGAGGCCCAGGACTCCGTTTTCCACGACATAGCCGAGGATGGAAGAAAACGCATTTCTCCTTGTTATACGTGAGATTCAGTTTCTGTGCCGTCTGGAGAAAACGGTGGAGGTTGGCGTCGTGGTCCTGCTGATCATAGCCGCAGATGGTGACATTGTCCAAGTACGGAAACTATTGCTGGCCTCTATAATCCCCTCACTGAAAAGCCTTCGGACCTCTGTTCTGATAAATGCCCTATCCTGCAGGCTATACCGCCTGCTACGAGTGGCTACGGGTTTACAGTCCTTTGTGAGATTGGCGAAGAGAGGAGAGGGGGGGATTCGCAGCGTAGCGAGGCTGCAGATAGTGAATGGGGGCAGGGGCCCGCCGAAGCTGAGGGTGAGGCTCTTAAGGTTAAATTGAAAGTCTAGGCCTAGTAAGAGTGGTGCGCAGAGGTCGGACAAAACATAGAGTTTGAATTTTGAGTAGCTAGCGCCTCGGATTGTGAGTGTTGCGGCGGTGCGCCCCTGGATCTGGACCAAATGGGAGCCTGAAGCGAGCGAGATAGTTTGCCGCACGGGGAAAACGGGGAGCGAACAGCGTCTTACCAGGTCTGGATGTATGAAGCTCTCAGTGCTCTCGGAGTCGAAGATGCATGGCGTTTTGTACCCGTTGATTTGGGCCTCTGCCATCGAATTTCGCAGATGCTTCGGGCGTGATTGGTCCAGAGTGACTGCGCTGAGTTGCGGGTAGTCGGCGGCTCGATCAGCTGTGCTGGAGTGGCCCCGTGATGACTGCCCTCTGAGTTCATAGTCGTACTCTTCCGATGAGTTGTCCGAGTGTGGAGATGCAGGTCGGGCCCGTGGATCGCACATGACGGGCGGCGAGGAAGATGGCGTCCAAGATGGCGGCCCCATGAGTCGCACGTGGATGGCCGCGTGGTGGAGGTTTGCCAAGATGGCGGCCCCCATGGATCGCACGTGGCGGGAGGGGGCGGAGTCGGGGCATAGGCCGCAGCATTTCGGGCCCCGCGGGCCTGCGGGTGTGGGGAGCGATTACTTTGTGCCGCTGGGGAGTTGGAAGCTGGGGACCTTTTAGCGAGGAACACTTTTGCGTAGTGGCCTTTCCGCCCGCAGCTGCTGCAGGTCGCATTGCGGGCCGGGCAGTGCTGCCGCGTGTGCTGATTCTGGCCGCAGAAATGGCAGGCTGGAGCAGTATAGTGGCTGGCTGGAGCAGCATAGTGGCTGGCTGGGGCAGCATGGTGGCTGGGCGGCCGCGTAGCACAGGCCTGGGGGAGTAGCTGGTCGGGGGCCCATGATTGGGTCGCGGGGTCCGCGGGGAACGAGTTAAGGCTGCGGAAGGAGACCTCCATCATGTTCGCAGCTTCCACAGTTGTTTCTAAGTCTTGGGCCCCCTTTTCCAGCAGTTGTTGGCGCACATAATTAGACCTGAGGCCCACTACAAAAATATTGCGTACAGCAAGTTCTCTGTGTTCATCCGCGGTAACCGCTTGATAATTACAGTCATTTGACAAATTATTGAGTTCCCTTAAAAATTCGGCGAGTGATTCTGTAGGCAAGTCGTGAACACATGGCGTGCGTAAACGTCGTTAATGGGCCTTACATATATCTTATCGAGTACCGTCAGCGATGCAGTATATGAACCGGCCGAGTTTAGTTGCGTAGAGATTCTGTGGCTCACCCTCACGTGCAGTAGACTTAACTTCTGTTCCTCTGTCATTTCGGCTGAGCTCGCTTCTGCCAGGTAGGCCTTAAAGCACCGCAGCCAGTGGGAGAAGATTTCTTTAACCTCTGCATCCTGCGGGTCGAGTTCCAGGCGTCCAGGCTTGAGGGCTGATTCCATGATCGATCTTGACTGTTCTTAAATAGATTAAATTGATGGAACCATCAATTCACCAGACACGTGTTTCCGATATGAATATAGGCTTTAATCTACTTACTACAGAGCCAGCCTGTTACCCGTTGATGAACTCTCGGTGAACTGCAGGCTGACTCTGGACAAGGGTATTTATACAGCAGCACAAGGGGGAGGAGTCATGGGCGGAGCCAAGGGTGGAGTCTTGTACAAGCTCCTGAGCATTCCCAGAGCTGCTACTCCTAGTGGTCGGATAACGCTACTGTGCTTACAAAGATACGGTGTGAATTACCATGTTACATTCACCACACATCTCAACCAACTTCGATCGTTCTTAGGTTTAATAAATTATTATGGCAGGTTCTTCCCTAATCTGGCAGTTATTCTAAAACTCTTGCATAATTTACTGTGTCAAAAATGGGGGAATCAATGTGAGAGAGCATTTAATTTAATACTCTTTATTGTCACAAGTAGGCTTACAATTACGTCCGGGTACACAGAGGGAGAATTCAGAATGTCCAATTCACATAACAAGCACGTCTTTTGGGACTTGTGGGAGGAAACAGGAGCGCCCGGAGGAAACCCACGCAGACACAGGGAGAATGTACAGATTCTGCACAGACAGTGACGCAAGCTGGGAATTGAACCTGGGACCCTGGAGCTATGAAGCAACAGTTCTACGCACTGTGCTATCGTGCTGCCCACTGTGCAGGACAACTGTCCACTGTGCAAGACAAACAGGCACTACTCAAGTCAGAAGTCCTGATACATTTTGATCCATATTTATCCCTGAAACTGGCATGTGACGCATCACCTTATGGGGCTGGGGTGGTGGTTTCTCCATTAGTCCCACATGTGAAGAGACACCGACAGTCCCGGCAGCGTCCACCAATGCACTGTTCATGCTGCCAACCATATTGGAAATGACAGTCTATCAGATTGGCTGACAGCACTCGAGGGCACAATATCCTCCCGAATAGGGAGGGGCGGACGTCCACTACGGCCATTTACATCTCCCCGGTGAACTCAGTTCAGGTGACTGAGGTCAAGCGCCTCTTGTGTTTGATGCCCAAACCATCATCATTAATCCATGGAGCTTGGACAGTGACTGATTCAGTTCAGGAAACCTCTATTCTGCCTCTATTTAGCGCACTTCCACTGTATTATGTTTGCCAGGCGGGCTAGCATGGAGCGTGTCAGTTCCACATCGACTTTGCTTCCAGTGGTGGGGAGGGGAGCGGCTGATCCAGCTGCCCCCTCTATAACATTCTGCCCTTTTTAAAAGTGGTTTTTGATAAAGCAATCTGCCCATTCCCACCCGGCTACCCGTGTCAACCGTTTTATGTCACGGGCAGCGTATTATCTGGGTCAAGTGACATGTTAACATTTACGAGGTATTATGGAGGTGCACGTGAAGGGGTGGGTGGGCCTATTTTAGATGCCCCCCCCCCCCCCCCCCCCCCCCCCACACACACACATACGCACAGAGCCAAAACCACATCTGGCAGGGGGAATGTAAAACGTGGCTTAAAGTTTTTCAATGCAACTTAGAATTTGTGATTCCTTTGCTTTTTTCCCTTGGCCCAGCTGCTCCCTTTGCTCTATCCGTGTCATGATGTGCACAGATCCAGGCCATGGAAGCCAAATGCATCTCCGCTCATAACAGCTGTCAATGAACATTGGCAAAAACAACATAATTGAAAAGAGATCACAAATGTTGATCACTTGAGCTTCCACAGCTCTCCCTTCTACTCTTCACAGAGCTTGTCCAGTAAGTTGAGTACTGTTCCCATGTGGGCACATTCCAGGCAGAGGCTGAAGAATTTATAATGGGGAACAAAAAAACGGCAGAGAAACTAAAGAAATACTTTCTGTTTTTCGTTACAGAGGAAGACACAAGAAAATTTGAAGAAGTACCCGAGAACCTAAAGATTTGCAAAATCGAGTAACTAAAAGAAATTAGAATTAGTAAAAAAGTAGCATTGGAGAAAATAATGTGACTGGAAGTTAGTAAACCCCTAAGACTTAATGATCTACATTCATTATGGTCATCTTGCAAAAAAAGTCTATCGATTCTGAAACACTCGCTACAGATTGGCAAGTAATAAATGTAACCTCGCTATTTAAGAAAGGAGAGAGAGAAAAAATAGGGAATTGTAGGGCGGCACGCTGGCACAGAAGTTAGAAATTGCTGCCTCACAGCACCAGGGATCCAGGTTCAATTCCAGCCTTGGGTGACTGTGGAGTTTGCACGTTCTCCCTGTGTCTGTGTGGGTTTCCTCTGGATGCTCCGTTTTCCACCTACAGTTCGGAAATGTGCAGGTTAGATGAGGCTATAGGGTTGCGGGGCTAGGGCAGGGGAATGGGTGCTTTTTCAGAGTGTCGGTGAAGAGTCGATGGGCCAAATGGCCACCTTCTGCACTGTAGGAATTCTGTGGTTCAACGAATTTCAGTTCTGGTGTGATGCCAAGTATAGAGACCATGGCGGGATTCGTGGTGGCAGAATTGGGAATCGTGATTGGTTTTTGACGCTGAATTCTTAGTGGGCACCGATTTCACGCCAAATCGCAACTCTCGGCAATACGTTCCGCTCCGCACGTACAGCAAACACCATTGCCATATCATTAGTGGGCCTGACCCGGTATTGTCTGGGGCCTCCACGATTCTTGCCACCACCGGGAGGAATTCCCGACGGTGAGGTTCACTTGTGCTTTTAAAAATCAAGAAACAGGTGCTGTGGCTGATGCGGGAGAGAGAGAAGGTAGGACACCGCGTGCGACCGTGGGCTGCCTGTCCTGATACTGGCCAGGCTGGGTGGGGGTGTGTGAGATGGGGGGGGGGGGGGGGGGGGGGGGGGCTGCCAGGGTTGGGGGTAGGGAAATGGGGGGGGGGGGGAAGGACCCTGGGGACGGGCTGACCCCCCACAACACTGGGACGGTGTCCAGGCACACACTGCTATTGCGAGGCCTGCAAGGCAGCCATTTTGCTGCGCACCCCACTAACCACCTACTGGCCATATGGGTGCCCCCACCCTCGCATCGCATCCTTCGCCCTACCATCCCCCCAACCGACTGCCCATCTGCAGGCGGTGCATCGCATGGCCCTCCCAAGGGGGATACCACAGTGGCATACAGGGGGGAACTGGACAGGGGCTGCGGAGTGTATTGCTGGTATGGGCAGCGCAGCCGGTGGTACCCCTGGCAGTAGAGACGGGCACCAGTGCCAGAGGCCCCCATGGTGCTGGGCACCGATGGTGTCAAGGGAGAGGGGGTGGAGGAGGGGGGGGGGGGGGGGGGACATGCGGGGGCAGTGTCCGCAGTATTAACCCGGGACACAGTGTAACCCAGTGGACCTGGTTGGGCAGGGGGGTACACACCATGCTAACATGTCGGCCTTTCAGCCCCTGCAGACAATGGATATCGGAATACAATCAGCAATGGTGGCCTTCCTGCTAGTCGCTGCAGCCCTGGGGGATGCCATGCAGCTATACGAGCTGGAGTTTCTTGAGGAGGAGGGGGCTGCAGCAGCGGAGCATGCCCCAGAGGAACAGGAGGCAGCCGCTGAGGATGGAGTGTCGGCCACCCAATAGGCCGAGGAGGAGAATGAGGTGCAAAGGAGGTTTGTGTGCACCAGGAGCGCCTGTCATTCGAGGACCTTCTCAAGGGGGAGGGTGTACAGCCAGAAATCGTTGTGCACGTTGGCACAAATGTTGTAAATAGAAATAGGGATGAGGTCCTGAGGAGTGATTTCATTGAATTTCATAGAATTTACAGTGCAGAAGGAGGCCATTCGGCCCATCAAGTCTGCACCGGCCCTTACAAAGAGCACCCTATTGAAGCCCACGTATCTACCCTATCCCTGCAACCCAGTAACCCCCCACTTACACTTTTTGGACTCGAAGGGCAATTTAGCATGGCCAATCCACCTAACCCGCACATCTTTGGACTGTGGGAGGAAACCGGAGCACCCGGAGGAAACCCACGCAAACACGGGGATAACGTGCAGACTCCACACAGACAGTGACCCATCCGGGAATCGAACCTGGGACCCTGGAGCTGTGAAGCAACTGTGCTAAACACTATGCTACCGTGCTGCCTTTAATAAAAGAAAGCTTGGAAAAAGGTTAAGAAGCAGGACCTTGAGAGCGGTAATCTCTAGATTACTTCCAGTGCCACGTGCTACTGAGGATAAGAACAGGAGAATGTGGCAGATGAAGGGATGGCTAAAGAATTGGTGTAGGAGGCAGGGGTTCAGATTCTTAGATCATTGGGATATTTTCTGGGGCAGAGGTGACCTGTTTAAGAGAGACGGGTTGCACCTGAACTGGAGGGGGACCAATATCCTGGGGGGCAGATTTACTAGTGCTACAAGGGAGGGTTTAAATTAGATTGGCAGGAGGTGGGATCCTCAGCAGCGGGGAAGCAAATGAGGGATTGAAAGGAGATGCAGTACATAGCAACGGCAAGCTGAATAGACATGATAGGCAGGAGCACGGCGGGGAGCGGGGAAAACTTGTTGGATTAAATTGCATCCAGAGTCATAGATGTTTACAGCATGGAAACAGGCCCTTTGGCCCAGCTTGTCCATGCTGCCCAGTTTCTATCACCAAGCTAGTCCCACTTGCCCACATTTGGCCCATATCCCTCTGTACCCACCCTGCCCATGTAACTGTCTAACTGCTTTTTAAAGGAAAACATTGTACCCGCCTCTACCACTGCCTCTGACAGCCCGTTCCAGATGCTCACCAAACTCTGTGTGAATAAATTTCCCCTCTGGTCGCTTTTGTATCTCTCCCCTCTCACCCTAAACCTATGCCCTCTAGTTCTAGACCCCTCTATCTTTGGGAAAAGATGTCGACTATCTATGCTCCTCATTATTTTATAGACCTCTCTAGATCACCCCGCTTCAGGGAAAAAAGTCCCAGCCTATCCAGCCTCTCCTTACAACTCAGGCCATTAAGTCCTGGTAACATCCTCGTAAATCTCTTCGGCACTCTTTCAAGTTTAACAATGTCCTTCCTATAATAGGGTGACCAGAACTGAACACAGTATTCCATGTGTGGTCTTACCAATGTCTTGTACAACTTCAACAAAATTCCCCCACTCCTGTATTCAATATTCTGACCAATAAAACCTTGCATGCTGAATGCCTTCTTCACCACTCTGTCCACCTGCGACTCCACCTTCAGGGAGCTATGAACCTGTACTCCTAGATTTCTTTGTTCTGTAACTGTCCCCAACTCCCTACCATTAACTGGATAGGTCCTGCCCTGATTTGATCTACCAAAATGCATCACCTCACATTTATCCAAATTAAACTCCATCTCCCATTCATCGGCCCACTGGCCCAATTGGTCAACATCCTGTTGCAATCTTATGTCCCTTCAGCTCTTCACAACAGGGAAACTACTGACTACTGACTATACACAACCAACCAACTCATGCTTGCAAAATTCAAAACAGAATGCCCAACATCAGACTGGCTTCTTCGATTGGACATTTACTAAACAATCCTGATTGTGCTCAGAAGTATATTGACAACCGATTTACCATTATCAGTCAGATTTGCAGTGTAGCTCACTTACTTGTGCTAGAAACTGAATGTATTCAATCACAAGGCCCTATCCTTTGTGGACAGAAGGAGCAGGTCCACGCATTTTTCAACTAATCAAAACCTGAGGGGACAGCCATTGTCTGGTTAATTATACCTTGACCAATCAAGTCGACTTGCCTAGTTTGAATAAACTAAAGTTTGCCGCATTCTCTATGACAGCCGCTCTACCAATAAAAGACTACTCGCCAGTGAAATATCACTCTCTTCCCATGCAGCATAAATTGTTGTTCCCATCACAATGGGTATTCTTGCTAATTCTGCCCTGATGAGTGTAAGATGAAAAGCATCACAACATGTCTCTTTTTGCAGGAATAGTCAATTTCTACACAATGGATTCATAGACTTCATAGAATTTACAGTGCCGAAGGACGCCATGCGGCTAATCGAGTCTGCACCAGCCCTTGGAAAGAGTACGGTACCAAGCCCACACCTCCACCCTATCCCCGTAACCCCACCTCAACGTTTTGGACAATAAGGGGAAGTTAGCACGGCCAATTCACCTTTGGACTGTGGGAGGAAACCGGATCACCCGGAGAAAACCCACGCACAGACAGCGACGCAAGCCGAGAATCGAACCTGGGACCCCGGAGCTGTGAAGCAACAGTGCTACAAACTGTCTACCGTGCTGTTCTGGTTCAATTCCAACCTTGGGTGCCCTGGCTGTGTGAATTTGCACTGTCTTGCTGCGTCCCCCATGGGTTTTCTCCGGGTGCTCCGGTTTCCTCCTACAGTCCAAAGATGTGAAGTATAGGTGCATTGTCCATGCTTAATTTCCCCTTAGTGTCCAAAGATGTGCAGGTTAGGTGATTAGCCATGGTAAATGCATGGGTTTACAGTGATAGGGCGGGGGAGTAGGCCTATGTTAAGTGTTCTTTTGGAGGGTCAGTGCAGACTGGGTGAACCAAATAGCCTCATTCGGCACGATATGGATTCTATGTCATTTCCACATGTCTCTCACAGGCCTGTCATAATGAGCCATTGGCTCTGTCCTGTGTGCAAGTTGTCTGTCTACTCTCACAAGTCAGTTGAAAGATGGATCCTTCTCTTCAGGAATTACCCAGGAAGCATTAGAAAGAAAAATCCTACTTTATTCCTAGGTAACTATACAACTGACTCCTTAATCACCCACACTGACTTCCCAACGCCCCTTTTGACCCCCCAACCACTTCACCGACAACCTGACTATCTTCCTGTACCCCCACCTGTACCCCCAACACACCATGACCGGATCCAAATACCCCCTTGAACCACACAGCCATTTACCAACTTCACCCGCTTCACCCACCTGCCGCCCTACTTACCTGCTACCCTACCGCTTCACCCAGCTGTTATCCTGCCCATCTATAACCTTGTTCTCTGCCACCCTACCACCCTACTCACCTACCATCTTACAACCCAACCAGGTGCCACACTAGCACCGTGCCAACCTACCACATAGTACATTCAATCTGTTGAAACATTTCTGGGTTTTCAAGTCATTAAAAAAAAACGAGATTAAAGAATGGGAAGGTACCATGATGTCCTCTGAGCTTGTTGCTCCCAGATATTATTTTTAATGTATTTTTATTGTAGCTTTTACGTTTTGACAATTATCACATCGAAACAAAAGAAAAAGAGAAAAACAATCCCATAAGTATCAATGCAAAACAGGTACAGCATGTAAGAAGTAATTGAAAGCTCCGAAACAAGTTAAACCGGATGAGTCGTGGACAATACACCCAACACGTTCCCTCCATGGATACAAGACACAACTGCATCAAAGCCGGATACAGGGAACAAAATCCATAACTTCAAATCAAAATAACAGAGGAATAAAAAGGCTGAGAACCCCAGAACTGAGGGGGGAATTATACTGATTCCCGCAATGCAAAAGGCATCAAGGTTAAGAATAATAGCATCAGGTCCCAGCCGGAAAGGGGGAACCTCGTACCAGAGAAGAGGGAGTCATCAGAGCACCACCCGAAGGGGGAGGATGGGTCACCCTGGGAGGGAGGGCCAGCACAACCCCCCCCACAACCGAGGAACTCACCCCAACAACCAAGGACCACTCAGGAAAAAGGACTACCGAAGGGAAAAAGCACAAATGCCTCTGATCCAAATTTTTAAACCATTTAAAGAAAAAAATAAGAAAAGAAAAGAAACCCCCTAACTGGTTAGCTCTAATTGCGGGGCCTTGATCACTGCAAGAACACAATAATCCTCCCGACTTCAACCCTCCACCCTTCACCATGCTCCGGTTCCGCTCATCTTTCTTCTATGCGGGGGTGGAGACAACAAAACCATCCCCCTCCCTCCACCACAAGGACTGTCAGACAATATAAGGCCCAAAAACATTTAGGATCAAACTGCACAAATCCTGGATTTAACATTCAGCTTAACATGATATAAACCTGTTAAATCAGGATCCTCAATAGTAAATACTTACTTCCTGTAAACAGAAACAATTGACAACATCCAACAGACAACCACATTGTCACAGCCAAGTCCAGGATAATAACTTGAGATGCAGAAATGCAATGCAGTCCTCAGGATAAGGACTTTTTCACAGGTGCACAAAGAAAGACAGAATCAAGGATGAGGCAGGATTAATGAACATTCTTCAGCATCTCTCAGGGATTCCAACGATCCAAGTGCGAGACACCATTGAGTCCACCATGCCATCTCATCAGAACCCAGGCGGTCAACATCCTAGGCTAGGGCCTGGGGTGGGGGATGCGGGGGGGGGGGGGGGGGGGGGGGCATGGACTGACTCGATCAGCATGGCCACCTCCAACCCCTTCTGTCGAACATTCCAAACAGCACAATACAGGACCACTGGTCGGAAGGCCACACCAACCCCAGGCCTCGAGGATAGGATTAGGTGTGCTCCATCGAATTTCTCGAATGCAGGAACCTCCTTGTGCACCTCCATTATCTCCATACTAACACCCTGCAACTCTTGAAATTGGGCCTTTATGATCTGTACGTCAGAGCCGAGATCTTCAGTCAGCGCAGCATCTTTGTTGGCTACCGTCATCCGTCGATGCACACCACCCCAGGGCGGGAGCCCGCTCAACAGCCACTGCGCCACAAAAGAAGGGCCCCACCCAAACTCATTCCAGCCACCACAAACAAGGATTTAAACATTCTAACTGGGCTCCATCATACAGAATCACCGGCTAATATTCCTCGGGACACAGTATAAACCATGTAAACCATGAAAAGACCAAAAAGAAATGTGCACAAGGATAAAAGGACGGATTAAAAGATGAACAGATCCGGAGCTCGTGAAAATGCAGTCGCTCCTGTGCTCACATCATGTGACACCCCGTTGTTCCCGGGTTAATTTTGATTTACCCCAATAGATTCTACTCAGTCCATTTCATCATCCGAGGGAAGGTTTGAAATAAGCACTAAGGTTATCAAACAAACCCAGGACCCAGGCCTATTCATTGCATAGCACAGACACCAGTGTGCCCGACATGCTGTTTCATCATATCAACCTATGATTGTCCTTTATGAAGTCCATAAGACCATAAGACCATAAGACATAGGAGCGGAAGTAAGGCCATTCGGCCCATCGAGTCCACTCCACCATTCAATCATGGTTGATTTCAACTCCATTTACCCGCTCTCTCCCCATAGCCCTTAATTCCTCGAGAAATCAAGAATTTATCAATTTCTGTCTTAAAGACACTCAATGTCCCGGCCTCCACCGCCCTCTGTGGCAATGAATTCCACAGACCTACCACTCTCTGGCTGAAGAAATTTCTCCTCATCTCTGTTCTAAAGTGACTCCCTTTTATTCTAAGGCTGTGCCCCCGCGTCCTAGTCTCCCCTGCTAATGGAAACAACTTCCCTACGTCCATCCTATCCAAGCCATTCATTATCTTGTAAGTTTCTATTAGATCTCCCCTCAACCTCCTAAACTCCAATGAATATAATCCCACGATCCTCAGACGTTCATCGTATGTTAGGCCTACCATTCCTGGGATCATCCGTGTGAATCTCCGCTGGACCCGCTCCAGTGCCAGTATGTCCTTCCTGAGGTGTGGGGCCCAAAATTGCTCACAGTATTCTAAATGGGGCCTAACTAGTGCTTTATAAAGCCTCAGAAGTACATCCCTGCTTTTATATTCCAAGCCTCTTGAGATAAATGACACCATTACATTTGCTTTCTTAATTACGGACTCAACCTGCAAGTTTACCTTTAGAGAATCCTGGACTAGGACTCCCAAGTCCCTTTGCACTTTAGCATTATGAATTTTGTCACCGTTTAGAAAATAGTCCATGCCTCTATTCTTTTTTCCAAAGTGCAAGACCTCGCACTTGCCCACGTTGAATTTCATCAGCCACTTCTTGGACCATTCTCCTAAACTGTCTAGATCTTTCTGCAGCCTCCCCACCTCCTCAATACTACCTGCCCCATCACCTATCTTTGTATCATCGGCAAACTTGGCCAGAATGCCCCCAGTCCCGTCATCTAGATCGTTAATATATAAAGAGAACAGCTGTGGCCCCAACACTGAACCCTGCGGGACACCACTTGTCACCGGTTGCCATTCCGAAAAAGAACCTTTTATCCCAACTCTCTGCCTTCTGTCTGACAGCCAATCGTCAATCCATGTTAGTACCTTGCCTCGAATACCATGGGCCCTTATTTTACTCAGCAGTCTCCCGTGAGGCACCTTGTCAAAGGCCTTTCAGGTCAGTTTTGAACTGCAGTTGTTTGAGCATAGACTCTACAGCGTAAAAACAAAACAGCGGATAGTACCCTATCAAGGAGCAGTGGAATTTAACCTTGTACCTGCTCTTCCCCAGCTCGTAATTATCCATTTCCATCCAAATGACTGGAATTAACCATCAAAGAGAAGTCGGAAGGTTTCCTCCAGGGCAAAGTGAATGAAACAACTCCTAGTTAGCTAAGCAGAGCAGTTCAGGCACCCTGCCACACCCTCAACTGCAGTTGTGTGACAACATCAATGCAGCGTTATGGAAACGGAACCTAAACTCCGGATTCAGATGCCTTGAGAATGTTGCAGTGGATTGTTCTTTGCATGGAACCAATTCTTTGCCATATTTTACAAAAGGTCAGACAAAGGTTATCCTCTGGAATTCGAATAAAATTATAAACAAATTAGAGTTAGGATTCTTTGCAGTTGTTGCAGTATATTCTACATGTGTCTTGGATTTGATTGTCTGCAGTTGGGACATTTATCCAATCACCCAATAAATAATATATTAAAAGCACAGAAAAGAGAGCTGTCAAATTAAAATCAAATCATTTAAATTACATGACCAGTTCCAAAACCTAAATTAAATTCCTAATATATTGTGCTGAAAAAGTCACATCATCAAACTGAATTGCTTTAAGCAGCCAATTTATGAACATTTTGGTAATGACGTGAACGTTGGATTCACTTACAGATGCATTATCTGGGAGCTTTTTTGAATACATTGAAGTTCAGCACAATTTTCGTCTCCCATTGAAATGAAAGGTATCCCAGAAAAAACTATTCTTTAAAAAAAAGCCATTTTACATTCATTAATTAATGGTGTAAAACTAATGACATTATCCAGAACCGGGGCCACCACTGAACTTTTCACTTTTGAGTGTATGCCCCACCCAGGCTAGGGTTGCTCACAGCTAGTTGGCAGCCTCTTCAAGTACAGTTAATGACCAGCAGATGGCATCCATTACCAAGCATGAACACGACGAGAAGTAGGCATGAAAGAAGAAAGACATTTTCAGAAAGTCTCCTCACATTATTGCCACCATTCTGTAGTCTTAAAATAGTGAGATTTAGTTCAGTGCTTTAAGGTAAGTGTGAGATGTTCTGTGAAACCAGCAAGTGAGAGTGATTACGTCGACTTGGGGACTTTGCTGCTGGTTTGCGTGTTTGAAGTCAGGATCTCACAACTGAAGCATTACTGTTGGAAGTTGTGGGGCAGGTTTCTCCGTCCCGCCTGCCAGATTTCTGGTGCGACACACCATCGGGATTCTCCGTTTCGCCGTCTAGTTATTGGGGTGTCCCATTGTAGAGCAGCCCCACGCTGTCAGGAAACCCCCGGAGAATTCAGCCGTGATTTTTATCTGTAGATGAGATAATTGAATGGATAAAACCAATCACACAGTCACGCATTTACAATGCATTGTAGTATTGTAATTAAAGGATACAAAGGTCCTACAAAAAAACAAAATCCGGGGGGGGCTAGCCCTTCCAAACCTACAATTCTACCACTGAGCGGCAACAGCCGAGCGAGTAAGGGGATGGATCCAGGAGCCAGAGGCCGAGTGGGTGCATGCGGAGGAGGCCTCCTGCATGGGGACCTCCCTCCGGGCCCTCGCCACGGCAGCACTCCCATCCCCACCCAAAAAACACTCCAGCAGCCCAGTGGTGACAGCCACCCTCCAATCCTGGAACCAACTGCGGCAGCAATTTGGCCTGACCAAAATGTCGGACAAGGCTCCCATCTGCAACAACCATAGGTTCACACCAGCACTGACTGACACCACCTTCAAAAGGTGGAGGCAGGACGGAGGGACACTGACAGTCAGGGACCTATACATGGACGGCAGGATCGCAACACTGGACGAACTGACAGAGAAATTTCGGCTAGCCAGGGGGAACGAGCTACGGTATCTGCAGCTCAAAAACTTCTTACGAGAGGAGACAAGGACGTACCCACAACCGTCACGACAGACACTACTGGAAGATCTACTGGACGCATGTATCCTAGATAAAGGGAACTGTATGACCAACTGGTAGAAAAGGCCGACACCGTACTGGACGCAACAAGAAAGAAATGGGAGGATGACCTGGGGATTGAGATAGGGTGAGGACTCTGGAGCGAAGCACTGCATAGGGTCACCTCCACCTCCACGTGCGCAAGGCTCAGCCTGACGCAACTAAAAGTGGTACATAGAGTCCACTTAACACGAAACCGTATGAGTAGGTTCTTTCCGGAGGTGGAGGACAGATGTGAACGGTGCCAAAGAGGCCCGGCCAACCACGCCCACATGTTCTGGTCTTGCCCCAGACTTGTGGAGTACGGGACAGCCTTCTTCGAGGCTATGTCCAAAGTGGTGGGGGTGAGGGTGGAGCCATGCCCGATAGTGGCGGTCTTCGGGGTTTCAGACCAGCCAGACCTATTCCTGGGGAGGAGGGCAGACGCCCTTGCCTTTGCCTCCCTGATCGCCCGCCGTAGAATCCTGTTTGGCTGGCGGTCAGCAGCACCACCCAGAGCTGCAGACTGGCTGTCCGACCTCTCGGAATCTCTCCAAATGGAGAAAATCAAATTCGCCATCCGAGGGTCAGATGACGGCTTCCACAGAACGTGGGAGCCATTCATGCAATTGTTCAGGGACGTGTTTGTGGCCAACGAACAAGAGGAAGAATAGCCGGGTGGCCAAGAATCAGGGGAAAATGGACGGGAATCGGGGGAAGGTAGCCGGGGGGGGGGGGGGGGAGGGGGAGAGAGAGAGAGGGGGCTACGGGTTCGTTATGGGGGTTTGTTCTCATGGTTTTATGCTTATTTCTTTTTCTTGTTAATTTATTGTTTTTGTATTGGAGGGGAGGGGTTACTGTTTTTCTCTGTTGTGACTAAATTTGTTTTTGAAAACTTGAATAAAAATTATTCCCAAAAAAAAGGAAGGACAAAGCCGTAAGTGACAGTCTGATGGCAAGCTAAGGCCCAAAACCAAATTGTAAATAAATGCCTATAAACATGTGCCTCGGCCATATTGGGGAATGTAAAATACGTATGCCGGTTAAAGGGGGTGGCCACAGTTGTTGTTATGAAGATGCTTGCCTGTAAATATACATGTTAATTTTTGCATGTTTTTTTCTAATAATTTGTAATTTGTTGGATATAAAATATGAAAACTCAATAAAAAACATTTCCAAAAAAATTAAAGGATACAAATGCAGGGCTAAGTTGAAAAAGCAAAGTAATGGGATAATTCTTTCCAAGAGTCTGTGCAGAAACAAAGGCCACGATTCTCCCGAAAGATTTCTCAGTGTGGTAGCGAATGGGAACTGCTGCAAGCCTCTCGGCACTTGGTCTGGAGAGGCTGGCAATGTTATTCAATGTTAATTGGTTCACTTAACGAGGCCTCATGGGCTTCTCGCCGTAAATGAAGGCTTGCCAGCTGATTCACTGGGCCCGTGCCCACCTGCCCCCTGCCTCCCCCCCCCACTCACAAGGTCGAGAAGTGAAGGCCAGGAGGGATGTTCTGCTCCCCTGAGCAAAACCATGCTGCCTCTCACTAATACGTCCATTTGCTTCCAAATGGGAGTAGATCCTGGCTCAAAGAATTCTCTCCAGTAATTTCCCACCACTGACGTAAGGCTGACCGGCCTGTAGTCCCCTGGATTATCCTTTCTACCCTTCTTAAACAAAGGGACAACATTGGCTATTCTCCAGTCCTCCGGGACATCACCTGAAGACAGTGAGGATCCAAAGATTTTTGTCAAATTCAGATTACAATTCAGATTACAATCCACCCACACTTAGAAATTATTATGGAGCCAGGGATGATTCTGCGGCAAAAATGTGATGTGTGGGAGCGACAATGGCAGCAAGGTCAAACCCACAGAGATCAGTGCATCCCGAATACAGAATAACCCTACAGAACCATCCCCTTCTCTCTGGCAAACAGCCCCCTGGGATCGCTGTAATCAGGCCCCCCCTCCCCAAGTGAGCAACACCACGCTATGGGGTCGCCAAACGCGCCAACCTTCAGGCGCCATCCTACCCTTCGGGACTCTCCCCCAGTTCCTACCTTTAGGTGCTAGCAACCTGGCAATGTCAACCTCAGGATGGCACTGCCAGAATGGCACTGACAGGGGGAAATGCCAGGCCACTGTCCAGCCATGTCTCTCACCACCTAGTGGCTACAAAGGCCTCCAAGTACTCTGACATGATCATGCACAGAATTCAACAGTGGCTGCAAGAAAGTCCTCGCTGAGGAACACTTAGGGCGGGATTCTCCCAACTGAAGGTAGAGTGTTGATGCCGTCGTAAACTGGAGAGTTTAATGATGGCATCATCGGACCGCTATGCGTAGCGATCCTCTGCCCTACAGGAGGCCAGCACAGCACTAGAGCGACCCACGCTGCTTAAGCTGCCGATACCGGCATCAAATGGGCGGCGTGGGTCTGCGCATGCGTGGAGCGACCGGCGCAAATACGCACTGCGACCAGCGAAAATGCGCGGATGTGCGGTACCGTCCTTCTCCGCGCCGGCCCCGACGCAACATGGCGTAGGGCTACAGGGGCCGACGCAGAGCAAAAGAGGCCCCCACCATGAGAGATTGGCCCACCGATCGGTTGGCCCTGATCACGGGCCAGACCAGGGTAGAGGCCCACCCCGGGGTCGGACCCCCCCCTCCCCCCCTTACCGGGCCGCCACAGACAGGATGAATGCCGAGGTCCCACCAGAGAAGACCAGATGTGAACGGCGCCGGCAGGACTCAGGCTTTTTTGGGCGGCCTCTCATGCCATCCCAGTCAGAGAATCGGCGGGGGTGGGGGGGGGGGGGGGCCGTGTAGAGTTGCCCCTGACTGGCGCCCCGCCGGCGACGATTCGTGGTCACCGGAGAATCGGCGGACCAGCGTCACGATGGCATCACGCGAATCGAGCCTGGTCCGGCAATTCTCCAACTCAGCATGGGCTGAGAAAATCCCTTACTCTTTAATGTCTGAGTGGTGCCAACTGCTTTTATGGTGGAAAATTATCTCCAGTGCAGGCATGCTGTTCGGGAATCAGAGGGTGGAAAAGACCCAGTCTAAAAAAAATTGTTGTCAGGCAGAGCACCTTCTCTTTCCAGGAAGCACTTCAGACTTTAAACAAACTCACTATGAAAATAAATACACTCAGACCAATACTGCTTCACCTAGGAAACATTCAGATTGGAGAAAAATCCACTATAAAAAAAATGCAGTCAGGCAGGACACCTGCTCAAAAGAGGAATCACTTCAGCATAAATGGACCGTGAAGTGCCATAAAAACAAACAAAGCTAATCCCTCCTTTCAGATAACCTACAGTGTCAATCAGTCTAGAGGCTTGTAAAAGTTCTGTCATGATATGCACTCATGCACATAATGAGATAAAGACAGGCAGTGACAGACACCCAGGTTAGCCAATCAACACACAGGACAGAACACAACCAATCACCAGACAGAACACTAGAGGGGGTTTCCTACTACAAACCACATGAGGCATCAGCACTCCGCCTCTTTCCACTGGTGACAACTGTAGTGACAGTCAGGGCGTATATATCTGTTAGCACCTTCTACACGTGGCTCAGAGGTAGTCTTGTCTAGTTAGTTGTAGTTAGCACACTTAGAGCAGTTGGGCAGCAGGGTAGCATGGTGGTTAGCATAAATGCTTCACAGCTCCAGGGTCCCAGGTTCGATTCCCGGCTGGGTCACTGTCTGTGTGGAGTCTGCACGTCCTCCCCCTGTGTGCGTGGGTTTCCTCCGGGTGCTCCGGTTTCCTCCCACAGTCCAAAGATGTGCGGGTTAGGTGGATTGGCCATGCTAAATTGCCCGTAGTGTCCTAATAAATGTAAGGTTAATGGGGGGGTTGTTGGGTTACGGGTATAGGGTGGATATGTGGGTTTGAGTAGGATGATCATGGCTCGGCACAACATTGAGGGCCGAAGGGCCTGTTCTGTGCTGTACTGTTCTATGTTCTATGTTCTAGAGTGTCAACCCACAGCAAGCTGTGTGCACTGTTACAGAAGTTCAATAAAGTGTATTGAACCAACGTCTAAGTTTGGTGTCTGCTTTACAGTAAAACTGCATCCAGTTGCAGTCCGTGTTACCCCAGGGTGAATAACATGACAAGTTCAATGTAAACAACCAAGTAAAAAGAGATAGAAGAAGGCATGCTGCAACCACAGACCTGATTGAAACTTAAAGGGGAGCGAAATGCTTCTGCAAGAGACAAACTGTGAGAGGATTTGCCCTGTTATGAGGCGTTAAACATTAAAGAAAGCAAGCTTCAATGCTGTACAGACCCAAAGAAACTCCCATACTGGGGAGACCCCTGACCTGGCCCCTTCCAGACCAGCCCAAGCCTTTTTTGGGCAGCCAGATCTTAGATCCTTGAAGCAGCAACCCCTCCACCCCAACCTCCGTCTGCCCCCCACCCGCACAGCATCTGTCCAGCAGTTGCTTTGCCCTGTTTCACCATGGCACGAAATGGAGAGAGGTTCTCACCTCCTTGCTCCCCCTAAGATTCCATGATGCCTGGTCCCCGCAGTTAAGAATCAGTAGTGACTCACATCTGGGTGACTTCCTACTTGTGGAGGGCGATGTGTGTGGGGGGGAGGGGTGGGGGGGTGGTGGTGGTGAGAGAATAGCAGGAGGCTGCTGTATTTGACTTTTATCTCATTAACGAGATGCAAATGAGCTCTGATCAAGTTCTCGCCCAGAAAGGGCCAACTGGAGTGGGCGGGAGCACTGGAAACTGTTTGGCACTTGCACAAATCCCATTTTCCCGGAATTCTCCCGACATAGCAGGATTTGTGCCAGGCACAACACAGCCAGAGAATTTCCCCATTGAAATTACAAGTGTTCAAGATGGGTGGTGGACATAGAAGAAGGGCAGCAGCCAGATTTAATGATGCATCTCTTGAATCACTGCTGGGTGCTGTCAAGAGCAGGAGGACAACTTTTTCCCCCAGCAATGAGGAGAAAATATCTGTGGCTCTCCCCAAGAAGACATGGACGCAGTTGAAGAGGTGAGTAGCAGTGCATGCCGAGGTTTGGGATACAGAGTATGAAGAAGTTTAATGGCGTAATCAAGTCAGTAAATTGAGTGAATTTGCTGATTCTAGTATACCCTCTGTGTATAAAGCCTGCCTCCTTTCACTCTGTCTTATTAAATGTCCTCTCTCACGCCATTCCTCCCACCCACTCAACTCTCAGCAGTATCCTGCCTTCACTCACTATGTTGTCCATCACCTTTCCATTCATCCATCCATCATAGTCACTCATCCTCATCCTAATGAAATATGAAGCATCCATCGCATAGTCACCTTCACCAAATGTACTGCAACTATCAGCTGAATATGTCACCTTCACCTGTGCAAAAGAGGTGGGTCATCAAAAATAGTACAGCAGATAAAATAGATGCGGAAGAGGATGCCGTGGAGAGAAGTGGTGCATCTGTGCCCCTCTCAGTCAGAGGTGGAGAGGGCTGGAGCTCTCAGATAGCTGGTGACAGAATTACAACTCTCCCCGACACACACGTGCTGACTTTATGTTCTCAGTGGCTGAATGATGAGAAGCTTGTACGTGCTGATTGTTGAAGCCACAAACAAAATCAAATCCTATTCTTTTGTCGTCACGGGTATTTGTGTGCAAACCAAGTGTTGCAGGAGATTCATGACAACATCCCTCAGACAAGCTCATTCCTTCTCAGGATGCCCAGCCATGATCCAGAGCAGGTATTGGTATTTCAGTTAGTCCAGAAAGAATTGATTAGGTTTTCATCTGGTGATTCACATCTCAAGTAAGCACAAGCAGGCACCAGTGGTAGGTGAAGCTGTGGGGAAATTGTGAGAAGGGGGGGGGGAGCAATCTCCTCCAATCTCTGCTCAGTTGGAAACAGATGCTGAAGCCAGAGACTATCACTGTGAAGAAAAAGTGCAGAGGTGCTACAGCAGGCAGGTATTGACAGATGTGCACACACACTGTCCACAATCGTGGAGATAATGGAGAAGTCCAACCTATTTCCTGGCGAGTGCAGGGAATTGTGAGTATGTCTGTCATGAGGAGGGCATCCATCTCCCTGGAGGTTTGAGCACAGTCAAATTCAGACCATGATCACAGTCATATTGGAGATGTCTGCTGCCTTAAACAGGATGATATATTTGGTGTTACAACGTGTCAGCGATCTCCAACAAGCTCGTCTGCACCAGACCAGTAGGAGTGATGCAGTGCTGATTCAGGAGAAGGATGATGGAGAAAGGGAATGTGGAATGCTGTTTGTCATTTTTATAAATGACCTAGAGGAGGGCACAGAAGTTTGGGTGAATAAATTTGCAGATGATACTAAAGTCGGTGGAGTTGTAGACAGTGTGGAAGGATGTTGCAGGTTACAGAGGGACATAGATAAGCTGCAGAGCTGGGCTGAGAGGTGGCAAATGGAGTTTAATGCAGAGAAGTGTGAGGTGATTCACTTTGGAAAGAATAACAGGAATGCGGAATATTTGGCTAATGGTAAAATTCTTAGCAATGTGGATGAGCAGAGGGATCTCGGTGTCCATGTACATAGATCCTTGAAAGTTGCCACCCAGGTTGATAGGGTTGTGAAGAAGGCCTATGGTGTGTTGGCCTTTATTGGTAGAGGGATTGAGTTCCGGAGCCATGAGGTCATGTTGCAGCTGTACAAAACTCTGGTACGGCCGCATTTGGAGTATTGCGTACAGTTCTGGTCGCCTCATTATAGGAAGGACGTGGAAGCTTTGGAACGGGTGCAGAGGAGATTTACCAGGATGTTGCCTGGTATGGAGGGAAAATCTTATGAGGAAAGGCTGTTGGACTTGAGGTTGTTTTCGTTAGAGAGAAGAAGGTTAAGAGGTGACTTAATAGAGGCATACAAAATGATCAGAGGGTTAGATAGGGTGGACAGTGAGAGCCTTCTCCCGCGGATGGAGGTGGCTAGCACGAGGGGACATAGCCTTAAATTGAGGGGCAATAGATATAGGACAGACGTCAGAGGTAGGTTTTTTACGTAAAGAGTGGTGAGGCCGTGGAATGCCCTACCTGCAACAGTAGTGAACTCGCCAACATTGAGGGCATTTAAAAGTTTATTGGATAAGCATATGGATGATAATGGCATAGTGTAGGTTAGATGGCCTTTAGTTTTTGACTTCCCATGTTGGTGCAACATCATGGGCCGAAGGGCCTGTACTGCGCTGTATCATTCTATGTTCTATGTTCTATGTTACAAGATACAGAGGGACATAGATAAGCTGCAGAGCTGGGCTGACAGGTGGCAAATGGAGTTTAATGCAGAAAAGTGTGAGGTGATTCATTTTGGAAGGAATAACAGAAAAGCAGCGTACTGGGCTAATGGTAAGATTCTTGGTAGTGTAGACGAGCAGAGAGATCTCGGTGTCCATGTCCATAGATCCCTGAAAGTTGCCACCCAGGTTGAGAGGGTTGTTAAGAAGGCGTACGGTGTGTTAGCTTTTATTGGTAGAGGAATTGAGTTTCGGAGCCATGAGGTCATGTTGCAGTTGTACAAAACTCTGGTGCGGCCGCATTTGCTGTATTGTGTGCAGTTCTGGTCGCCACATTATAGGAAGGATGTGGAAGCATTGGAAAGGGTACAGAGGAGATTTACAAGAATGTTGCCTGGTATGGAGGGAAGATCATCTGAGGAAAGGCTGAAGGACATGAGGCTGTTTTCGTTAGAGAGAAGAAGGTTAAGAGGTGACTTAATCGAGGCATACAAGATGATCAGAGGATTAGATAGGGTGGACAGTGAGAGCCTTTTTCCTCGGGTGGTGATGTCCAGCACGAGGGGACATAGCTTTAAATTGAGGGGAGATAGATATAGGACAGATGTCAGAGGTAGGTTCTTTACTCAGAGAATAGTAAGGGCGTGGAATGCCCTGCCTGCAACAGTAGTGGACTCACCAACACTAAACGCATTCAAATGGTCATTGGATAGGCATATGGACGATAAGGAAATAGTGTAGAGGGACTTTAGAGGGGTTTCACAGGACGGTGCAACATCGTGGGCCGAAGGGCCTGTACTGCGCTGTAATGTTCTATGTTCTATGTTCTAATCTAACTGTGCGCTACTATTACTTATGTGTTCTCCTTTCAACAGTTTTCTTTGAGTTACTTGTGCCGAGATGACCAAACAGCCCAGGTGCAGGAATAGGAAACTCTCCCCATCTACTTTCATAATTGCCTCCAGCACTGATGGTGAGTGGAGGTAATGTTTTTGCCCGTTAGTCAGTTGCCTGTTAGTCTGCAAACAGCATATCGCAAAACATAATGGATGGCTTTCAACAAAATTTGGTACACAGATAGGGGATGGCATAACAAAGGAGTAATTAATTTTCAGGGAAGAGGCAGACCAGAACCAGATCCTGAAATTTGTTTAAGTATTCGTTAGCACTGGGAGATGGGGCGAATTGACTTTTTTGTAGAAAGTTGTTGGTTACTTTATTTAGAATGTTGTTGGTTACTTTATTTAGAATGTTGTTGGTTACTTTAAAATGCTGCGAATTGTCTCAGCTGCTGTGATGCAATGGGCTGAATTCTGCACCGCCGGGATGTTCCGTTTTGCCTGCAGCCCAGGGGTTTCCCGATGGCAAGGGACTGTCCCACAATGGGAAACCCCATTGACTAACCGGCGAAACGGAACATCCCAACGGCATGCCGAACCAGGAATCTTGTGCATCTGGACAGAGAAACCCGTCCAATATGTCGCAGCTGGCAAAATATGTACAGCGGTTTCAGAGCAGGTTGTTGGATGGGGATTGGCCTGAAACCTCTTCGGTTAGATGGAAGCTCTTAATAAACAGATTTATTTTTTCAGCATTATAGTTAAAGAACATCAATCAGGCAGGGGAAAGCCTCAAAAAGAGCTGTGTATAATAACACAGTTTGGTGGATGTATTCATTTTAATAAATGCCATGTTCATTTGTTTAAGTTTGCTTCTGGAAGGCACAGTAACAGACTCCTTGGCTCAGTTGGTTGAGGCCAACAGAGTGCAGGTTCAATTCCCATACCTGGGGCGAAATTCTCCGACCCCCCGCAGGGTCGGAGAATCGCCCGGGACCGGCGAAAATCCCGCCCCCACTGTGGCCAGAATTCTCCGCCACCCAGGAATTGGCGGGGACGGGAATCACGCCCCGCTGATCGGCGAACCCCCAGAGGCGATTCTCCGGCCCGCGATGGGCCGAAGTCTCGTCGTTGGGAGGCCTCTCCCGCCGCCGTGGTTTCAAGCACTTCTGGTGGTGGCGGGATTGGCGGAGCGAGCGGGCCCCTGGGGTCATGGGGGGGGCGCGGGGCGATCGGACCCGGGGGGGGGGGGGGGACGCCAACGGTGGCCAGGTCCACGATCAGGGCCCACCAATCGGCGGGCGGGCCTGTGCCGTGGGGGCACTCTTTTTCTTCCGGCGCCGCCACGGCCTCCACCATGGCGGAGGCGGAAGAGAATCCCCCAGCGCGCATGCGCCGGTGGTGATGTCAGCGGCAGCTGACGCACCGGCGCATGCGCGAACCAGCGAAGGCCTTTCGGCCAGCTCCGATACCGGACGGTGGGCGTCAAAGGCCGTTGGTGCCGGTTTTGGCGGCAGTCGGCGTGGCGCCAACCACTCCGGCGCGAGCCTAGCCCCTCAATGTGAGGGCTTGGCCCCTAAAGGGGCGGAGAATTCCGCACCTTTGGGGAGGCCCTACGCCGGAGTGGTTGGTGCCACTCTGCTATGCCGGGACACCCCGCCGGGTAGGGGAGAACCCCGCCCCAGTTTAGGTTATTCACTTTGCCCATTGCCTGAGGTGTGATGATCCTCAGGTTAAATAACCACCAGTCAGCTCTCCCCCTCAAAGGGGAAAGTAGCTATGGTGACTTTACTTTACCAACAAAAAAGTCTTGTTGCCATTTGGTGCTGGCAAGCAATCCTTGCGTAAGTATTTAAGATAATAAGTGAGTTGCTTGATCTGATTGAGAGTAATAAAACTCAGGTAGCTGCACCTTTACACCATTCTTGTCGTGTAAAATTAGCTGCTGCTGTAAAACTGCGGCAACAAAGGACATTCTGAGACATAGGAGATGCTCCCAACCCTGTTATGTGATGCCACCTGGAAAGAGGGAGTGACCCAAAAGATATTGTGCCCGATTTGCAGTTTATCTTATACTGGCTGCTTCTCAACATAATCTATAACTTTTTCAGAGTGGCAATCTCCGGCGGATTGTCACTCTCAACAGATGTATGGTAACTGTAATTCCAAAGCCCCTGTTTCCCCAACCTTCCTCACTCAGTCTGGGTGAGACAGGAGCAGTGAAGCGTATTCCTGGTTGCATCGGCGAGGAATAACTTGGACACAGGGAAGAAAGGAATGTCCTATTTTTACAGCTCAGAGTCAATCAGAATACCAAGGTTGCAAATAGAGTGGATTAGTCTGAGGTGATGGTCAGGAGGGGGGTGGAATCTGTGGCAAGGCATTGGAATTCATGACAGGATCCAAAGGCAATGGCTTCAACTTCCCAAAAATGAAGTGGTCAAATTTCTACTTGTGCAGGACTGCATTCCAGACAGAGCATCTGATCACTCAGAGGCAGGTCGAGAGAGTTGATAGATGGAGCTGGGAGCCATTAATGTACATATGGAACCTGACATAATGGACCTGAATTTGTTTCACCAATGAAACCTTCTTGGAGGCATCTGGTGGTTAATTAAGTAGCAATGTAGGAAGAGATGATCTCAATTCCAAATGAGACTGATTTACTTTCTTAGTCAATGATTGTTGCCCTAATGGAGGCATTTCATTGATGTTGACAATTTTCTGCATAAAAAGTGAAATTAAATTCTTTACATTGATTTATAGATCACTTATAATGGCCACTTAAAATATATCATAATGGTTTAGTTTATCACATTCAGTTGACTTCAACAACATGAGTAATGTGGACCATTAATCGTCAACATCAACAATCACAATTGTTAGCATCGTTGGGGTTTTTGTATATTCATATATGCTGGTACACAAATTAAGATACCAAGATTACAGAACAAGAGTTCCCATACTCATATTGTAGGATATTTTGGCAAAAGAAGCCTTGGAAATTGTACCACACTGCCCCCATCTTAATGGTGCCTAAAAGGTCCAACATGGTAAGGAGTCTGTTCTGTGGCAGCAACGTGGATTCAGACATCCAATTACTACGCTGATATTTGCTTTACATTCCTCGAAGACACACAAAAATCATTTACGGTAAACAAAAGAAGTTGAAATTACAGAAGAAATGGATTGCCAGAGAAAGCGATAAACCCCAGAATTGGGAGCAATTTCGGTAACCAAGAAACTGGTTAAGAAAGGGAAAAGAAAATATGAATACAAGGTAGCGAGTAACATAAAGGCAGACTGTAAAAGCTTCTTTAGGTATGAAAAAGAAAAGATTAGCAAGGACGAATATGGGTCCATTACAGAAGGATAATTTATAATGGATAATAGGGAATGACGGAGAAACTAAACAATTATCTTGTTTCTGTCTTCATGGTGGAAGATACAGACAAGCTTCCAGTAATACCAGGTTACGACAGGATGAGTAAAAATGAGGAACTGAAAGAAATTAGTATTAATCAAGAAGTAGTACTCAAACATTTATTGGATTGAAAGTTGATAAATCCACGTGACTGGAGGAGCTATATCCGACAGTGTTGAATGAGGTGGCGAGAGATAGTGGATGCATTGGTGGTTATCTTTGAAAACTCTATAGATTTTGGAAGGCTCCTGCAGAACTCTACTTCCAGGAAGTTCCTCTCAAAGCCACTCAACATCCTTACTTGGAAATATATCGCCCTTCCTTCACTGTTACTGGGTCAAAGTGCGAGAATTCTCTCCTTAACAACACTGTGGATGTACCTACAGGACAGGGACTGCAGCAGTTTAAGAAAGCAGTTCAGCACCACCGCCTTCTCGAGGGCAATTAGCGATGGGCAGTAAATGTAGCCTGGTCAGTGATACCCACATCCTATAAATGAATTTTAAAAAAGACTGGAAAGTATCAAAGTATAATTGCACTATTAAAGATGGGTGGAAAGAGAAAACTGAGAACTACAGACCAGTTAGAACAATGAACAAAGAACAAAGAAAAGTACAGCACATGAACAGGCCCTTCGGCTCCAAGCCTGCGCCGATCATGCTGCCCGTCTAAACTAAAATCTTCCTCACTTCGGGGGACCGTATCCCTCTATTCCCATTGTATTCATGTATTGGTCAAGATGCCCCTTAAATGTCACTAAAGAACAAAGAAAGAATGTGTTTGTGTGATGCCAATAGCAGGGTAGATGTTAGAATTGATTATAAAGATGTAATAATTGGTCATTCAGAAAGTAATGACATGATTGGGCAGAGTCAACATTGATTTATGAAGGGAAAATCATGTTTGACCATCATGTTGGAGTTTTTTGAGTATGTAACTAGCAGATTAGATAAAGGAGAACTAGTAGATGTGGCTGATTTGAAGTTTCAGAAGGTTTTTTGATCTGGTCCCACACAGGAGGTTAATAAACAAGATGAGAACAGATTATATTGGTATGAATTGAGAAATGGCTAACACGACAGAAAACAGAGAGTGGGAATAATTGGGTCATTTTCAGGAAGACCGGCTGTTACTGATGGGATGTTGCAAGGATCAGTGCTTGGACTATAGCTGTTCACAAACTATGCAAATGATTTGGAGGTGGAGACCAAATGTAATATTTACAAATTTGATGACACAAAGATAAGTGAAATATGAATTTAAGGATGATGCAAGGAGGAATTTTTATAGCTAAGTGAGTGGGCAGGAACATGGTAGATAGAATATAATAGGAATAAATGTGAAGTTGTCCACTTTGGCAGAAAAACAGAAAGCCAAGCATTTCTTAAATGGTGAGAGCTTGGGAAGTGTTGATTTCTAAATGTAACTAGATATCTTTGTTCATACATCACTAAAAGTTAGCATGCAAGTGGAACAAGCAATTAGCAAGTGTTACAAACCGGTGAGGAGGAATTACCTGGATCTCCCCCTATTTAGCTCCTCGGTTGGTCGCAACAAAGATTTTTACATTTTATTTTCCTTATAAATACTTTATCCAATCCAAATGTGCATATATTTTAATAAAGGGCCAATCAAACCAGGTTTTCAAAGAATGAGTAAGTGCATTAGTTACTAAACAAAATAAAAAATGAGAAATGCACAATGACATGAACAAAGAGACAGACTGGTATTAGAAGTAAGAAGTTAGGGTCCATTAAAAAGTGTTTAAAAATAGTTACATCCTTTGCTTGTCTTTGAAGCATAGATTGTTGAATGTTGCAGCAGTTTGAAGTTAGTTTCCTGTAGAACTCTGAAGTTGACTATGTTCGGGTCTGCACTTTGTTGAAGAGATAGAGACAGAGAGATGTTTTACTGGTCTCTTCCAGCAGCTGTTTTGATTATTGTGATGGTTCTCCTTTGTTCTCCTGATTCTGCTTGGCAGAACCAGTTTTTAAACTTCCTGTCTGTATATTCCCAAAAAGTAATTTAATTCGTATTCCTTGCAGTCATTGTTGCAGATCAAGTAATCCCATTTTCTGATCTTTTCATATCCAAAACTTTGACACATTTCAAGATAGAAATCAATTGCAACTGAAGTTATTTTGTTCTCCACTGGGGTTTTTAATGTCCAATGAGTATTTGGCTACATAGAGCATAGAACAGTACAGCACAGAACAGGCCCTTCGGCCCTTGATGTTGTGCCGAGCAATGATCACCCTACTCAAACCCACGTATCAACCCTATACCCGTAACCCAACAACCCCCCCCCCAACCTTACTTTTTAGGACACTACGGGCAATTTAGCATGGCCAATCCACCTAACCCGCACATCTTTGGACTGTGGGAGAAAACCGGAGCACCCGGAGGAAACCCACGCACACACGGGGAGGACGTGCAGACTCCGCACAGACAGTGACCCAGCCGGGAATCGAACCTGGGACCCTGGAGCTGTGAAGCATTTATGCTAACCACCATGCTACCGTGCTGCCCCTAGTTAGTTAGCAGTCCCTCAATGTCTTGATAAAACAAAGCTAATCAAAGTCTAACACTACGCATTTTTAATGCCTTTCCTTCAAGAGAGTTCCTGTTTGGCACCCCAACTCCAAATGTGAAATTCCATGCAACAAGTCTGCAGAAACACTCAAGACAAGTGGTCAATTTATATTATCAGATATCAGGTGACTCGTGGCAGCAACTATTTGATCAGTGTCTTTTCTTGTATGTTTTTCTAAGACAGGTCTTCCTTAAACGGTCGGGGCCTCACGGTAGCATGGTGGTTAGCATCAATGCTTCACAGCTCCAGGGTCCCAGGTTCGATTCCCGGCTGGGTCACTGTCTGTGTGGAGTCTGCACGTCCTCCCCGTGTGTGCGTGGGTTTCCTCCGGGTGCTCCGGTTTCCTCCCACAGTCCAAAGATGTGCGGGTTAGGTGGATTGGCCATGCTAAATTGCCCGTAGTGTAAGGTTAATGGGGGGATTGTTGGGTTACGGGTATACGGGTTACGTGGGTTTAAGTAGGGTGATCATTGCTCGGCACAACATCGAGGGCCGAAGGGCCTGTTCTGTGCTGTACTGTTCTATGTTCTATGTTCTATGTTCTAAACAGTTCAATATGTCTGTGATTAGCTGGTGAAGTTACAGGTAGTCTCATGCAACCACAGTTTCCTGTCGTCATGATGTGAGTTAAATGGCATGTTGGCCTTAATTTGCACACAGCAGTAAAAAATGTTTTGCTGAAAATGTATAGATCCTTGCTGAGACTGAATCTGGAGTATTGTGCGCAGTTTGGTCTCCTTATCTGAGAAAGGAAATATTTACCGTAGAGGGAGTGCAATGGAGGTTTACCAGACCCTGGGATTGTAGGATTGCCTTCTCTAACGTTGCAAAGAATGCAAGGTGATCTCATTGAAACTTTAAAAATTCTTACAGGGCATGACAGGATAGATATAGATAGGATTATTTCCCCTGGCTGGTATTTCTTGAACCAAATGACACAACCTCAGAATAAGGGGAGGGCCATTTTCGACTAAGATGAGGAGGAATTTCTTCACTCAGCGGCTTGTGAAGTATTTGGAATTCTCTACCCCAGAGGGATGTGGAAGCTGGATCATTGAGATGTTTGACAGAAATTAATAGATTTCTGGGTCCTAATGACATCAAGGGACATGGGATAGTGGACAAGAATGGCTAGATGATCAACCACAATCTGTTTGAATGCCTGAGCAGGCTCGATTAACCAAATAGCCTACTCCTGTTTCCCTATGTTAAATAGACTCTAACCATTTTATAATCCATTCTTCAAGAACATGTTTTCCCCATTGAAAATTAAACTGCACACAATTTTTTTAATAAACAACTTTAATGAGGTATTTTTGGCATTACAAATAGCAACAGTATAAAAACGGGGGTTGTTGGGTTACTGGTATAGGGTTGATACGTGGGCTTGAGTAGGGTGATCATTGCTCGGCACAACATCGAAGGCCGAAGGGCCTGTTCTGTGCTGTACTGTTTTAAATTCTAAATTCTAAATTCTAAAGTACAACGAACATAGTGCAAACACCGACCGACTCCCATCTCTCCAAGACCCTCCAAATTGACCCCCAATTCTACGCTACCCCCCCCTCCCCCCACCCTGCTGACGATAAATTATCCGCAAAGAAGACGATGAATGGTTGCCACCTCCGGGCGAACCTTAACTGACCCTCTCAAAGCAAACGTAATCTTCTCTAGGCCAAGAAAGCTAGCCATGTCGGTTAACCAAGTCTCTGACTTTGGGGGCTTTGAGCCTTCCAAGCTAATAATATCCATCTCCGGGCTACCAGGGAAGCGAAGGCCAGAACCTCTGCCTCGTTCTCCTCCTGGATTCCCGGGTCTTCCGACACCCCAAAAATCGCCACCTCTGGACTCATTGCCACCCTTATTTTCAATACTCTGGACATGATGTCCGGAAACCTCTGCCGGTATCCCCTAAGTTTTGGACACGCCTAGAACATGTGGACATGGTTCGCTGGTCGGCCCGCACATTTTACACCCCTGTCTTCTACCCCAAAGAATCTACTCAACCGGGCCACTGTCATGTGGGCCCAATAGGCCACCTTGAATTGGATCAAGCTGAGCCTTGCGCATGTAGCGGTTGCATTGACTCTGCTCAACGCATCCGCCCATAAGCCAACCTCCATCTCACCCCCAAGCTCCGCCTCCCACTTACGCATCAGCTCCTCGGTCTGCGTCTCCTCCGCCCCCATAAGTTTTTTGTAGATGTCCGAGGCGCTCCCCTCTCCCACCCTTCCCCTAGACACTACCCTATCCTGGATCCCCCTCAGTGGCAGGAGTGGGAAGGATGATACCTGCAACTGTGCACAATTTAAGCAACATTTACACTTCTACTGGCCACATAATTTATAAAGCAAATAAAAACACAGGTGAAATTTATGATTTTCTTTTTAACATTGCACTAACTGTAATTTATCTTTCTGTTTGTTGAACTTTGCAAATTTATTTATAATTAAGTTATGCAGTGATACACTCAGATTTGAAAGCATTTAATTAGGTACAAAATAAAAATCATCCAATGACACTGAGGCCATTATTTATTTAAATAGGAGACACGAAATAATGAAAATAGTCATCACATTTGCCCTTCTGATAAACATTCCTATCAGCGCAGAACAAATATCACTTTGTGAGCATGAATTTACAGCCAGGATACCAAGGCAACGGCACAATTTTATGAGATAGCGAATTCAATCCAATCTCTGTATTGTCTGTTTTTACCATATTAAACATAATAACAAGCGTTTTACAGGGATGGAATGGTTTTCATTTTAGTCTGAAATAAAAAGGTTTTAGCATGCAGCTGCTGCAGTTGTTGTTTGAAAATAGCATTGTTCTGAATACTGGGACTGAAGCTTTATGTTGCATATTACCAACAAGCATATTTAATTTCCCTTTTCACTATGTTCCGTTCTTAAAGTGGCAGGGGGTCAAATTCTATAGCTCCTAAGGGCAGACACAGAGATTGTGATGTATAATTAACCCACATTGCTGATTGCATTCAAGTAGCACAATAGCTGATTGCACATTTCAATGATTTCATAGAAATATAGAACATTTCAGTTTCCAGTCTGCTCTCCGCACTGTTGATTGGGTAAATACATCAGCAGGGGTTCAATATTATGAGTGGCTAGCACTAATAAAAGCTAGCTTTCATTGTTTAAAGCCAGCCTATACTCTTAAAGGTGAGGTGCATTCTAGCTGGTAGATGCTGGCAATTGTGCAGCAAGTGGATCTTACCTGGGAAATATTTGAATATAGCAAACACGGAAGTGAGTGGGCCTCTAGTTTTTCTCATGTTGTATTGGTCACTTTGGGGAAGCATGCCATAGGTACAAAGGAACATAGGAATTAGGAGCAGAAGTAGGCAATTCTGCCCTTCGAGCCTGCTCCACCATTCAAACAGATCATGGCTGATCTCTTCCTGGTCTCAAATCCACTTCCCCACCTGTTTCCCGTATCCCTTTAACCTGTTTTTAAAATCAGAAATACATCGTCTCCTTCTTGAAATCATTTAATGACTCCCATTCCACCGTAATTTGGGCTGTGAGTTCCACAAATTCACCACCCTCTGCGAGAAGTAGTTCCTCTTCATCTCAGTTCTAAATCTACCACCTCTCAACCTAAATCTGTGACCTCTCATTGTTGAAGTGGAAGGAGAAGAGATGTGCAGGGTGTCAGGAGACTTTCCAGAGACACAATCAAAACAGTGGGAGCAGACAGCTTGGAAATTAATGTTAGGAAGTCAATGTGAGGTCCTGGACATCTTTTCACAAGATGTTTAATGATCTCACATGAGTGCTCAAGGTCAGTGAATGTATCTTTAAATGCCATACCAAGTAACGGTATCATTCGCTTCACACACTGCTCAATTCAAACACCCCATCAGTCACCTACTGATTATCTCAACCAATCCTGTCTCAAACCTAATGTTCATATCCTTACCTCTACGCATTTAGACTTGCTGCAAACACCCACATATTGTAGACAGCATACACTGACAAGTATTCCAGCATGGCAGTCAGATCACTGAAACAGATTGTATGATGCTCAGTGGCACACTGCCCTCTCTCAGGTAAAAGTATGTGTGCAACTGGAGGCAGCAGGAGCTAACTAGAGGGGCCAGGTGCTTCTTTATGGCCTACTCCCAAGGAGCAGGCGGCTGCCCATTATTGGGAAGGATTTTGCCAAGGTGTGGCCAGTGACGGGACTGAAACCATCTGAGATAATGCTGACATACTATCTAATCCTCCATCTCATATCCCACTGCCCTCGCAGTCCACACTCATCTGGTTTACAGATAAATCTGATCAGTGTGCATAAGACAATGAAGTTGTGTTTCTATTCATACCTTGCTCCAATTGAATAGATTAAGGAAGACGAGGAATTAATTAATTAATCACAATTAAAAGTTAGGGTTTAGGTTAGTTGTCAAGTTATCCAATCTTTCCTCCCCACTGCAGCCCTAAGAAAATAATGGACCTCTGGAACAGGCTGCAAGCTCTTGTGACAGATGCTGAATCATTGAATTCCTTGAAACGAGAGCTGACCTGTCCCCGATCGGGGCAAAGGTTTACTCTGACAAAATGTAACTGCTACATCAAATTCAGGGCTGTTGAGATCTCTTGGATTTGTTTTGTTCACCTCGAGAAATTGCCCAGACTTTCTTTTTACTCCATTTACACTGTGTTTTTAATCGCGTTGCCTTTGATGGGCGAGAGTGTGTCTGTACTCTGACAAATGGCTGCATCGCCCAGAGGATCATTTCCTGTTTGTTTTGTTCATAGGTTCATATATATTCATCAGTAAATATATATTCAAGAGTTTTTTCTGCTAAAACGATTGGTTATATATAGGGACAGTGTCTAAACCATTGCTCTTTAAAAACAAAATCCTATACAGACATGCATACGAGCTGATTTCTCATGGCACTGCACACAGATCTCAATACCAGGTACAGTTTCTGTTTAAGTGAGATTCAATGTTGGGGGAAAATGAAGGGAGAATGTTCAAAGAAGAACCCCAGCGTTGGAGGATGGAGGAAGGGAGAATAGAGTGAAGTGAGAAGGAGGAAGAGGTTAGAGCAGAATTGAAAGGCGAGAAGGGGAGGACAAAGATAACAACAGAAGTTGGAGGTGGAGAGAAAGATCATGGGCTGGATTCTCCCATTTTCAGACTATGTCCTGATGCTGGCATGGGAAAGGTGGCGCTTTACGACTGAAAATTTGGCGCAAAAATGGCCACCGATCCTCTGTTTGGTGGGTGGCTAGCAGGCAGGCAGCTTAGAGCACCCGGCTCTAGCTGCTGATATGGACGGAGAATTGCCAGTTCCATGGCTGCGCATGCGCACGGCCATGCAGTGCAACATGGCACCGGCCGCGCGTAGACCCGGCCTGCCAAATAGTGCCCCCCCCTTTGGCCGGCTCACGACCCCCAGACCCCCAACAGTGCCCCAGCCCCTGCCAAAGTCCCCATGGGTAGGCCCTCCCCCGACTATGACGGCGCTGGACTACGTTCGCAGTTACCACGGCGAGTTGTGGACACACGACCGAAGCTGTCGGGAACTTGGCTGGTCAGGGCCGGAGCATCGGGGGGAGGGCCTCAGGCAACATCCTGCGGCTGTCGATATGGTGTGCAACATACTTCTAGAATATGCCACTTTGGAGGGGGCGGTGCATCGTGAAAGCAGTGCCGTCCCCTATTTTGGCATGAAATTTGATTCTCCTGCCAATTGCCGAACGCGATTCCGGCGTCGGCGACTGGAGAATCCTACCCCTAGATTCAAGGCTTCGGGGGAGGAGGAAGGTGTAGCATATTATTGACTTTTTTCTAATATCTCTGCCACATAGGTGTGCTGGTGTTGGTGAGATGGTGTATTCTGCTAAGGAAGGCCATATTGTGCTTGCATAATAAGATTTTAATTGCAGAGGAGTGGCAAATAGGTACAGATACACAATGTACTATAATTAGTTGACAAAGTCAGAAAGAAGGATAACATTGTACTGCGGTTAATTTTTGAGGGTTTTAATTGATCCAGCAGAGGGCAGCACAGGGGAGCTGCTGATTAGCTGTTGCGGTGAAAATTTGCATCAGTGCATTGCGGTCACTGTATCCAGAACGTGTACCTGAGCAAGACACCCTCCGTGTTCAAGTGAAGGGAAGCATCCAGCAGAGGTTAGCAGAGTGGAGCTACTGATTGGCTGTTCTGGGGAAAGTTTGTATCAGTGCATTGCGGTCACTGTAGGTGGTTTGTGGAGGAGCTGCTGTACCACTTTGGATACTGTTGAGGGGAACGACCTACCGGGGTAAGCCACGGTGAACGGATCTCCAGCACTGAGTCCGTCCCTGTGGCTCAGAAAGGAAGGAGGGAGAGCAGGAGAGCAATAGTTATTGGGGACTCGATAGTTAGAGGGACAGATAGACGGTTCTGTGGCAACGAAAGAGACTTACCGATGGTATGTTGCCTCCCGGGTGCCAGGGTCCGTGACATCTCGGACCGTGTTTTCAGAATCCTTAAGGGGGAGGGGGAACAGTCACAAGTCGTGGTACACATCGGTACCAACGACATAAGTAAGAGAAGGGATGGGGATTTCAAACAGGAATTTAGGGAGCTAGGGTGGAAGCTGAGAGCCAGGACAAACCATGTTGTCATCTCTGGTTTGTTGCCTGTGCCACGTGCTAGTGAGGTGAGGAACAGGGAGAGAGTGCAGATAAACACACGACTGCAGGGTTGGTGTAGGAGGGAGGGTTTCAGGTACGTGGATAATTGGAGCACATTCTGGGGAAAGTGGGACCTGTACAGACAGGACGGTTTGCACCTGAACCAGAGGGGCACCGATATCCTGGGAGGGAAATTTGCTACGGCTCCTCGGGGGGTTTAAACTAATTTGTCAGGGGATGGGAAAATGAGCTGTAGTCCAGAAGCCAGTATTGAGAGTAGTGAGGTACTGAGGAGGTTATCAAGGTAGCAGTAGTGTACCGGCAGGCAGGAAGGTGGGTTGAAGTGTGTCTATTTCAATGCAAGGAGCATCCGGAATAAGGTAGGTGAACTTGGAGTGTGGATTGGTACTTGGGACTACGATGTTGTGGCATTACGGAGACATGGTTAGAACAGGGACAGGAATGGTTGTTGGAAGTTCCGGGGTATAGATGTTTCAGTAAGAGTAGGGAAGATGGTAAAAGAGGTGGAGGAGTAGCATTGTTAATCAAGGATAGTTTAACGGCTGCAGAAAGGCAGTTCGAAGGGGATCTGCCTACTGAGGTAATATGGGCCGAAGTTAGAAATAGGAAAGGAGCGATCACGTTGTTAGGAGTTTTCTATACGCCCCAAATAGTAATCATACCTGGGCACTACTCCTAGTGCCAGCGGAAACTTGTAGTAAGTGTCCACTGACCAGGAGCAATTCATCTACAGAATGCAGAATCAGGCCCATGATCTTGTCTTGTGTGACACAACCATTGAGTTGAATTACTTTGATAGCCAGACACATTTCCAGTCATCTGTATTGTCAGATACTAAGCCCTGTTGCCCCTGCAAAGTCCTCCTTACTAACATCTGGGAGCCTGTGCCAAAATTGGGAGAGCTGTGTCACAGACTGATCAAATAACAGCCTAACATAATCCCACTCTCAGAATAATACCTTTCAGACAATATCCCAGACACCACTGTGTCTTTGGGTATGCCCTGTCTCATCAACAGGACAGACCCAGCAGAGGTGGCTGCACAGTGGTATAGAGTCGGGAGGGAGTTACCCTGGGAGTCTTCAACATCAACTCCAGACCCTATGAAGTGTCATGACTTCAGGTTATTAAACATGGGAAAGGAAACCTCCTGCTGATTGCCACGTAGCCACCCTCAGCTGATGAATCGTGACGCTTCCATGTTGAACACCATTTGGAGGTAGTACTGAGGGTGGCAAGCACACAGAATATACTCTGTGTGGGGTACTTTAATGTCCATCACCAAGAGTTGCTCGGTAGCGCCACTACTGTCCGAGTCCTAAACGACACAGGACACAGCTGGTAGACTGGGTCTGCGACAGGCGGTGAGGGAACCAACAAGAGGAAAAATATACTTGACCTCTTCCTCACCAACGTGCCTGCTGCAGATGCATCTCTCCATGGCAGTATTGGTAGGAGTGATCACTGCACAGTCCTTGTGGAGATGAAGTCCCTTGTTCACATTGAGGATACTCTACATCGTGTTGTGTGGCACTACCACTGTGCTAAATGGGATAGATTCAGAACAGATCTTGCAACTCAAGACTGGGCATCCATGAGGTGCTGTGGGCCACAACCTGCCACCCCATGGCTTGGCATAATCCCCCAACTCTACCACTACCACCAACTAGATGATCAACTCTGGTTCAATGAAGAGTGCAGCAGAGCATGCCAGGAGCAACACCAGGCAGACAGAAAAATAAGGTGTCAACCTGGTGAAGCTACAAACAGGACTACTTGCTTGCCAAACAATATAAGTAGCAAATGGTAGAGCTTAGCGATCCCAGAAAAAACAGGTCAGATCTAAGCTCTGCAGTCCTCCCACACCCAGTCATGAATGATGGTGGACAATTAAACAACTCACTAGAGGAAGAGGCTCCACAAATATCCCCATCCTCAATGATGGAGGAGCCCAGCACATCTGTGCAAAAGACAAGACTGAAGCGTTAGAAATAATCTCCAGCCAGAAGTGCTGAGTGGATGATCCATCTCGGTCTCCTCCAGAGTTCCGCAGCATCACAGATGTCAGTCTTCAGCCAATTCATTTCCTCCCACGTGATATCAAGAAATGGCTGAAGGCACTGCAAACTGCCCTGACATTATTCTGGCAATAGTACTGAAGACCTGTGCTCCAGAACTTATAGCAGCCTGGCCAGGCTGTTCCAGTTCAGCTACAACACTGGCATCTGATGCACAATCAATTGTACAAAGACTAAGGTTGGATACAACTGTGGCTTTATTGCAGTAAGATGTGTGGCCTCCCACAGCAGCTGGCGAAATGGCTGCCGAATAGAGGACACGCATATTTATACTCCTCTTACTGGGTGGAGCCACCAGGCAGGGGCTACCTGTGAATCTGGAGTACAGGTCCTACCTTACATCACCTAATACAGGTGTAACAGTGGTTTACCACAGCACCCACATTTCAATGTGGAAAATTGCCCAGGTATGTCCTGTACACAAAAAGTAGGACAAATCCATCCATGCCAATTACCACCCTATTAGTCTACTTTCAATCATTAGTCTACTCTCAATCAATTATGATGGAAGAGGTCATCAACACTGCTATCATGCGACACTTACTCAGCAATAACCTACTCATTGGTGCTCAGTTTGGGTTCCGCCAGGGTCACTCAACTCCTGACCTCATCACAGCTTTGGTTCAAACACGGACAAAAGCGCTGAATGCCAGAGGTGAGGCGCAAGTGACTGCACTTGACATCAAGGCAGCAATTGATGATGTATGGCATAAAGGAGACCGAGCAAAATTGGAGTCAATGGGAACAAGGGCAAAAATCTCCACTGGTTGGAGTCATACCTAACACACACGAATATGGTTGTGGTGGTTGAAGGTCAGTTATCTCAGTCCTGGGACATCACTGCAGGGTAGTGTCCTCAGCCCAATCATCTTCAGCAGCTTCATCAATGACCTTTCTTCCAAAATAAGGTCAGAAGCGGGGATGTTCGCTGATGACTGCACAATGTTCAGCACCATTCATGATTCCTCAGACACTGAAGCAGTCAACGTGCAAATACAGCATGTCCTGGACAATATCCAGGCCTGGGCTGACAAGTGGCAAGTAACCGTCACGCCACACAAGTGCCAGGCAATGACCATCTCCAGTAAGAGAAAATCCAACAATACCCCCTTATCATTCAATGGCATTACCATCACTGAATCCCTCACTATCAACATTCTGGGGGTTACTATTGGCCACAAACTGAACTGGACGAGCCTTAAAAATACCATAGCTACAAGAGCAAGTCAGAGGCTAGGAATCCTACGCCGAGCAACTGACCTCCTGTCTCCCCAAAGCCAGGGCCGGCTCAAGGCACCGGCAACTCGGGCAGTCGCCCGGGGCGCCATGTGCTAGGGGGCGCCAGAGACTCGGGTCCCGCGCATGCGCAGTTGCCAACCAGCGCATGCGCGGTGGCCGCACTCCTCCAGGGTGGCCGCACTCCCCCAGGGCGCCCCCCCCCCTCTGTCTGCCCCCCCCCCGCCCCCGGTCCACCCCCTCGGTCCGCTCCCCCCCCGCCTCGGGTCCGCCCCCCCGCCCTGCCCCCCCCCCCGGGTCCGCTCCCCCCCGCCCCCTCCCCCCGCCCCCCTCCTCGGGTCCCCCCCCCTCCCCGGGTCCGCCCCCCCTCTCGGCCCCGCCCCCCTCTCGGCCCCGCCCCCCCTCTCGGCCCCCCCCCCCCCCCCCCAAGGGCGCCGAAGTTCAGCTTGCCCGGGGCGCCAGCAACCCTAGGGCCGGCGCTGCCCAAAGCCAGCCCACCACCTACAAGGCACAAATCAGGAATGTGATGGGATACTCCCCATCCCACTTGCTCCAACAACACTCAAGAAGTTCAACACCATCCGGGACAAAGAACCTATTTGATTAGCACCCCTTCCACAAGCATTCACTCCCTCCACCACCGACACAGAGTATCAGCAGTATGCACTGCAGGAACTCACCAAGGCTCCTTTGGCAGCATCTTCCAAAATCACAATCACTACCATCTAGAAGGACAAAGGCAGCATATAAATGAGAACACAACAATCTGGAGGTTCCCCTCCAAGTCACTCACCACCTTGACTTGGAAATATATTGTGGGTTCCTTCACTGTCAAAATCCTGGAACTCCCTCCCTAATAACACAGGTGTACCTCACCACACGGACTGCAGTGGTTCAAAAAGGCAGCTCACCACCACCTTCTCAAGGGTAATGGTGGCCTAGTCAGCGAAGGCCACATCCCATCAAAAAAAACTTTTAAAAAATACTCAAACAAATTCCTTAACATTGAGCCCCATGACCTGGTGAAGGTGGAACTGCTGCCATCAGCAAATGCCTTTGTCACTCCAGTGCAATTGGAATCTGTGGCAAAGTCAAATCTGGCTGTAAGCTTGGCACCAAATTAACACACCTCCTAAGGGTCTTCCTGGAGAAGTCATGCCTCAAGGGCATGGCTTCGATAACAGATGAGAGAAAGCCTTTACCCCTAAAGCCTCTTTAGGGGTAGTACTTATCCATTATGTAATTACCCTCTTAAGGATGAGTACTTACATTAACCTGTAATCAGGCCTATAAAAGCAAGTATTTGTATTATAATGTAAAGTATTCTTAAGCACGTCCTATAGCTAGGTGATGTAATAAGCAGACCTAGTTTCATTCACAAATGAACTTTAATCATTTGTGATTTTATCAAGTAAGTACATGTGTTATATTTCCATAGTTCATGCAACAACACCACAGTCAGGAAGGAATGTAGGCGATGGCCAAGGCCAAGCTCAACCACACCATCAACAGCTGGTTCAGAAATACAACATGGCCACCCAGGAAGCAGGACATAATAGGGACAATGGAGAATTGGCGCACATTGCTGTGGTGTAAATCTTTTGAGCAGAATGAAAAAGGCAAACAAATTCAGATTTCACTTAAGTAATTATTTTCCTTGTTTTTCACTGCATTGGGTTTCTGATTGAAAAAATATTTCAAGAAGAAAACCACAAATCACTTTGACTGTATATTCCCTTTGCTTAAGGTAAATGTACCAAATTAGAGGAATGGCCAGAATTAGTATTTCTCAGCAGGATTGAAATTTATTCACATGACTGAAAATCTAATATGACAGTCCATAGCATTTGAGAATTACAGGTGTGCAAATTATACATCTCATTTGTTTCACCTGTGTTCAGGGTGCATGTGGATGAAGGTGGGTATACAACTGATCGCACATCTCAAATGGCAAACTTCATGATTGAGGTCTATTTCTACTTCTTGTAGCCTCATGATCGCTTCTGTACAGTGCCAGCTTCTGAAATGCTTTTGATCGCAAGTGATCACTTCCACATATTTAGCAAGCCCTGTGATGCTTTTGAATGCTTTGACTCCTGAAGTATTGGGGCATATCATGATGTTAAATGATGGTAATTTAGTGCTTAAATGATCACATATGTTTCTGTGATCAAAGCTCATTCCAAATTACACGTTTTGGTGGCAAATGGTAGGCTGAGCGTTTGACAGCAATTGAGCCCCAAATCAGTGTCAACATTTTCTGGTAGGGATCCGGTTCCGTAGTAGATCTTGCCTAGTGTGTGTCATTGTTGGTGCTTGGATGCCGTTAAGTGTAAATACTGGTTTCTTAGCAAGAATTCTTAGGAAGACTTGTTCAAAGTACTTGTGGTGAGCATAACCACCACAATAAACCAATTGAGTCACATGGCTTGTCTCTGTACAGTGAACTCCATGTAACGCTATTATATTAACTTTGACAGCACTCGACAAGCAACAATTAAAGTATTTGGATCTCTGCAGAATCTCTTATTTTATTGATGTACACTGCAGAATGTATGATTTGGTTGATTGACAGATCCACGGGCAAGTTACAATAGCCTGTCAAAATTCTCTATGTGGTTCTGGAAACTTCTGTTTCTCAATTATCAGTGGTGAATTTATTATAAATAAATGGTCTTGATATTTTGAGGTCAGAACAAGTTATGTCAGTACTGCAGTACCTCGTTCGCCAGAGAGGAAAGGTACAAATTCCTCATTCAAAATTGTTCACCAGCTACACCATGAAAAACCTTCATCTTAAATTGGCAGGACTTTCACAAAAAGACATGACAATCATTTAATGTTGATGTGGGAGACAACCCACAGGAATCATGTCATGACAACATTGTATATAGGTGAAGCAATATCTTATGATGCAATTTACGTGACTGTCTGTTACATTGTCAGCAGAGGGCAGCAGAGCAGAGCTACTGATCAGCTGTTCTGGGGAAATTTGCATACGTGCAGTGCGGTCAGCCTAAGTTGAAGGTGAACCTGCGAAGAAGACCCAAGGAGTTTGAGTAAAGGCAAGCAACCAGCAGAGGGCAGCAGAGCAGAGCTACTGATCAGCTGTTCTGGGGAAATTTGCATACGTGCAGTGCGGTCAGCCTAAGTTGAAGGTGAACCTGCGAAGAAGACCCAAGGAGTTTGAGTAAAGGCAAGCAACCAGCAGAGGGCAGCAGAGCAGAGCTACTGATCAGCTGTTCTGGGGAAATTTGCATACGTGCAGTGCGGTCAGCCTAAGTTGAAGGTGAACCTGCGAAGAAGACCCAAGGAGTTTGAGTAAAGGCAAGCAACCAGCAGAGGGCAGCAGAGCAGAGCTACTGATCAGCTGTTCTGGGGAAATTTGCATACGTGCAGTGCGGTCAGCCTAAGTTGAAGGTGAACCTGCGAAGAAGACCCAAGGAGTTTGAGTAAAGGCAAGCAACCAGCAGAGGGCAGCAGAGCAGAGCTACTGATCAGCTGTTCTGGGGAAATTTGCATACGTGCAGTGCGGTCAGCCTAAGTTGAAGGTGAACCTGCGAAGAAGACCCAAGGAGTTTGAGTAAAGGCAAGCAACCAGCAGAGGGCAGCAGAGCAGAGCTACTGATCAGCTGTTCTGGGGAAATTTGCATACGTGCAGTGCGGTCAGCCTAAGTTGAAGGTGAACCTGCGAAGAAGACCCAAGGAGTTTGAGTAAAGGCAAGCAACCAGCAGAGGGCAGCAGAGCAGAGCTACTGATCAGCTGTTCTGGGGAAATTTGCATACGTGCAGTGCGGTCAGCCTAAGTTGAAGGTGAACCTGCGAAGAAGACCCAAGGAGTTTGAGTAAAGGCAAGCAACCAGCAGAGGGCAGCAGAGCAGAGCTACTGATCAGCTGTTCTGGGGAAATTTGCATACGTGCAGTGCGGTCAGCCTAAGTTGAAGGTGAACCTGCGAAGAAGACCCAAGGAGTTTGAGTAAAGGCAAGCAACCAGCAGAGGGCAGCAGAGCAGAGCTACTGATCAGCTGTTCTGGGGAAATTTGCATACGTGCAGTGCGGTCAGCCTAAGTTGAAGGTGAACCTGCGAAGAAGACCCAAGGAGTTTGAGTAAAGGCAAGCAACCAGCAGAGGGCAGCAGAGCAGAGCTACTGATCAGCTGTTCTGGGGAAATTTGCATACGTGCAGTGCGGTCAGCCTAAGTTGAAGGTGAACCTGCGAAGAAGACCCAAGGAGTTTGAGTAAAGGCAAGCAACCAGCAGAGGGCAGCAGAGCAGAGCTACTGATCAGCTGTTCTGGGGAAATTTGCATACGTGCAGTGCGGTCAGCCTAAGTTGAAGGTGAACCTGCGAAGAAGACCCAAGGAGTTTGAGTAAAGGCAAGCAACCAGCAGAGGGCAGCAGAGCAGAGCTACTGATCAGCTGTTCTGGGGAAATTTGCATACGTGCAGTGCGGTCAGCCTAAGTTGAAGGTGAACCTGCGAAGAAGACCCAAGGAGTTTGAGTAAAGGCAAGCAACCAGCAGAGGGCAGCAGAGCAGAGCTACTGATCAGCTGTTCTGGGGAAATTTGCATACGTGCAGTGCGGTCAGCCTAAGTTGAAGGTGAACCTGCGAAGAAGACCCAAGGAGTTTGAGTAAAGGCAAGCAACCAGCAGAGGGCAGCAGAGCAGAGCTACTGATCAGCTGTTCTGGGGAAATTTGCATACGTGCAGTGCGGTCAGCCTAAGTTGAAGGTGAACCTGCGAAGAAGACCCAAGGAGTTTGAGTAAAGGCAAGCAACCAGCAGAGGGCAGCAGAGCAGAGCTACTGATCAGCTGTTCTGGGGAAATTTGCATACGTGCAGTGCGGTCAGCCTAAGTTGAAGGTGAACCTGCGAAGAAGACCCAAGGAGTTTGAGTAAAGGCAAGCAACCAGCAGAGGGCAGCAGAGCAGAGCTACTGATCAGCTGTTCTGGGGAAATTTGCATACGTGCAGTGCGGTCAGCCTAAGTTGAAGGTGGTTTGTGGAGGGGCTGTTGGCAAGTGACAGTTAAACCCAAAACACTTTGTGAGTGTTTCCCACCCTACCTCCTCCTCTAACCAACCCCCCCACCCCACGGTGGTTGGGAAGCGGGAGCAGGGGCCTGTCGTGAAGGTGAGTGAGTGCCTTTAAATTTGCTTACCTTTCAGCGGGATCAGGGTTTGAGGTAATATCAGGTAAGCTCTTCCTTTCTTTTTCTTTTTCTTGTTTTTTTTTAATCTAGAGGGGATGTCAGGGAAGGCAGTACAATGCTCCTCCTGCAGAATGTTTGAGGTGAGGGAAGCCGTCAGTGTCCCTGCTGATTTCATCTGTGGGAAGTGCACCCAACTCCAGCTCCTCAAAACCGTGTTAGGGACCTGGAGTTTGAGCTGGATGAACTTCGGATCATTCGGGAGGCAGAGGGGGTCATAGATAGGAGCTTCAGGGAAGTAGTTACACCAAAGACTGGAGATAGATGGGTAACTGTAAGAGGGACTGGGAAGAAGCAGTCAGTGCAGGGACCCCCTGCGGTCGTTCCCCTGAGTAACAAGTATACCGTTTTGGATACTTGTGGGGGGGACGACTTACCAGGGGTAAGCCATGGGGTACGGGCCTCTGGCACGGAGTCTGTCCCTGTTGCTCAGAAGGGAAGGGGGGAAAGGAGTAGAACATTAGTAATTGGGGACTCAATAGTCAGGGGCACAGATAGGAGATTTTGTGGGAGCGAGAGAGACTCACGTTTGGTATGTTGCCTCCCAGGTGCAAGGGTACGTGATGTCTCGGATCGTGTTTTCCGGGTCCTTAAGGGGGAGGGGGAGCAGCCCCAAGTCGTAGTCCACATTGGCACTAACGACATAGGTAGGAAAGGGGACAAGGATGTCAGGCAGGCCTTTAGGGAGCTAGGATGGAAGCTCAGAGCGAGAACAAACAGAGTTGTTATCTCTGGGTTGTTGCCCGTGCCACGTGATAGTGAGATGAGGAATAGGGAGAGAGAGCAATTAAACATGTGGCTACAGGGATGGTGCAGGCGGGAGGGATTCAGATTTCTGGATAACTGGGGCTCTTTCTGGGGAAGGTGGGACCTCTATAGACAGGATGGTCTACATCTGAACCTGAGGGGCACCAATATCCTGGGGGGGAGATTTGTTAGTACTCTTTGGGGGGGTTTAAACTAATTCAGCAGGGGCATGGGAACCTGGATTGTAGTTTTGGGGTGCGAGAGATTGAGAGTAGAGAGGTCAGGAGCACAGTTTTGACTTCGCAGGAGGGCGGCAGTGTTCAGGTCTGTGGTTTGAAGTGTGTCTATTTCAATGCCAGGAGTATACGAAATAAGGTAGGGGAACTGGCAGCATGGGTTGGTACCTGGGACTTCGATGTTGTGGCCATTTCAGAGACATGGATAGAGCAGGGACAGGAATGGTTGTTGCAGGTTCCGGGGTTTAGGTGCTTTAGTAAGGTCAGAGAAGGGGGCAAAAGAGGGGGAGGTGTGGCGCTGCTAGTCAAGGACAGTATTACGGTGGTAGAAAGGATGCAAGATGGGGACTCTTCTTCCGAGGTAGTATGGGCTGAGGTTAGAAACAGGAAAGGAGAGGTCACACTGTTGGGAGTTTTCTATAGGCCACCTAATAGTTCTAGAGATGTAGAGGAAAGGATGGCGAAGATGATTCTGGAAAAGAGCGAAAGTAACAGGGTAGTTGTTATGGGAGACTTTAACTTTCCTAATATTGACTGGAAAAGATATAGTTCGAGTACATTGGATGGGTCGTTCTTTGTACAATGTGTGCAGGAGGGTTTTCTGACACAATATGTTGACAGGCCAACAAGAGGTGAGGCCACTTTGGATTTGGTTTTGGGTAATGAACCAGGCCAGGTGTTAGATCTGGAGGTAGGTGAACACTTTGGAGACAGTGACCACAATTCGGTGACCTTTACGTTAGTGATGGAAAGGGATAAGTATACCCCGCAGAGCAAGAGTTATAGCTGGGGGAAGGGCAATTATGATGCCATTAGACATGACTTAGGATGTGTTGGTTGGAGAAGTAGGCTGCAAGGGTTGGGCACACTGGATATGTGGAGCTTGTTCAAGGAACAGCTATTGCATGTTCTTGATAAGTACGTACCAGTCAGGCAGGGAGGAAGGGGTCGAGCGAGGGAACCGTGGTTTACCAAAGAAGTGGAATCTCTTGTTAAGAGGAAGAAGGAGGCCTATGTGAAGATGAGGCGTGAAGTTTCAGTTGGGGCGCTTGATAGTTACAAGGAAGCGAGGAAGGATCTAAAGAGAGAGCTGAGACGAGCAAGGAGGGGACATGAGAAGTCTTTGGCAGGTAGGATCAAGGAAAACCCAAAAGCTTTCTATAGGTATGTCAGGAATAAAAGAATGACTAGGGTAAGAGTAGGGCCAGTCAAGGACAGTGGTGGGAAGTTGTGTGTGGAGGCTGAGGAGATAAGCGAGATACTAAATGAATACTTTTCGTCAGTTTTCACTCAAGAAAAAGATAATATTGTGGAGGAGAATGCTGAGACCCAGGCTATTAGAATAGATGGCATTGAGGTGCGTAGGGAAGAAGTGTTGGCAATTCTGGACAAGGTGAAAATAGATAAGTCCCCGGGGCCGGATGGGATTTATCCTAGGATTCTCTGGGAAGCCAGGGAAGAGATTGCTGAGCCTTTGGCTTTGATTTTTAGGTCATCATTGGCTACAGGAATAGTGCCAGAGGACTGGAGGATAGCAAATGTGGTCCCTTTGTTCAAGAAGGGGAGTAGAGATAACCCCGGTAACTATAGGCCGGTGAGCCTAACGTCTGTGGTGGGTAAAGTCTTGGAGAGGATTATAAAAGATACGATTTATAATCATCTAGATAGGAATAATATGATTAGGGATAGTCAGCATGGTTTTGTGAAGGGTAGGTCATGCCTCACAAACCTTATCGAGTTCTTTGAGAAGGTGACTGAACAGGTAGACGAGGGTAGAGCAGTTGATGTGGTGTATATGGATTTCAGTAAAGCGTTTGATAAGGTTCCCCACGGTCGGCTATTGCAGAAAATACGGAGGCTGGGGATTGAGGGTGATTTAGAGATGTGGATCAGAAATTGGCTAGTTGAAAGAAGACAGAGAGTGGTAGTTGATGGGAAATGTTCAGAATGGAGTTCAGTTACGAGTGGCGTACCACAAGGATCTGTTCTGGGGCCGTTGCTGTTTGTCATTTTTATAAATGACCTAGAGGAGGGCGCAGAAGGATGGGTGAGTAAATTTGCAGACGACACTAAAGTCGGTGGAGTTGTAGACAGTGCGGAAGGATGTTGCAGGTTACAGAGGGACATAGATAAGCTGCAGAGCTGGGCTGAGAGGTGGCAAATGGAGTTTAATGTGGAGAAGTGTGAGGTGATTCACTTTGGAAAGAATAACAGGAATGCGGAATATTTGGCTAATGGTAAAATTCTTGGTAGTGTGGATGAGCAGAGGGATCTCGGTATCCATGTACATAGATCCCTGAAAGTTGCCACCCAGGTTGATAGGGTTGTGAAGAAGGCCTATGGTGTGTTGGCCTTTATTGGTAGAGGAATTGAGTTCCGGAGCCATGAGGTCATGATGCAGCTGTACCAAACTCTGGTACGGCCGCATTTGGAGTATTGCGTACAGTTCTGGTCGCCTCATTATAGGAAGGACGTGGAAGCTTTGGAACGGGTGCAGAGGAGATTTACCAGGATGTTGCCTGGTATGGAGGGAAAATCTTATGAGGAAAGGCTGATGGACTTGAGGTTGTTTTCGTTAGAGAGAAGAAGGTTAAGAGGTGACTTAATAGAGGCATACAAAATGATCAGAGGGTTAGATAGGGTGGACAGCGAGAGCCTTCTCCCGCGGATGGAGGTGGCTAGCACGAGGGGACATAGCCTTAAATTGAGGGGTAATAGATATAGGACAGAGGTCAGAGGTGGGTTTTTTACGCAAAGAGTGGTGAGGCCGTGGAATGCCCTACCTGCAACAGTAGTGAACTCGCCAACATTGAGGGCATTTAAAAATTTATTGGATAAGCATATGGATGATAAGGGCATAGTGTAGTTAGATGGCCTTTAGTTTTTTTTTTTTCCATGTCGGTGCAACATCGAGGGCCGAAGGGCCTGTACTGCGCTGTATCGTTCTATGTTCTATGTTCTATTTGGCAAATAATATTTTGTCTTCAAACACTTTTTCATGTCTGTAGCATCACCTTTAAAATCTACAGAAAGGGATTTTTGAAGTAATTTTGTGAAACAGTATTAATCACATAATCAGAGCATTAGTTTTCTTTGAATTTTTAACAAATGTTTGATGATTAACATCATGTTCAATTTGTCCGAGAATCCTTTGAGAAATTATGGGATATTAAAGAAAACCCTCTGCAGCTGCAACAATGAATTCTATAAAATTAATAATCAAGCTTGCAAATGAAGGAGATTCACTCAGGACGGATGTGCCATGAACTGGACTTGGAATAGTTCCGCAATAACTGTTACGTTTGAAACAAAACCTAGCCCCCAAAATGATGCACAAGAAAATACAAATGGTGATAGAAACTCGATGGGCCTAATGTTGGTGCATGAACATGATGGGAAACAGCAACATTTAAGTTTTGGAATACCTGTCACTGTTATATGATAACAAAGCACTGTTCTTTAGAAAGGTGTATGAATTGTTGGGAGTAATTTTAGCTTTTAGCAATGGTGTAAAATGGATGATATTGGAGGGTAAGCATGTTATATGAATTACCTCTGCTAAAATTCATGGAAAAGATAGTTTTGCATGGTGTATAATAGGTGACCCATCCCTTACCATCTATTTTACATCAACGGCAAAAGTTAAAAGGATCTGTAGCAGCTGGAATGCCTTGTTTTCCCTTTGTAATTGATAAAATAAGGCTTGTATGTTAGAAAGTCTTCTGTTCTAGCAATAGAAGCCCATCCTGTATTGTGACAAAATATTTCACCACTTTACTTTTGTAGGATTTTGATCAAGTGGAAATATCAACCCTGGCTTTAATCGAGAACGACTGATAACATTGAAAGAAGGCTGTTTTCGCAACTTTTCCTTATTTTGTTGAATGTATTAATTCATATAAACACAGACCTGCTGACCTAATGGCCAATCTCAGTTGTCACTTTCCTCAGAATCTCTGAAAGTAACAGCTGGGTCAGAATGAACAGAATGTGACTGGAGCCTCAGGAATAAGCAAGTCCATGCCGAATCACTTTGTACGCATCACAGACCAACTAAAAGTTTATAAGACAAACTTTTATTGATTCGAAAACATATGTGCATACTGAGGATTTGCATGAGAGATTTTCTTTTACCTCTAGGTCACTGCAATATCAATAAAGTGCAACTGCTCTCTGTGAGAGTTTCCCTGTAGGTTAGATACTGATCCATGTGCAGAATAACACTCAATTTGATTATGCCCATATTATAATTCTGATGTCAGCCTGAGTGAGTTGTATTAAATACTGACTCTGTGCCCAAATCCTTCACCTTGCCATTTAATAAATCATATCCCTTGCCTTGCAGGAATATCAGCCAATCATCCAGGGACTTCCATGAGCAGCCCCCCCCCCCCCCCCCCCACGACCCTCTGCAGCAGATCTCCAATGAGGACACCGAGGGTGCTTCATAGCTATCACCCCCACCATCCATCATGCCAGAGACAATCACCTCGGTGAACGACCTTAACAAAGAGGCATCTTGGTCATTATCTGGTGAGCACCACAGAGCTTCTGATGCATATCAGTTGAAGACAGGAACTTCCCAGGATTCGGGTAGTTGGAGGCCCACTGGATCCCACGACTCAGCTTTTCCCCAGCCCGGTGCTGTGTCTTTGGACCAAGGCATGGCTCAGCCTATGAGAACCATAGCTGAGGAGCTCCAGCGCTTGACCCAGACACAGAGATCCATTGCTGAAGGCTTCAACATCATGGTGCAGACACTAGTGGGGCCCCAGGACTGGCAGCATAGGTGCTATTGAGACTTCTGGAGATTACTTGAGATGCCCCTCCATCCCATGGAGTTGCCCAGGGGCCCATGAGCACTCCGAGGGAGGAAAAGCACTGGAGCACACCCTGGGGCCTTCCACCAAGGAGACTCTGGCATACAACAGTGACACCTTGTTTTATTGGTGTCATGTGAGAGTACCTTTAAGAAATGGGTGTTTTTTATAGAATAACTATAGTGGGTGTACCTTTAAGAAATGGGTGTTTATTACTGCAGTGATGTCGAGTGTGGGTGGAACTGGGCTGTCTGTCAGCTTTTAGTTTCACTTTGAGAAAAGCTTGAGTGTCTGTTTTTTTTTGGTTTTGTTTCAGGGCTGGAGCTGCAGTCAGCCACAGAATGTGTAATATTGTTCTCTCTGCCATGTAAAGACTATCTCTTGATCATTTGGTGAATTCAGAGTGATAACTGTTCTCAGAAGTGAATTTAAACCAGATGTGCTTCTGTTAAAAGGTTTTCTTTTAAGTCTTATGGATGTTAAAAGGACAGTTTAAGTATTACTTAGTGTTGTATTCTTTGGGGGTTATATTTGAATTAATGGTTGCTAAGATGTTCGCTGTATGTTTTAAAAAGGTTAACTTGAGTTCATAGAATAAACATTGTTTTGCTTTAAAAATACTTTTCGATTTCTGCTGTACCACACCTGTAGAGTGGGCCGTGTGCTCCCCATACCGCAATCTATTAAAAGTTGTGGATCAGGTGAATTCCATGGTCTACTTTGGGGTTCTCTAAACTCTGGCCCATAACATTTAGCAAAGAGAGGATTCTATTTGCAAGCCAAATCAGAACTGGGATTATAAATTTAAGATAGTTACGAACAAATCAAATTGGAAATTCAGGAGAAGGCTTATTAGCAAGATAGTGATTGGAATGTGGAACTTGCTGAGGTGAATAGCAGAGATGCATTCAAGTGGAAGCAAGGTAAGTAGATAAGGGAGAAAGGAACAGATGGAGACCTTGAAGGGGTTAGATGACAAGACTGTAGGAGGAGGTTTGCGTGGAGCATAAACAATGACATGGGCTTGTATTGGCTAAATGACACACCTTGATACTGTAAATACGTTGCAACAATCTAACATTGTCTGCTATAGGTTGCATTTGGGAAAGCAGTTTAAGAGCATTACTGCCCTGAATTTGAATTTAAATCTGACTACTGGGATGACTACAAAGAGAATATTAATATTGAGAGTGAGACAAGCTGACCATGGCATGTCCTTAACTTAATTGCATCATGGTCCTATCTGTGTGTGACACCATGATATTTAAACGCATTTGGAACTGGGAAAATACATGTTGGCATCATTACAAGACAGCACCTATTGTAGAGCAAAAGTCTATATAGAGCTGGTGGTCACTACAGTGCACTTACTGGGTACGATTAGACTGATAGTAGAGGGTAAAATCCTAGAAAGAAAATGGGTCCTCCTCACCACTCTAATTTCACTTCCAATGAACCAAGTAGGAGAAGCCAATGATTATAACCAATTTCCAAAGTGTCCCAGGATTCTCATGCCATTGTAATGCAGCGTGGAAAATGAGCTCAGCTCCCATGCTGTCCAGCTGTATTATACAACTGTCTTTGGTGAATCAAAATGCTGAGTACTTCCCATCAGTTATTGTATACTTAAATTTATACAACAAAGTTTCAGGGATGGTGCAAAAATTTAATCTTTTGCTGCTTCCCATTGAGTAATAATGACAATGATAGATTTAGCTGGTGGCTAAATTCGAGGGCCACTTTAATTCAATTCAAACATTGATTTTGAGATTGCTATTAAGTGAATCAATAAGTCCGTTTGTTCTGCACTGACTGCTCTTTGTATTCTGTCCATCTCTGTCTGTCAGTGCCCTTGTGTAATTCATTCTCACTTCAGCCTTGATCCCAATGATCGCTGAGGTAAATGCTGCTAGCTGGTTGCTTTATTTAACTGCCAATTTTACAGTTACATTAGGTTTTGAATTTGAAATAAATTGATGTCACATAAGTTAAGTGGCAAATAATACGACAGCACCAAACAAAAGGAACAGATTTACTGCAGAACATGCAGACACGAAACGCAGGAGAAAGGTACATGAATTGTATTTACATTTTGTTTCGATGCCATGGAATTTCTAATTGAAGGACCTATTATATTTTTCTTGGCATATTATAGATGTAACGTGTTGATGTAAAACAAAAATGAGAGAAATCTCTGGCGCGATTCTCCGCAGCCCACGACGGGTCGGAGAATAGCGGGAGTGCCTTCCCGACAATTTTCACGGCCTCCCGCTATTCTCCCCCCCTCCGGGAGTTAGCTAACTCCGCGTTGCCATAATTCCCCCGGCCCCGATACTAGCCCCACCCGGGGGGGAGAATCGGGTCCCGGGACTGAGCTATAGTTGTGAGGTTGGTGATGGCATTAAATAGGAAATTAGAGATGCGTGCAGTAAGGGTATAGCAGTTATTATGGGTGACTTCAGTCTCCATATTGGCTGGGCTAATCAAACTGGTAGAAATTCGATGGAGGAGGATTTCCTGGAATGTATAAGGGATGGTTTTCTCAACCAATATGTTTTTTTTTAAAATACTTTTTATTGGAATTTTTTGAAAAATATATAGCAACAGAACAATAATAATAATAATAATAATAACAATAATAAACACTCCCCAGCACCCGTAGCAGCGCAAGTAACGAACCCCCCCCACCCCCCCAAACCCAATAAACAACAAAATAAATTAACAATAAGCACATTAACTTAAACAATACCCCCCTGAGACCCCCCGCCCCCTTTCCCCCCCTCCCCCCCTGGTTGCTGCTGCTGCTGACCTAGTTCCTTATCGTTGAGCCAGAAAGTCGAGGAAAGGCTGCCACCTCCTAAAGAACCCTTGTACCGACCGCCTCAGGGCGAATTTGACCCTCTCCAGCGAATTTGACCCTGATCCAGGTCTCCAAGCTCGGAGGTCTCGCATCTTTCCATTGCAACAAGATCCTCCGCCGGGCTACTAGGCCAAAGGCCAAAACATCGGCCTCTTTCGCCTCCTGCACTCCCGGCTCCACCCCAACCCCAAATATCGCGTGTCCCCAGCCTGGCTTGACCCTGGACCCTACCACCCTCGACACCGTCCTCGCCACCCCCTTCCAGAATTCCCCCAGTGCCGGGCATGCCCAGAACATATGGGCATGGTTTGCTGGACTCCCCGAACACCTAATGCACCTGTCCTCACCCCCAAAAAACTTGCTCATCCTCGTCCCGGACATATGAGCCCTGTGCAGTACCTTGAACTGGATGAGGCTAACCCTCGCACATGAAGAGGAGGAGTTCACCCTCTCCAGGGTGTCCGCCGATGTCCCCTCCTCAATCTGCTCCCCCAGCTCCACTTCCCACTTAGCCTTCAGCTCCTCTACCGAAGCCTCCTCCACCTCCTGCATCACCTGGTAGATGTCAGACACCTTCCCATCCCCGACCCACACCCCCGAAAGCACCCTATCCCTTACCCCCCACTGGGGGCAGCGAAGGGAACCCCTCCACCTGCTGCCTAGCAAACGCCTTGACCTGAAGGTACCTGAACATATTCCCCGGGGGGAGCTCAAACATCTCCTCCAGTTCACCCAGGCTCGCAAACCTCCCGTCAATGAACAGGTCTCCCAACTTCCTAATGCCTGCCCTGTGCCACCCCAGGAACCCGCCATCAATGTTCCCTGGGACAAACCGGTGGTTCCCCCGCAGCAGGGCCTCCACCAAGCCCCCCACTTCCCTCCTGTGTCACCTCCACTACCGCCACCACCGGGCTCGTGGTGTACCTCGTTGTAGGGAGCGGCAGCGGCGCCGTTACCAGTGCCTTCAGGCTCGTGCCTCCACAGGACGCCATCTCCAGCCGTTTCCATGCTGCCCCCTCCCCATCCATTACCTACTTGCGTACCATTGAGACATTAGCCGCCCAATAGTACCCAGAGAGGTTGGGCAGCGCCAGCCCCCCTCTATCCCTGCCTCGCTCCAAAAAGACCCTCCTCACCTTCGGAGTCCCGTGCGCCCAAACAAATCCCAGAATGCTGCTGTTCACCCTCCTAAAAAAGGCCTTTGGAATGAAAATGGGGAGGCACTGAAACAAAAACAAAAACCTCGGGAGCACCGTCATTTTAACGGACTGTACTCTACCCGCCAACGACAGCGGCAGCATGTCCCACCTTTTAAACTCCTCCTCTATCTGCTCCACCAACCTAGTAAAATTAAGCTTGTGCAGAGTCCCCCAACTCCTAGCCACCTGAACCCCCAGGTACCTAAAACTTCTCACTGCCCTCTTTAGCGGGAGCCTACCAATCCCCTCCTCCTGATCTCCCGGGTGTACAACAAACAGCTCACTCTTGCCCAGGTTCAATTCATAGCCCGAGAAACTCCCAAACTCAGCAAGAATCTCCATCACCTCCGGCATTCCTCCCACCGGGTCTGCTACATACAGCAGCAAGTCTGCATACAGCGACACTCGATGCTCCTCCCCACCCCACACCAGACCCCTCCACCTCCCCGACTCCCTGAGAGCCATGGCAAGAGGCTCAATTGCCAACGCAAAAAGCAAGGGGGACAGGGGGCACCCCTGCCTCGTCCCACGGTGGAGCCTGAAGTACTCGGACCTCCTCCCATTTGTCGCTACACTCGCCATCGGGGCCTTGTACAGCAACCTCACCCATTTAACAAACCCCACCCCAAACCCGAACCTCTCTAACACCTCCCACAAGTACCCCCACTCAACCCTAAGGCCTTCTCCGCATCCAATGCCACCACAATCTCCGCCTCTTCTTCTGCTGCCGGCATCATTATCACATTTAGCAGCCTTCGCACGTTAGTGTTCAGCTGCCTCCCCTTCACAAAACCCGTCTGATCTTCATGTATCACCCCCGGCACACAGTCCTCTATTCTAGTGGCAAAGATCTTCGCCAGCAACTTGGCGTCCACATTCAGCAGTGAAATTGGCCTATATGATCCACACTGCAAGGGGTCCTTATCACGCTTCAGGATCAGGGAAATTAGCGCCCAAGACATCGTCGGGGCAAAACACCCCCCTCCCATGCCTCGTTATAGGTCCGAACCAGCAGGGGGCCCAACAGTTCTGCGTATTTCTTATAAAATTCAACCAGGAACCCATCCGGCCCCAGCGCCTTCCCCGACCGCATGTGGCCAATCCCTCTGACCAGCTCCTCCAACTCGATCGGCGCCCCCAGTCCCTCCACCTGCTCCTCCTGCACCCTTGGAAATCGGAGCCTGTCCAAAAAACTCTCCATTCCCCCTCCCACCGCCGGCGGCTCCGACCGGTACAGTTCCCTGTAGAAGTCCCTAAAGACCTCATTGACCTCTGCCCCCTGCCACACCACATTTCCATCTCTGTCCTTCACTCCACCAATCTCCCTAGCCGCGTCCCGCTTGCGAAGCTGATGCGCCAGCATCCTGCTCGCCTTCTCTCCATACTCATAGACCGCTCCCTGCGCCTTCCTCCACTGTGTCTCCGCCTTTCTGGTGGTCAATAAATCAAACTTGGCCTGCAGGCTACGCCGCTCCCCCAGCAATCCCTCCTCCGGGGCCTCCGCGTACCTCCTATCCACACTCAACAGCTCCCCCACCAGTCTCTCCCTCTCCCTCCTCTCCCCTCTCTCCCTATGGGCTCGGATGGAGATCAGCTCCCCCCTAATCACTGCCTTCAGAGCCTCCCACACCATCCCCACCTGGACCTCCCCAATATCATTGACCTCGAGGAACCTCTCGATACATCCCCGGACCCTCCTACACACCTCCTCATCAGCCAACAACCCCACGTCCAGACGCCAAAACGGGCGCTGGTCCCGCACCTCCTCCATCTCCAGATCCACCCAATACGGAGCATGGTCCGAAATCGCAATAGCCGAATATTGAGCCTCCTCCACCCTCGGGCCCGGTCCCCTACTCAGGACAAAGAAATCAATACGGGAATAAACCCTGTGCACATGGGAGAAAAAAGAGTACTCCCGAGCCCTTGGCCTCCCGAACCTCCAGGGATCCACTCCTCCCATCTGGTCCATAAACCCCCTCAACAGCGGCAACAAACGGCTCCAGCACCGTATTGAAGTCCCCCCCTCCCCCCATGACCAGGCTCCCCACCTCCAGGTCTTGAATGCGGCCCAACATACGCCTCATGAAACCCAATCATCATCCCAATTTGGGGCGTACACATTCACCAACACCACCCTCTCCCCCTGCAGCTTACCGCTCACCATCACATATCTGCCGCCACTATCAGCCACCACCTCAGACGCCTCAAACGCCACCCTCTTCCCCACCAGGATCGCCACCCCCCGGTTCTTCGCGTCGAGCCCTGAATGGAAAACCTGCCCCACCCTTCCTCAGACGGACCTGGTCCGCCACCTTCAGGTGAGTCTCCTGGAGCATGGCCACATCCGCCTTCAGCCCCTTCAGATGCGAAAACATCCGGGCCCGCTTAACCGGCCCATTCAACCCCCTCACGTTCCACGTGATCAGCCGGATCAGGGGGCACCCCGCCCCCCTCCCCCGTCGACTAGCCATGGCCCATCGACTGCTCGCCCCTGGCCAGCCCCCACTCGGCCCGTTTCCCACGGCGATAGAACCTCACCCCGACCCCCCCGACCCACACCAGTTCCTCCCTGGCCAATCCAGCAACAACCCGGTATCCCCCCCCCCCCAGGCTAGGACCCTTCCTAGCCGCGACGCTCCCTCCATAGTACTCCCGTGAGCCAGCTGACTTCTGCTGACCCCGGCAGCTCCCGCTCTAACTCCGACCCCTCCCGATATGGGTTCACCCCTCCCCCCCTGCATCAGCTCCTTGGCACCGATTCAGCGCGGGAAAACGGATCTGATATCCACGCATCTTGCCACCAGCTCGTACCCCCTCGTCCCGCAGCGCGGGAAACCAGAGGAAAGCCCGCGCCTTCTCACTGCCCCACTCCACCCCCCCAACGCAGCTCCCAAATAGCAGTCCCAACCCATCCACCAACCCCGTACAAACAAAAACAGATCAACCACAAACCCCGATACCAACGTTAAGACACAAAACCATAACCGACATCATCCGAAAGCGAGAGAAAAAAAACAAACAGAATAACCAGCAACAGCATAAACAGTGATACAAAAAAAAACTCCCACAGCCCCCAATCTCTAGTTCGAGTCCAACTTTTCAGCCTGCACAAAGGCCCACGCCTCCTCCGGGGACTCAAAATAGTAATGTCGGTCGTTGTAGGTGACCCACAGGCGCGCAGGCGGCAGCATGCCGAACTTTACCTGCTTGCCGTGGAGCACAGCCTTTGTCCGGTTGAACCCGGCCCTCCGCTTAGCCACCTCCGCACTCCAGTCCTGGTAGACGCGCACTATCGAATTCTCCCACTTGCTGCTCCTCACCTTCTTGGCCCATCGCAGCACACACTCCCGGTCACTGAACCGATGGAACCGCACCAGCACCGCCCGCGGGGGTTCATTCACCTTAGGCCGCCTGGCCAGTACTCCGTGGGCCCCCTCCAGCTCCAGGGGCAGATGGAAGGATCCTGCCACTACCAGCGAGTTCAGCATCACGGCCACATAGGCCGGTAGGTCCGACCCCTCCAGCCCCTCCACGAGGCCCAGGATCCGCAAGTTCTTCCTCCTTGATCGAAACTCCATCTCCTCGAAACGATCTAGCCACTTTTTGTGGAGCGCCTCGTGCATCTCCACCTTCCCCACGAGGGACGAAACCTCATCCTCGCGCTCAGAGGCCTGCTGCTGCAACTCAAGTATCGCTGCACCCTGAGTTGTCTGGGTCTCCAGCAGCTTACTTGTCGTTACCTTCAGGAATTACAGGAACTCTCCTTTCAGCTCCGTAAAATAGTGCAGAAGGGCCGCCTGCTGCTCCTCCGCCCACTGCCTCCACTCCTCAGGGGTTCTACCGGCCGCCATTTTGTCCACCTTCACCCGCTTTTCCAGGGGAACTACTGCCGTTTTTCTCCTCGCCCCACTCCGAGTCCGCACCATAAATCCCGGGGGGTTTTGCTCCAGACCCCTTTATCCACCGGGAATCGTCGAATCAGCGCCGTTTGAGGCCCTTAAAAGAGCCCACAAGTCCTATTAAAGCGAGAGCTGCCGAACATGCGGCTTAGCTCCGCATAGCCGCAACTGGAAGTCCTCAACCAATATGTTGAGGAACCAACTAGAGAGTATGCCATCCTAGACTGGGTACTGTGCAGTGAGAGAGGATTACATAGCAAGGTTGTAGTGTGAGATCCTTTACTGACCATAATATGGTAGAATTCTTTGTTAAGGTGGAGAGTGACACAGTTAAGTCTTAAACTAGGGTCCTGAACTTAAAGGAAGCTAACCTTGATGGTATGAGATGTGCACTGGCTAGGATAAGCTGGCAAAGGATACTTAAAGGGTTGACGGTAGATAGGCAATGCCAGATATTTAAAGAACACATGGATGAACTGCAACAATTGTAGGAGTGCAGGAGTAAGACTGGGAAGGGACTCAACCATGGCTAACAAGAGAAATTAGGGATAGTGTTAAAGCCAAAGGGGAAGCATATAAATTGGCCAGAAAAAGCAGCAAGCCTGAGGACCGGGAAAAATGTTAATTCGGCAGAGGAAAACAAAGTGTTTAATATTGAAGGGAAAAATAGAATACGAGAGTAAGCTTGTAGGAAACATAAAAAAAAGCTTCTGTAGATATGTGAAGAAAAAAAGACTGGTGAAGACAAATGTAGGTCCCTTACAATTAGAATGAGGTCAATTCATAATAGGCAACAAAGAGATCGCCGAACAGTTGAACAAATACTTTGGATCTGTCTTCACTGATTCACAATGTTTACTGTTATCTGATTCACAAATAACCTTCTGGAAATACTATGGGGCAGAGGGTCTAGTGTCATGTGAGAGTACCCTTAAGAAATGGACGTCTATCAGTGATATCAGAGTGTGGGTGGAGCTGGGCTGTCTGTCAGCTTTTTACTTTCGTTTTAGGCTGTTTGCTGCAGGGTGTGTTTTAGTTTCGTTTTCAGAGCTGGATAGCTGCAGTCACCACCAGAAGGGGTATTAGTCTCTCTCTCTGTAATCTAAAAACTAAATTGATCCTTTGGTGATTTAAAACTAATAGCTCTCAGTAGTGACTTTAACCTGATGTGCTTCTGTTAAAAGTTATTTTTAAAATCTTATGGATGTTAAAAGGACAGCTTAAGGATTATTTAGTGTTGTATTCTTTGGGGGTTGTATTTGAAGTAATAGTTGCTAAGATGTTCACTAAATGTTTTAAAAAGCTTAACTTGAGTCATAGAATAAACATTGTTTGCTTTAAAAAATACTTTTCCATTTCTGCTGTAACACACCTGTAGAGTGGGCCGTGTGGGCCACAATCTATTAAAAGTTGTGGGTCAGGTAAACTCCATGATACACTTTGGGGATCTCTAAACCCTGGCCCATATCACTAGCATGAAAGACGAACTGAAGGAAATCCTTTTCAGTCAGGAAATTGTATTTGGGAAATTGATGGGATTAAAACCTGTTAAGTCCCCAGGGCCTGATGCTCTACGTTCCAGAGTACTTAAGTAAGTGGCCCTAGAAATAGTGGACACATTGGTGATCATTTTCCAGTGTTCTATATACTCAGGAAGAGTTCCAATGGATTGGATGGTACCTAATGTAACCCCGCTTTTTAAAAAAGAAGAGAGAGAGAAAATGGGGAATTAAAGACTGGTTATCCTGACATCAGTGGTGGGGAAAATGCTGGAGTCAATTATTAAGGATGAAATAACTGGAAAGCGGGGACAGGATCGGTCCAAGTTAGCATGGATTCACGAAAGGGAAATCATGCTTGACAAATCTCCTGGAATTTTTTGAGGATGTGAGCAGTAGAGTGGAAAAGGGTGAACCAGTAGATGTTGTGTATCTGGACTTTCAAAAGTCTTTTGACAAGGTCCCATGCGAGAGATTAGTGAGCAAAATTAAAGCTCATGGTATTGGGGGTAATGTATTGACGTAGATAGAGAACTGGTTGGCAGATAGGATGCAAAGAGTTGGAATAAACTGGTCCTTTTGAGAGTGTCAGGCAGTGACAGGTGGGGTACCGCAGGGTTCAGTGCTGGGACCCCAGCTATTCACAATATATATTAATAATTTAAATGAATGAATTGCATGCAATATCTCCAAATTTGCAGATGACACTACGCTGGAAGGCAGTGTGTGCTGTGAGGAGGATGCAAAGAGGCGACAGGGTGACTTGGACAGGCTGGCCGAGTGGGCAAGTACTTGGAAAATGCAATATACTGTGGGTAAATGTGAGGTTATCCATTTTGGAAGAAAAAACAGGAAGGCAAAATATTATCTGAATGGTGGCAATTTAGGAAAAGGGGAAGTACAATGAGGCCTGGATGTCATGGTGGAACAGGCGTTGAAGTTTGGCATGCAGGTACAGCAGAAAGCTAATGGCATGCTGGCCTTCACAGCGAGAGGATTTAAGTATAGGAGTAGGGATGTCTTGATGCAATTGTACAGGGTCTTGGTGAGGCTATACCTTGAGTACTGTGCGCAGTTTCTGTCTCCTAGTTTGAGGAAGGACATTCTTGCTGTTGAGGGTGTCCAGCAAAGGTTCACCAGAATAATTACTGAGATGGCAGGATTGACATCTGATGGAAGATTGGATCAACTGGGCTTGTACTCACTGGAGTTCAGAAGAATGAGAGGGGATCTCATTGGAACATATTCTGATGGGACTGGGCAAACTAGATACGGGAAGAATGCTCACAATGTTTGGGATGTCCAGAACTAGGGGTCACAGCCGAAGAATAAGGGGTAAGCCATTCAGGACAGATGAGAAAGAATCTTTTCTCTCAGAGAGTTGAGAACTTGTGAAATTCATTCCTCAGAAAGCTGTTGGGGCCAGTTCGTTGGGTATATTCAAGAGTGAGCTGGACGTGGCCCTTGCGGCTAAAGGGATCAAGGGATATGGAGAGAAAGCGAGAGAGGGATACTGAATTTGCATGATAAGCCATGATCATATTGACTGGTGGTGCAGGCTCCAAGGGCCGAATGGCCTACACCTGTACCTATTTTCTATGTTTCTATGTTTCTACGAAAACCCCTCAGTGAGAAAGACATTTCTGGGATAAAGATTAGCAGGCATGGAAGGGAAATGAACTGAAGTAAACCCTCGGGAACGACAAATCATTTTGGACTGGGTCCAGGAAAATTGAGCAACTCCTCAAGGGGCAGTGTAAAGTATAACTGTGAAGTGAGTTTTTCAGTTGCATTAAAAGTGAAAGGGAAAACTTCTGTTGTTCAGAATGTAAGTTTCGTACCAAAGCAGAGTTCAGTCAATACTGTTTCAGCTTGCTTGTTACAGTAAAGGTTATTATGACATGAAATCATGCTGTGTCATCCTTTCAGTTATGAACTGGGATTTCAAATTTCTTTTTTAAAATTATTGGTCTCCAAGGGGATCATAAACATATGGTAACATTTCTGAGAGTACATAGCTAAATTTATTTAATTGACACATCAAAAGTTGTAAGAGAGAAGGATCAGAGCCATATTAGCATCAACAAAAATAGTTTTGTTTTGCAATGGTTGCTCCCAGCTCTCAATGGGTGCAGAGAACTTATTCATTTCTTTATTCAAAGAACAATAACTCTTCATTTGTAATTAGATAGTCATCGTAAATTTGTAATAAAGCTTGAATTGATTAAGGAATTATTCCCACTTCAGCCGGAAGCAAAATCAAACGGCTGACAAGCATCAGGAAAGTCACAGATCTACTGACAGCAAAAATAAACTCTCATAAATTTATGTTATTGATCTGAGCTTCAGAGTGGCAGTACAAACACTGAATACTGATGAAGGAGAGGAATGTGGGAGGACTTGGATTGCTGTGCTGTGGCACTGGAGCCTGAAGGTTGTTAAATAAGTGTCACATCTTTCAAGCTAAGATGCTGTGTGTTGGTGGGTTGAGTTAAGTAGAGAAACTGGGGGTGATTCTCCGGCACGAAGCCCACTATGTCGGGAGAATAGTGGGAGAGTGGCGAAACAGGATTTGAGCTGGGTGCCAGACAGTGCTCGATGCTCCCGCCCACTCCCGCTTACTTAATCTGGTTCATGCCCTCGCTGAGTGGATAGTGGAGGTGGTGAGGGGGCAACCGGGAATCATTTACTGTCACTTTGAGATCATGGGCGACATGGTAGTACAGTGGTTCAATTCCCAGCTTGGGTCACTGTGTGGACTCTGCATGTTCTCCCCGTGTCTTCATGGGTTTCCTCCGGGATGCTCCGGTTTCCTCCCACAAGTCCCGAAAGATGTGCTATTAGGTGAATTGGACATTCTGAATTCTCCCTCTGTGTGCCCGAACAGGCCCCGGAAAGTGACGACTTTTCACAGTAACTTCATTGCAGTGTTAATGTAAGCCTTCTTGTGACACGAATAAAGATTATTATTACTTTTATTATTAAATATTATTACTTTTGTTAAAGATCAGGACTCTTTTAAAAATGGAGCCTTGATTCCTATGAAGCCGGGGTGCCGGTATGTTTAGGCCCCGCCCCTCTCAGTGCCAGTGCAAAACTCATTGCTCCCCTTCCAAACTTTTTCTCAATGTAAGTGGATTGTGATATTGATCGCGCCAACCCACCCGATGGGAATTACACCGCGTTTTTCCGGCAGTGACCACACTTAGAAATTTTTGGAGAGAATTGCGGCCTGGAATCAATGGAATGAAACGGTGCTGGAAATTGCCAAAAGCACAATATAAAATGATTCTGACGTGAACTGTAGAACCATCTGTATTGTTCATTGAGGTTGAAATCTGGCAGCATTGTTTTCCTTTCACTGGCCTAAAACAGACACTATTAATAAATGTAACAATGGGATGACCCATGCCTGATTTATGGTGTGGTGGGGCCAGTGCTAAATTTGGCATGATATTTTTTCATAAAGTTTTAGCTGAACATCCTTCCTTTTATATTGACACCTTTATTTATAGAGAGGCAGTTCCTATGGGGGATCAGGAGCAGCAGACACCCCTAACTGCATTTCATGGTAGGCTGCAGAACTAAAAAGGTGCACTTTGGCTGCAGGCAACTCTGTCACTCAATACTTTTCACAGTGGCAGACAAAGAGACAACCCCCCCCCCCCCCCCCCCCCCCCCCCCTCATCTCCTCTAGTTCTCATCATGGTTGTAGAAGTATTGTTCAAGGTGATTAGTAGTGTGGGAATGACCACTTTGCACTGAGTTTCCAGGAGGGTCCAGACGTGAGTAGCTCAGCAGCAGTGGGCAGATGTGGAAGAGCAAGGCAGGAGAAGGACCATCTTACCAGAGATCTGGCTGCAATGCAGGAAGGAATGTAATGGTCTGACCATGTGATGTAAGCACCGCTGGAAAGGCCAACGTTTATTACCCGTTCCTAATTGCCCTTGAGGTGGTGATGGTGAGTGACTCTCTTGGACTGCTGAAATCCTACGATGTATACGCATCCATTTTGCTGTTAGGAAGGGAGGTCCAGAATTTTAATTCAGTGACACCAATGTAGTTCTTAATCAGGGTTGTGTATAGTTTTATAAAATATCAGTAACATGATGTAGGCAACCCTGGCTACGCCTGCATTTATTGCCCATCCTAGTTGCCCTTGAATAGGTGGTGGTGAGCTTCTTGAACCGCTGAAGTCCCCGAGGTGTAGGTACATCCACAGTGCTGTTAGGCAGGGAGTTCAAGGATTTTGACCTAGTGACAGTGAAGGAACAGCGATATATTTCCAAATCAGGATGGTGAGTGACTTGGAGGGAAACTTGCAGATGGTGATGTTCCCAGGTATCTGCTGCCCTTGGGCATGAAGGTGGTAGAAACTCACGGGCTTCGGAATGCTCGTCGACGGTGCCCACCAGACGAATGATATAGAAACGACATTCCCCGTCACACTTCATGCCCCCCGACCCTCCCGGGGCTCAAGGAGTAACTGCGGGCAAAGTGGAACAGACAGACTCCTCCACTCCCGTCCATGGACGAGCATTTGGACTTTGGGGTGGGAAGGATGTTCTAACCCCCACCAGGGCAGCATGGTAGCACAGTGGTTAGCAAAATTGCTTCACAGCTCCAGGGTCCCAGGTTCCATTCCCGGCTTGCATCACTGTCAGTGCGGAGTCTGCACGTCCTCCCCGTGTATGCGTGGGTTTCCTCCGGGTGCTCGGTTTCCTCCCACAGTCAAAGATGGGCAGGTTAGGTGGATTGGCCATGTTAAATTGCCCATAGTGTCCAAAATTGCCCTTAGTGTTGGGTGGGGTTACTGGGTTATGGGGATAGGGTGGAGGTGTGGGCTTGAGTAGGGTGCTCATTCCAAGAGCTGGTGCAGACTCGATGGGCCGAATGGCCTCCTTCTGCACTATAAATTCTATGATTCTATGAGATCCACGGGGACAAGCCAATTGATCTCCTGGCGAGGTTGGTGGAGTACGAGCTCCCTCACTGAGGGGTGGAGGCTCAACAGCGGGCCCGTTAATTCCCCGAAATAAAAGCTGGCCCAGAAAGGGGCCGGTATCAGAGGCTGGGACTTGGTTTGTTACTGCATTATTGTATTACCTAGTGTGGGTAGGAAATAAACTACTATTGACTCTCCTTTTCAGGACTCCTCTGACTACGATAAACAACATCTTGGAAGAGCGGCTATGATATGGAGGTAAGGTAGGTCTTTGTTAGTAGAAATTCACTTCTTTTTTTTTTTAAATAATTTTTATTGAAGAGATTTTTTACATGAGAATATTTACCCCCCCTAACCATAGACTATTACACAATATTCCCTCTTAACAGATATCCCCCCCCCTCCCGACCCCCCGCGCGCGCTGTCCCTCCCCCCCCTAAAAAAGAACAAACAAAGCAACAATTAACATCAAACATGAACTGCGAACAAATTTACAACCTTAAATAACCCACCACACCCGTTGTTGCCACCCCCCCCCCCCCCCCCCCCCCCCCCCCCGGGTTGCTGCTGCTGCGACCTCTGCACCCTATCTTTGAGCCAAAAAGTCGAGGAAGGGCTGCCACCGCCTGAAGAACCCTTGTACCGACCCTCTCAGGGCGAATTTGACCCTTTCCAACTGGATAAAGCTTGCCATGTCATTAATCCAAGTTTCCACGCTTGGAGGCCTCGCGTCCTTCCACTGTATCAGTATCCTTCTTCGCGCAACTAGGGACGCAAAGGCCAGTATTCCGGCCTCTCTCGCCTCCTGTACCCCCGGCTCCACCCCCACCCCAAAGATCGCTAGCCCCCATCCTGGTTTGACCCTGGATCCCACCACCCTCGACACCGTCCTTGCCACCCCCTTCCAGAACTCCTCCAGTGCCGGACATGCCCAAAACATATGGACATGGTTCGCTGGACTTCCCGAACACCTGACACATCTGTCCTCACCCCCAAAGAACCGACTCATCCTTGTCCCCGTCATATGGGCTCTATGTAGCACCTTAAATTGAATGAGGCTAAGCCTCGCACACGAGGAGGAAGAATTAACCCTCTCCAGGGCATCAACCCATGTCCCATCCTCTATCTGTTCTCCCAGCTCCCCCTCCCACTTGTCTTTCAGCTCCTCTACTGATGCCTCCTCAGCCTCCTGCATTACTTTGTATATGTCCGATATCCTCCCCCCTCCGACCCAGACCCCCGATAGCACCCTATCGCTCGCCCCCCTGCTGGGGAGCAAGGGGAACCCTTCCACCTGGCGGCTAGCAAATGCCTTCACCTGCAAATGTCGAAACACGTTTCCCGGGGGGAGCCCGAATTTCTCCTCCAGCTCTCTCAGGCTCGCAAACGTCCCATCTACAAACAGATCCTTCAGCTGCCTGATGCCCACCCTGTGCCAGCTCTGAAATCCCCCGTCCATGTTCCCCGGGATGAATCTATGGTTCCCTCTTAACGGTGCCTCCATCAGACCTCCCACTTCCCCCCTGTGTCGCCTCCACTGCCCCCAGATCTTGAGGGTGGCCGCCACCACCGGGCTCGTGGTGTACCTCGTGGGAGGGAGCGGCCATGGCGCCGTTACTAGGGCCCCCAGGCTTATGTTGCCACAGGACGCCCTCTCCATTCGTTTCCAAGCTGCCCCCTCCCCTTCCATCATCCACTTGCGCACCATCGACACATTAGCCGCCCAGTAATACCCCGAAAGGTTGGGTAATGCCAGCCCCCCACTCTCCCTACTCCGCTCCAAGAAGACCCTCCTCACCCTTGGGGTGCCATGCGCCCACACGTAGCTCATGATGCTGCTCGTCACCTTTTTGAAGAAGGCCCTAGGGAGGAAGATGGGCAAGCACTGAAATAAAAACAAAAACCTTGGGAGGACCGTCATTTTAACGGACTGCACTCTACCCGCCAGCGACAGCGGCACCATGGCCCACCTTTTAAATTCCTCCTCCATCTGTTCCACCAGCCTAGTGAAGTTCAACTTGTGGAGAGTCCCCCAGTTCCTAGCCACCTGCACCCCTAAATACCTAAAACTCTTTCCTGCTCTCTTCAACGGGAGTCTCCCGATTCCCTCTTCCTGGTCCCCTGGGTGTATCACAAATACCTCGCTCTTACCCAAGTTTAGCTTGTACCCCGAAAAGTCCCCGAATTCTGCTAGCAGTTCCATCACCTCCGGCATTCCCCCTTCTGGGTCTGCCACATATAGCAGCAGGTCGTCCGCGTATAGCGATACCCGGTGCTCCTCCCCGCCCCTTGTCAGCCCTCTCCACCCCCCTGAGCCCCTCAGTGCCATCGCCAACGGTTCAATTGCCAGTGCGAAGAGCAGGGGGGACAAGGGGCACCCCTGTCTGGTCCCCCGGTGGAGCCCAAAATACTCTATCTCCTACCATTCGTCACTACACTTGCCGTCGGGGCCGAATAGAGCAGCTTCACCCATTTAATAAATCCCTCCCCAAATCCAAACCGTTCCAGCGTCTCCCACAGGTACTTCCACTCCACCCTATCAAATGCTTTCTCCGCGTCCAATGCCACCACTATCTCCGCCTCCCCCTCCACTGCCGGCATCATGATGACGTTTAGCAGTCTCCGCACGTTCGTATTAAGCTGCCGCCCTTTCACAAAACCCGTCTGGTCCTCGTGTATCACCCCTGGCACACAATCCTCTATCCTGGTAGCCAGGATCTTTGCCAGCAGCTTGGCGTCCACATTCAGGAGCGAGATAGGCCTATATGACCCACACTGCACGGGGTCCTTGTCCCGCTTCAAGATCAGAGAGATCAGTGCCTGCGACATTGTCGGGGGCAGAGCCCCCCCCTCCCATGCCTCGTTGAAGGCTCGCACCAGCACAGGGCCCACCAGATCCGCATATTTTTTGTAAAATTCCACCGGGAACCCGTCTGGCCCCGGCGCCTTCCCCGACTGCATATGCCCAATCCCCTTGACTAGCTCCTCTAACCCTATCTGCGCCTCCAGCCCCTCTACCAGCTCCTCTTGGACCTTGGGGAACCTCAGTTTGTTCAAGAAGCCCTCCATCCCCTCTCCCCTCGTCGGCGGCTCTGACCGATACAGCTCCTTATAGAAGTCTCTGAAAACCCCATTTACTTCTGGCCCCTTCTGCACTATGTTCCCACCCCTCTCCCTCACTCCCCCAATTTCTCTAGCCGCATCCCGCTTGCGGAGCTGATGCGCCAGCATCCTACTCGCCTTCTCCCCATACTCATAAATCGCGCCCTGCGCCCTTCTCCACTGTGTCTCCGCCTTTCTGGTGGTCAACAGGTCAAACTTAGCCTGCAAACTACGCCGTTCCCCCAGCAGCCCCTCCTCTGGTGCCTCCGCATATTTCCTATCCACGTCCAGAAGCTCCCCCACCAGCCTCTCCCTCTCCTGTCTCTCCCTCCTTTCCCTATGTGCCCGTATGGAGATCAGCTCCCCCCGGATCACCGCCTTCAGGGCCTCCCATACCATCCCCACCTGCACCTCCCCCGTGTCATTAATGTCCAGATATCTCTCAATGCTCTTCCGGACCCTCTTACACACCTCCTCATCCGCCAGCAACCCCACATCCAGACGCCACAGCGGACGCTGGTCTCGCACCTCTCCCATTTCCAAATCTACCCAGTGTGGTGCGTGGTCTGAGACCGCTATGGCCGAGTACTCCACTTCCCGTACTTTCGGGATCAGTCCCCTGCTTAATACAAAAAAGTCAATTCTAGAATAGACTCTGTGGACATGGGAGAAAAAGGAATACTCCCTCGCCCTCGGCCTCCCAAACCTCCAGGGGTCCACCCCTCCCATCTGCTCCATAAACCCCTTTAACACTTCTGCCGCTGCCGGCCTCCTACTCGTCCTTGAACTCGATCTGTCCAACACGGGGTCCAGCACTGTGTTGAAGTCCCCCCCCATGATCAGGCCCCCTGCCTCCAGGTCCGGAATGAGGCCCAGTAGGCGCCTCATGAAGCCAGCGTCGTCCCAGTTCGGGGCATACACGTTAACCATCACCACTTTCTCCCCCTGCAGCCTACCCTTCACCATGACATATCTACCCTCTTTATCCGCCACCACCTCCGCCGCCACGAACGACACCCTCTTCCCTACCAGGATCGCCACCCCTCGGTTCTTTACGTCCAGTCCTGAGTGGAACACTTGTCCCACCCACCCCCTTCTCAGGCGGACCTGGTCCGCCACCTTCAAATGGGTCTCTTGTAGCATTGCTACATCCGCCTTCAGCCCCTTCAAATGCGAGATTACTCTCGTCCTCTTGACCGGCCCATTCAGCCCCCTCACATTCCAAGTTATCAGCCGTGTCGAAGGGCAGCCCGCCCCTTTCCCCCGCCGACTAGCCATATCCTGTCACCTGCTCGCCCCGAGTCAGCCCTCCCTTTCTGACCCGCTCCCCATGGCGATGGCGCCCCCCCCCCCCCCCCCCCCCCACCCCTCCAGTCCTCAACTTCTCTTCCCTGGCCTTTTCAGCAGCAACCCGGTGGCCCCCTCCTTCCCCCCTCCCCCCCCCCCCCCCCCCACCCCCCTCCCCCCCCCAGGCTAGGACCCTCCCTAGCCGCGACGCACCCTCCATAGTACTTCCGTGAGTCAGCTGGTTTACGCTGACCCGGCTGCCCCTGCCACACTCCGGCTCCTCCCGGCATGGGGGGACGTCCCCCCCCTTACCACCCCTCCTTGACCCCGCTCCAGCGCGGGAAAGGGAGCCATTGCTGACCACGCCCCTTACTCCCACCCCCTTCCCTCCTCTGCCTCGTGCGCGGGAAACCAGAGGAAAGCCCGCGCTTTCGCCCTGCCCCTCCCCGCCCCTCCATCTTCAGTTCCACCCCCGTCCCCGATCTCCCACCGATAAATACAAAACAACCAAAAACCCCACAAGAAACACATACCCCCGGCACTCCCCCCCCCCCCCACCCCCCCCTCCCACCATAACATTATAAATAACAGGAAAAAGAGAGAAAAAACTGGTATAGAGAACAAAAAGGGTCCAAAAATACGGCCAAGTGAAAATCCAGCCAACAGAAAGCCACGTGTCCAGCTTAAAGTACCAGAGCGGCAACGACCGCCAAGTATCCCCTGGTTCTAGTTCGAGTCCAGCTTTTCTTCCTGAACAAAGGCCCACGCCTCCTCCGGGGACTCGAAATAGTGGTGCTGGTCCTTGTAGGTCACCCACAAGCGCGCTGGCTGCAGCATCCCGAATCTAATTCTCTTGGCATGCAGCACCGCCTTAGTCCGGTTGAACCGGGCCCGCCGCTTTGCCACCTCCGCACTCCAGTCCTGAAAGATCCTCACCGTCGAGTTCTCCCATTTGCTGCTCCTCTCTCTCTTGGCCCACCTCAGCACCCTCTCCCGGTCACTGAATCGCTGGAACCGAACCAGCACCGCCCTCGGGGGTTCGTTTGCTCTTGGCTTCCTGGCCATTACTCTGTAGGCCTCCTCCAATTCCAGGGGCGAAGGGACGGCCCCTGCCCCCATCAGTGAGCCCAGCATTTCTACCACATACCCCTGAAGGTCCGACCCCTCCAGCCCTTCTGCCAGGCCCAGGATCCTCAGGTTTTTCCGCCTCATGCGGGTATCCATCTCCTCCAATCGGTTTTGCCATCTCAGGTGGAGTGCCTCGTGCACCTCCACCTTTCCCACGAGGACCGTGGCCTCCTCCTCCCTCACAGTCATCTCCTGCTGCAGCTCCCGAATTGACGCCTCTTGGGTCGCCTGTGCCCCCATCAGCCTGGTGGTCGTCGCGTTCATCGACTCCAGCAGCTCCACTTTCAGCTCCGTGAAGAAGCGCAGGAGAGCGGCCTGCTGCTCCGCCGCACATGTCCTCCAGTCCTCGGGTGCGCCGCCGGCCGCCATTTTGGATTTCTTCCCCCGCTTTTTTCGGGGAGCTGCTGCCGCTTTTTTTCCTGCCCCACTTCGGGTGCCGACCATAAATTTGACGGGGTTCTCCTCTGGGAACCTTCCCCCACCGGGAATCGTCGTTCCAGCGCCGTTAGGGGCCCTCCAATCGGCCCGAAAACACCTTCCTAACAGGAGCAGCCAAACGTGCGACTTAGCTGGTCATAGCCGCAACCGGAAGTCCGAAATTCACTTCTAATGTACTGGCAATTCATTTTTATTTTTATTTTCAGCTGTAGCTGAGCTTGTAGCACTCTCGCCTCTAATTCAGAAGATTGTGGGTTCAAGACATGGCAGGGGAGGGACCCGAGCAGAAAACTCAAGGCTGACTCTCCAGGGAAATACTAAGGGAATGCTGTACTTTTGGAGTCTTTAGGATGAGGCATTAAACTGAGGTTTCATCAGGGAGAATGTAAAAGATCCCATGACAGGAAAGAATAGTCTAAAGAAGTGTCTAAGAATTGGGCAGCACGGTAGCACATGTGGCTAGCACTGTGGCTTCACAGCGCCAGGGTCCCAGGTTCGATTCCCGCTGGGTCACGGTCTGTGCGGAGTCTGCACGTTCTCCCCGTGTGTGCATGGGTTTCCTCCGGGTGCTCCGGTTTCCTCCCACAGTCCAAAGATGTGCAGGTTATGTAGATTGGCCATGTTAAATTGCCCTTAGTGACCAAACAGGTTAGGAGGGGTTATTGGGTTCCGGGGGTAGGGTGGAAGTGAGGACTTAAGTGGGTCGGTGCAGACTCGATGGGCTGAATGGCCGCCTTCTGCACTGTATATTCCATGTTCTAATAGTGGGGCAGCAAGCCCAGTGCCCTGGCTAGCATTTAACCCACAAACAAACATCACAAAAATAGATTATGTGGCCATTATCTCAATGCTGTATGCAAATTAGCAGCCATATTTCCTAAATTACAACAGTGATGACTTTTCAAAGGTACCTAACTGGTTATGAGGCACATTGGGACATTCTGCTAATGTGAAAGGTGCCATATTAATGCAAATCTTCTTTTTTAATTGAATGACAGAGGAAGCGGTCTCCCAAAGAGGAATAATGGAGATTCTAAGTAGATGGATGATTTGATTGCCTGCCTAATCTTCTGGAAGCGAGCTAATAACAATCACCTGCAGGCTGCCCTACTGTGTCTTAATTTAGTTCAGTTTGCTTTAAAGGCTATACTTCACACAAATTTTGTCACCCCTGTTAAGGTGTTACCTTCTTCTTTGTCTCACACTGTTTTATGTTCGTGAATTTGAAATGCAACAGCTTTGAATCGCTGCGACTCAATCGGATTTTTATGGAACTACTAAATAATTTCTAATTATTACGAAAACAACCTTTAATGAATGCCTTGCTGACATAATTAACTGGTTTTATCTGTGTTAATTGTGCCACTGTTGTTCCAGCTTCAGCAGACATCCGTGGAACAGCTATCAACTGCTGTTTGCCTCCCTCCCGTTTAATAGGTAATGAAAATATCATCCAGTTCATTATTAATTTTGCGCTGACACATTTAATCTTTTCTTGCTCATTACCTGTACGATGTAGATTATTTGACATTTTTAAATCAATTTTTTTCTCATCTTGATTCTTCCTTTCACCATTTATTTGTTTCTTCTCCAGTTTTGTTCTTTCTGATACAAAAGAAAAATAACGTGGATGTCGGAAATAACAGCAGAAAATTATGATGACCTGAATGCTAATTCTGTTTCTTCCTTTGCAGATGCTGTCAGACCTGCTGAGCATTTCCAGAAATTTCTGTTTTTAATTGTTCTTTCCAATTGCTGCTGCAAATGTATAAAGACTGATTCATGCTGGGTTTATTAATGTCTATTTAAAGGCATGCTAATCAGGTTCATGTCCTCGCTGGGCATGAACCTGATTACGTCTGCTGGGAGGGCTCGGGAACATCACAAACTGTTTGGTGCCCATTACAAACCCCGTTTCAGGGCTCTCCTTGCATTTTCCTGACAAAGCGGGATTTGCGCTTGGCGCAATGCGCTGGAAATTGGCATCGGCAGTGCATGTTTAACCTTATCTGATCAATGGGACAACTGGCGAAATTCTCTGCCTTGCAAAGCCGCAAATCGCGCTTGGTGGGGTATCGGGCGTCTCGACACAATCAAGGTCTACATCCAGCCTCGATTCGGGCACCAAGGTCCGGTCCCTCGCTGGTGGTGCTAACAAGGTTCGTGCCCCATGCTGACCCAGCACTTCCATGCATTTAAATGTGATTAGCACGTTTGGCCCACTACGTTCTGGACCTCGGCAATGCTCGACCCCTCTCAGGAGAAAGTCATGCACGTGTGGTTTACTCGAGATATTTACAAATGGGGATTGGGTGCCATGGTTGCTGAGGGGGGAGAGAGGAGACAAGCAAAGTTTGAATTGTGTTCAGAATTGTACTGCTTCTTAGGGGGTGACTGCCAAGGCTGGGGGGAGTAACGTGGAGTGACTTGGTGATGGCTCCATGAACTCGGGGTGTCCCCTTGGGATCAGGATAACCTGGCTCAGACCACCATTCCTGCTGCATGTGTTTTAAATGCACCCATTTGTTACACGTTACTGGGGAGACAGGACAGGCGTCGCAGAGCCTATCGTTGACATAGGTTGTGGCAACCTCTGGTAACCCTGTTGACAGGGACGGATGGTGAGGATAGATCCGCCCCACATCACCTGCCCGGTGCCACTCACTGATGGGGACAGGGCTGAAGTGTGGGAGGTAACATACTGGGGGGTGGGAATGAGGGGGACATGTGGAAGGTGGCACTGAAGTGGAACTATTGAATTTGGATGGGCAAAGGTATATTCATCACGCTAACGTGTCTTCTCCATTCCCTCCTGCAGAGAATTGAGCCAGGAATGCTCGCTATCTACCTGGCTTTAGCTGCCATTGTGGATGCATGGAGGCTGGAAGCACAGGGCCTGCTTGGGGACCCTGTACAAGAGGAGCCTGCCTCAGAAAAGCAGGGGCCAGCTAATGAGGCTCCAGTGCTGGTTGTCCAACAGGCCGGGGAGGAGGAGCGAAGGAGGCACCACATCAGGTCACGTGTGTTGTGTTATGCTGCTTTGGATAACACAGGCTGCTACTTGATGCAGTCTTAACTAAAGGATGCTCCAGACTCTGAAAAGAGTTCAACGTGTTTATTGAACTATTAACACAGTTCTCAAATGAGTTTGACTCTCTGCTAATCTAACTGTAGTAACTCAGTCTCTCTGTACCAGCTTACTCTTAGCCATGAACAAAGAACAAAGAACAAAGAAAAGTACAGCACAGGAATAGACCATGCTGCCCGACTAAACTACAATCTTCTACACTTCCTGGGTCCGTATCCCTCTATTCCCATTCTATTCATGTATTTGTCAAGATGCCCCTTAAATGTCACAATCGTCCCTGCTTCCACCACTTCCTCCGGCAGCGAGTTACCCTCTGTGTAAAAACTTGCCTCGTACATCTACTCTAAACCTTGCCCCTCGCACCTTAAACCTATGCCCCCTAGTAATTGACCCCTCTACTCTGGGGAAAAGCCTCTGACGATCCACTCTGTCTATGCCCCTCATAATTTTGTAGACCTCTATCAGGTCGCCCCTCTACCTCCGTCGTTCCAGTGAGAACAAACCGAGTTTATTCAACCGCTCCTCATAGCTAAAGCCCTCCATACCAGGCAATCTCCTGATAAATCTCTTCTGCACCCTCTCTAAAGCCTCCACATCCTTCTGGTAGTGTGGCGACCAGAATTGAACACTTTACTCCAAGTGTGGCCTAACTAAGGTTCTATACAGCTGCAACATGACTTGCCAATTCTTATACTCAATGCCCCGGCCAATGAAGGCAAGCATGCCATATGCCTTCTTGACTTCCTTCTCCACTTGTGTTTCCCCTTTCAGTGACCTGTGGACCTGTACACCTAGATCTCTCTGACTTTCAATACTCTTTAGGGTTCTACCATTCATTGTATATTCCGTACCTGCATTAGACCTTCCAAAATATATTACCTCACATTTGTCCGGATTAAACTCCATCTGCCATCTCTCCGCCCAAGTCTCCAAACGATCTAAATCCTGCTGTATCCTCTGACAGTCCTCATCGCTATCCGCAATTCCACCAACCTTTGTGTCGTCTGCAAACTTACTAATCAGACCAGTTACATTTTCCTACAAATCATTTATATATACTATGAATAGCAAAGGTCCCAGCACTGATCCCTGTGGAACACCACCAGTCACAGCCCTCCAATTAGCAAAGCACCCTCCCATTGCTACTCTCTGCCTTCTGTGACCTAGCCAGTTCTGTATCCACCTTGTCAGCTCACCCCTGATCCCGTGTGACTTCACCTTTTGTACCAGTCCAACATGAGGGACCTTGTCAAAGGCCTCACTGAAGTCCATATAGACAACATCCACTGTCCTACCTGCATCAATCACCTTTGTGACCTCTTCGAAAAACTTTATCAAGTTAGTGAGACACGACCTCCCCTTCACAAAACCGTGCTGCCTCTCGCTCATACGTCCATTTTCTTCCAAGTGGGAGTAGATCCTGTCTCGAAGAATTCTCTCCAGTAATTTCCCTACCACTGACGTAAGGCTCACCGGCCTGTAGTTCCCTGGATTATCCTGGCTACCCTTCTTAAACAAAAGAACAACATTGGCTATTCTCCAGTCCACCGGTGAGGATCCAAACATTTTTGTCAAGGCTTTAGCAATTTCCTCTCTAGCCTCCTTCAGTATTCTGGGGTAGATCCCATCAGGCCCTGGGAACTTATCTACCTTAATATTTTCAAGACACCCAACACCTCGTCTTTTTGGATCTCAATGTGACCCAGGCAATCTACACAGCCTTCTCCAGACTCGACATCCACCAATTCCATCTCTTTGGTGAATACTGATGCAAAATATTCATTTAGTCCCTCGCCCATTTCCTCTAGCTCCACACATAGATTCCCTTGCCTATCCTTCAGTGGCAAACCCTTTCCCTGGCTACCCTCTTACTTTTTATGTATGTAATCAAATAACCTTTATTGTTACAAGTAGGCTTACAATAACCTCAACAAAGTTACTGTGAAAAGCCCCTAGTCGCCACATTCCGGCGCCTTCGGGAACACAGAGGGAGAATTCAGAATTCTGAGCTGGTACGGTAATTGAACCTGCGCTGCTGGTCTTGTTCTGCATCACAAACCAGCTGTCTAGCCCACTGAGCTAAACCAGCCTTAATGGAATGAAAATCGCTTATTGTCACAAGTAGGCTTCAAATGAAGTTACTGTAAAAAGCCCCTAGTTGCCACATTCCAGCGCCTGCTTGGTAAGGCCGGTACGGGAATTGAACCCGCGCTGCTGGCATTGTTCTGCATTGCAAGCCAGCTGTTTAGCCCACAATGCTAAACCAGGCTACTATGTGCTGGGGTGTGATGCTGCTGATCAACCCTGTCTAACTCTCTAGATGTCTGTCTGTGGAAAGAGGCAGGGTGTGAGTGCCTCATCCCTTTTATAGTGTTTATGTTAGACCCCCTTGTGGTGATGCCACCTCGGAGTGTCCTGACTGCCCATTGGTTGTGTCCTATTCTGAGTGTTCATTGGTTGCATGTTTGCATATCATGACAACGTGTACACTGTTGCCGTCTGCCCTTCGAGGAACTGCCGGACCGTGAGTGCTGCCAAAGACTTCAGCTAACCAGGGAGACTGTGCGCTACCTGTGTCAGATGATGATGCACCTGATACTGCGGGGGTTTAGAGGAGGTCACCTGCTCCCAGTGGGTGTCAAGATGCGGCCCCCATCAGGCAGACCAATAGGCAGTGCTGGGTGAGGATGGCGGTGTATTGCGCCGCCATTTAGACCTCCGTGATGGCATGGATGCACCTGTGCGCGGAGATCTGGGAGATCCCACTGGGCATCTGGAAGGATCCCGTGGTGTAAATGTTCAGAGCGACCGTCACCTTGATGGCCACGGGGAGCGGGTATCCTTCCCCATACCCCCACAGTTCCGGGCCCCATAATCCGCCAGATATGCCGTATGGGCTCCCTGGTTTGCCGAAGTCTTCCGCAACATGCACGGTCCGGCAGATCCTCAATGACAGGCACTGCTGGTATCCATGCGATGCCTCCTTCTCACCTCCTCCTTGGCCTGTTGCACGGCTGGCTTTCCATCCTCACCGCCGTGCCCCAGCTCCTCTGGGGCAGGCTCCTGTTCTGCAGGGCCATCCCGAACCGCTCCTGCTAGTGCAGCCGCAGTGCATCCACAAGGGCTGTGGAGGCTCGGCAGATTCCAACCATTCCTGGATGGATACCGAACTCCCTTATCTGCAGGGAGTGAAGGGCAGACATGTTAGCATGTTGAGTATTCCCATGCCCAACTAGGTCCAATGGGCCGCATGGTGGCCCTGGCTTGCACTGTAGTCCCTGCCCTCCCATGTCCACTTCCCAATCCCACCCCTACTCCCTGACACTTCTTTCTGCACCAGGCCCCATTGCCACCCCTGCTACTCTTCCCAAGTCCTGGCAGATGTCCCCTAGCCAGGGGCACAAATGTCAGCCAACCGGGTACATCACCCATCTCCCCTCTCCCTCAGCAGCCATGGTGCCTGTTTCTTGATTTTAAATACCTTAAATTAACCTCGCAGTTGTCACTTCCACCTGGCAGAGGTGGAACATCACAGGAGGCCGGTGACTACAGGTTGGTCCCGTTAATGAGATGTTAAAGCATACTACTTTCCACTGCTTTCGAGGCACTGGAGCATGTTGTTCCGTTGAGTGCCCCACGCCAACTTCGATTTTGAGCAGACGCCATACTCTCTGCCCGATCGCGTTCGTGATTCCAGTGTCAGCCGACGGAGAATTCCATCCCTGGTGTCCCAAATGGAGAGTTTTGCGCAATCATTTTTGTGTTTCTTTAAAAGTGAATTAAGATCCAGCTCTACTGCAGGCATCAGTAGCTCGGAAAGTTCTTTAAAATAAATGTTGTTTAGGCCTCAGTTGTAGTATTGTGTCCAATTTTGGGTGCCATATATTCGGAAGGAAGTCAAATCCCAGCAGAGGATGCAGTGGAGAATTATTACAATTGTACCGGAGATGAGGGACTTCCGTTATGTGGAAAGCGTGAGAGAGCATCAAACCCACCAGCCTGTCTTCACCTCCACTGTCGGCATCAGTGTCACATCAGGTTGTAATAAGAACAGAATGTAGTTGCAAGATGGGGGCACAGGTGTTCAAGCACCTCTTTCTAATCGTTTCTAGACCAGGTTAAAGTCCAACAGGTTTGTTTCAAATGCGAGCTTTCGGAGCACTGAATCATTCACCTGAGGAAGGAGCAGTGCTCCGAAAGCTCGTGTTTGAAACAAACCTGTTGGACTTTAACCTGGGGTTGTAAGACTTCATACTGTGCTCACCCCAGTCCAACGCCGGCATCTCCACATCATAATCGTTGCTAGTGTGCGATTAAATACTTTTGTTCACTTTATTCATGTGTGGTGGATTGTTTTTCTGTCGGGACATGTTTAGCAGTGTGATTGCAGATGAAAAGTCTATATGGGTGAAGGGAAAGTATTGACACATCTGTGAGTTGGGTGGGAAGGACGGAGTGGCTTATTGGAGTACAATGGTGTCGGCCGGGGATGCAGACGTCCCATGGGTGTAAGTTCTAAAACTGATGGCTTGTCCAGGGCGTCAGGCCTGCTAGAACCTGTTGAACATGAGCCACTCATGGGCCTCTCTCATGCATCTCTCCATCGCCCTAGCACTGGTGCCATTTGATGGCTACAAGTTGTGGTTAAATGGATATTCATTGAATGCAAAGCTGTTAAAATCACCTATCAGCCATGCCACTGGTATTGCCATCCCGCTGCCTCCCTGTCACTGGGATAATCCGATGCTTCCCTCCTGATATCAGGAACTTGCAAGTGTCCTTGCCATGCAATTCAATCTGTCTCTTCCCCCTCTCCCTCAGCTAGCATTAAATTCCACTCACACAATGAACCTGGGAGCCTGATTTAAATATAACAGCTGCTACCTGTGTTTTTCAGAGCTCGGGAAACCCAGCAGTAAAAGGGAGACTGGAGATGCCATCTCAAGAAGGTAGGTTCCTTTAGCAGCAGTCCTAGCGAGTCATTAGGAGCAGGATTAGGAGTATTTCCACTGGCCCCCCAAGGAAGGCTTCAGCCTCCTCTCTGCTGGGTTTTCCTGTACTCCCCCTCACCATCTCCCCAGATATTGGGGAATAGCATTCTAGTCATACATAATAAACCTACATACATGAGGCATGTATCACAATTTTGAATATATTTGCTGCCAGAAAGGGTCTGATAGCAATCTCAGGAAAAGTTAAGATTACTAGATCTGTTATTACATTGGGTTGGCAAAGTCGAAATATGAGAACAATTCATATCATTATAATTCTCTACGAAATCTTTAATTAATGCTCATTCAAACTTTTCTGGATGTTTTTTAATCTTTTGAACAATAGGACAGTGGGAGATATTTCACGAATGAAGAAGATAAATTTGTTAAACAAATTAGTGGGGGTTGGAATAGAAAAATTATTTTAGTCACAATTGGATTGCAACCACAATTGGAACGAGTGGACACATCGGGTGGGATTCACCCATTCGGCGGCCGAGTGTCCACGCCGTGGCGTTTCACGACGGCATGAATGGGCCGCTGGGAGTACCGATTTTGGCCCCTATAGGGGGCCAGCATGGCACTGGAGCGGTTCACGCTGCTCCAGCCTCCAATCCCGGCGCAAACTGTGCGCCGTGGGATCCACGCATGCGCAGTGGCGCCGACGCCAACCCGTGCATCTGCAGTGGCCTCCCTCAACGCACGGGCCCCGACGCAACATGAGGCGAGTGTTCAGGGGCTGCCGATCGGTGGGCCCTGATCGTGGGCCAGGTCCCCCCTTCCCCCCCCTCCCCACAGGTCGCCCACGACCCGGCGCGCAGAGTTCCCGATGGCTGCAACCAAGTGTGGACGGCGCTGCCAGGACTCTGCTTTTTAGAGCGGCCATTCCCGGGCCGAGAATCAGCGGCCCGGCCGCGTACAACGGCCCGTGACCGGTGCCACGCCAAATGTGCCGCCGCCAATGGTGCCAATTCTCCGCAGCGTGCCAGCGTCAGGGCAGCATGGCCCGGTTGCGGGCATTCTCTCCGGGCTGGGAGAAACTCGCCCATCATCTGTTTTGTGTCAGTGTTGGATTAAGTAGTTAATGGACAGGCGTTTTTCTACATCTTCAAAACAGAATTGTTTCCAGGCACGGAGAGAAAATGCAGGGTGCAATTCTCTGAGCCCCGCGCCGGAGAATCACCGCGACAGTGCCACGTCGCCCCGATGTCGTGTCCGATTCTCCGAGGTGCGGAGAATCGGCACCATTTGCTCCGACGCGGTTGGCGCGGTGCCGGCCGTGGGCCGCTGGAAACGGCGCGGCTGCCGATTCTCTGGCGCGGATGGGCCGAGCGGCCGCGCGGAACGGCAGAGACCCGCCTGCGCCGTTCACCTCTGGTCGCTGCCGGCGGGAACTCTGCGCGAAGGGTCGGGGGGCGGTCTCTGGGGCGGGGAAAAGCGCTCCTTCACCAGCTCCGATGGGGTCTGGCCCGCGATTGGGGCTCACCGATTGGCGGGCTGCCTCCCCCCACCCCCCCCCGGGTCTACTTTCTTCCGCTTCCGGCCCCAGAACCCCCGCGCCATGTTGCGCCGGGCCGGAGCGTTGAAGAAGTCCCCTGCGCATGCGCGGGTTGGTGCGGCCAACTGCGCATGCCCATTTGGTGCCACGAAGAGAGGCTGGAGCGGCGTGAACCATTCCAGCGCCGTGCTGGCCCCCTGTGGGGGACAGAATCTGTGCCTGTGCCTATTTTGTGCCGTGGTGAAACGCGGCGGCGTTCACGATGGGGCAAACATTTAGTCTCCATTTGGAGAATCGCCCCCGCAGGCTTTTGTTTATCTAAGAGCTGCATTTGCAGGTTCTTTTGAAGTATTTCATTGGACGATGATAAGATACAAATAAGTAAGATTCAGGAGAAAATTAGAAAAAAAAAGTCAATGTTTTGAGGGGAAAGAAATCACGGTAACTTCTCAGTAAAAAACATCAGTAAACCTGTTCATGCACAATTCTCCTTGTGCACAGAAGCTTTGCCTTGACAAAGCAAAGCCGTATTGGTAACTAATGAGGTAAAGAAAAAGCTGAAAGGTAAAAGAGGGTTTTAGTCACATTCAAGGCTTTGAATAAGTCGGCTGATGACAGCCGGGGATAATTTGTTAACTCTTCCCACTGGAAGTGTTAAAATGAGATTGTAATGTGTACTATTAAATGGGAGAAATAAGAAATTGCAGTGTCACCAATTCAATTACCCAAGTCTGACAAATGGGGCACTGATAGTCATCAGTCCACGGGATAGGGTCAGGAATGCTGCTGATGGTGCCATGGTTTATTGTAATGAGAAGGTCCAGTGAAGGAGAGAATTAATTGCATCAATATGTACCATGAATGATTCTTTTTGGCCAGATAATAAAATAATTGGATGTCAGTGACCAGGAATGGTATGAATAAGTTTCTGTGATTTAAGGTACATTTGTTCCAGTACTGATTTGTTCCCTGTATATTTTTGCAATGATTTCTTAAGGCAATGAAAAGACAAAGGGATCATTTTAATTGTAATGGGTTGTTTCTTAGAATCCATCAAGTCTGCATTGTCCCTCTGAAAGACCAGTCTACCTAGGCCCACTCCCTTGCCCTAACCTGCACATCTATGGATTGTGGGAGGAAACCGGAGCACAGGGAGGAAACCCACTCAGGCATGGAGAGAAAGTGCAAACTCCATGTAGCAGGTCACCCAAGGCCAGAATTGAACCTGGGCCCCAGGCACTCCCTAGGCAGCAGTGCTAACCACTATGTCACCGTACTGTTTCCACTAGACATTTTCTCTATTCTTTAATAAATTATAAAATGGCAGAAAATGCTCCAAATAAGCTGATCAGCATATGCCACAATACAAAGTATAATTCAAACCGTTATTAAAGCAAGGATGTAAGAAGTTACGTATTTCAAACCAAATTCTTAAAATACGAACACATTTACGAATAATAATAATCTTTATTAGTGTCGCAAGTAGGTTTACATTAACACTAATAAAGTTACTGTGAAAAGCCCCTAGGCGCCACATTCCGGCGCCTGTTCGGGTACACAGAATGGAGAATTCAGAATGTCTAATTCATCTAACAGCACATCTTTCGGGACTTGTGGGAGGAAACCGGAGCACCGAAACACGCAGACATGGGGAGAACATACAGACTCCACACAGACAGTGACCCGGGTCCCTGGCGCTGTGAAGCAAGTGCTAACCACAGTGCTACTGTGCTGCCCCACAGTTTCCGCTAAAACTTTAAAACATTTGCAGAACATATGAAATTAAAATACCAGGTAGATTTATTTTCAAAGTTTGATGTTAACAAAAAAAATGTAACCTAGATAAAGTACAATAAATTCTAACCTAATCTCCTTCACATGCATGCGCAGTAAGCAGTGAATTGCTTCAGGAATTAAGCTATATTATATGTGCATTAAAAATCAGCTCACATGCCAAGAGGCTTGGGTGTTGATCTAATGTGAGTTGGCAAGATGTAGTCAGTGGCAATCAGGATTTTTTTTCTCTGCCAGTATTGGTGTGCATTTCAATCTGACATGGGCAAAAGAAATTAAAGCCACTGACCGGTTTGAGAAGTTGTATTTCTTTCACATGTGATAAACTTTAGGTCAGGCCAGACTGACATGCTCTGTTAACAAGATGACTGGTACAATTTGTGCATCTATGTGATGTTCATACTATCAACGAAGATAAAATCAGATAGAAATAAATGTTACCTATTGATTTTTTAAAAAGAACATCTCTTTCAGTAGAACCACTACCTCAATGATCTAACAGAAATTGGTTTTCAATAACTGTAAATACCTTCACTAGTTCGGAACAACAAAACACTTAGGCACAATAATTGGAGTACTGTTACACACAATGCATTTGAATTGCTTTTTCCTTCTACAGATTAGCTTGAGGCTTTACTAATATAGCTCAAGCTCAATTAATCAGCTTTGCCTTTGAAGATGTGAGCTGACTATACAGACTTCACTAATCTGCAACATGGCACCCGTATATCACATCCACTTTACCCTCTGTTGAAATTCATGAAGCGCAAAATCGGGCAACGGCATCTGATCCAAACCCATCATCTTTCCATTCGGCCAATGAGATTAAAACTCAGATCTGTTTAATTTTCTATCATATTTCTTATAACTTTCCCATTAATAAAATAGAAAAAAAATAGCAATTATTATTAATGTGATCCAAGAAGTGGCTTTAAAGACACAAAGGATTGTAAAATAATATCCAGTCTAAATCGAGAACTTCAAATGTTGGAAAGACGGCAGGTTAGATGAGTTGCAGAGAGAGAAACAGAGTTAAAGGGCTGGATTCTCCATTTGGGAGACTACTGGCAGGATACTCCCATCCCGCGGCAGAGTGTCCACGGCGTTGTAAACGCCATTGCGTTTTACGACAGCGTGAACGGGCCACTGCCAGGTGTAATCTGGCCCTTACAGGTGGACGATGCCGACGGTACTCAGTATTTTAGCTGCAGCCGCTTGGCCCATTCGGGCTGAAGAATCGGCAGGCCAACCGCATAGAGAGGCCCCCGACCGGCGCTGCGCCAACCACGCCAGCGCCAATGGCGCCGATTTTCCGCTCTGCGGAGAATCACATGCCGGCATCGGGGTGGCGTGGCCCGGTCACGGGAATTCTCCGGCCCGGCCCAGGAATCCCGCCCTATGTTCTCCCATCTGAGCTAAATTGCTTCTGGTTGTGCTGGCAAGAGGAGGGCACCCGGATGCGATTTATTCTCTGTTGCCATGCTAACTTATTAATGGCGGTGAATGTAAGGGATCTACTCTGAATCTTACTATCGGGCAGCCATTTTGAGCAGGCAACTCGAGAGTGATGTTTATGAACATCTAGCTATGTTTGACAGCTCATGACCACATCAAAAGCAGTTAAGTTCTTTCTGATGAGAAAAAGAGGAAGTGAAAGCAGTTAGCTTTGAGATATTTATAAACATTGCGGTCAGTTTCACAGTGGGCTACTTGAGATCCATTCAAGGATGAAAGGAAATGAAATTAAACAACCCAGACATCTGGCTCAAAGCTATTTCTCTTTGAAGTGAATAGAAGCCTTGCAGAATAAAGGATCTGATGGGGTTTAAAGCTTTGGCTCTCTATTAAGTTCCAGCTGCTGCTTTCTAGGCATCTGCCTGAGGCAACAAGTGTAAGCACAAATGAGTGAAAATCAGTGATTTCTTTTCACTGTTTCTGCCTGGACTGCTATTAGGCTTCCAGGCAGGGGTGATTGATGGGGGCAGGAGTTCTCTGCTATGAAGGGATTCTAGGAAATGGAGGTTCCCTGTTATAGGCATTCTCTATTATGGGGGGGGTCCCTGTTGTGGTGATCCTCTGCTATGCGTTGTTCTGTGCTATGGAGGGTTCCCTGTTGTTTGGGGAGATTCTCTACAATGGGATGTTTAGCGGTAATGGTGGATCTATAGAATCCCTATAGTCCAGCAGGAGGCCATTCAACCTATTGATTTTGCACCGACCTTCCGAAGGAACACCAAACCCAGGTCCACTCACCCGCCCTTTCCCTGTAGCCTCACCTAACCTGCGTATCCTGGGACACTAAGGGCAATCTAGCCTGGCTAATCCACCTAAACTGCACATAGCGCAGCACAGTATCACAGTTGTTAGCACAGTTGCTTCACAGCTCCGGGGTTCCAGGTTCGATTCCCGGCTTGGGTCACTGTTTGTGCGGAGTCTGCACCTTCTCCCTGTGCCTGCGTGGGTTTCCTCCGGGCGCTCCGGTTTCCTTCTACAGTCCAAAGATGCGCAAGTTAGGTGGATTGGCCATGATAAATTACCCTTAGTGTCCAAAAAGGTTGGGTGGGGTTACTGGGTTAAGGGGAAAGGGTGGAGGTGTGGGCTTGGGTAGGGTGCTCTTTCCAAGGTCTGGCGCAGGCTCGATGGGCCTAATGGCCTCCTTCTGCACTATAAATTCTATGATTCTATGAAACCGGAGCACCTGGAGGATACCCATGCAGATGGGGGGAAAGTGCAAACTCTATACAAACATTCACCCAAGGTTGGAATTGAACCCAGGTCCCTGTTGCTGTGAGGCAGCAGTGCTCACCACTGTCCCACCCTGCTGACCGGTGGAGTGGGCATAAACTGGGACATGAGGTTACAGATTGTGGCTGAGTACAATTCGGCTGCTTCTGATGGCCCACGGTGACCCAGTCTTGAGTTTCTTGATGTGTTCAAAGTTTATCTAGTTTAGCGTGGTGATAGTACTGTAAAGCATGATTGAGGTATCCTCAGTGAAGATGGGACTTTAAACTCCTCAAGGACTGTGCAGTGGTCACACCTACTGATACTGTCATGGAAAGATGAATTTGTGAAACACAGATTAGTGAGGGGGAGGTCTAGTATGTTTTCCCCTCTTGTTGGTTCCCTCACCACCTGTCATAGACCCAGTCTAGCAGTTGTGTCTTCTGAGAAACTCTTGAAGGCCCCCACCCAAGAGTACATTTTGTATCCTTGCCACCCTCGATGCTTCCTCCACGTGGTGTTCAACATGGAGCAATACTGATTCATCAGCTGAGGGAGCAGGGGGATGGTACGTGGTAATCAGCAGGAGGTTTCCTTGCCCGTGTCTGACCTGATGCTATGAGACATGATGGGGTCCAGAGTCAATGTTGAGGACTCCCAGGGCAACTCCCTCCCGACTGTATACCATTGTGCTGCCACCTCTGCTCGGTCTGTCTCGCTCGTAAGACAGGAGATACCCAGGAATGGTGATAGTGGTGTCTGGGATATTGTCTGTAAGGTATGATTCTGTGAGTATGACTATATCAGGTGGTATCATAAATAGTCTGTGAGTCAGCTCTCCCAACTTTGGCACAAGTCGCAAAATGTCAGTAAGGACGACTTTGCAGGGTCAATAGGGCTGGGTTTGCTGTTGTCATTTCCAGTGTCTGTGTCGATGTTGGTTTGTCCATTTGGTTTAATTCCGATTTTATTGGCTTTGTAACAAACTGACACAACTGAGTGACTTGCTGGGCCATTTCACAGTACACTTCAGAGTCAATCACATTACTCTGGGCCTGGAGTCACATGCAGGGCAGACCAGGGAAGGAAAGCAGATTTCCTTCCATAAAGTGAAGCAGATGGTCAAACTTTAGACTTTAATTCCATATTTATATTGAATTCAAATTCTACCATCTGCCATGGCAGGTCCTTGGATTACTAATCCAGTGACAATATCAGTATGTCACTGTCTCCCTATATCAGCAGGGGTGGTGTTGGGCAGTTCACATGTTAATGGGTCAACTGAAGCCCTTAAATGGGCAATTAATTCCTACTTAAAGGCCTCACACCTTGCCACCACTGGGATTTAACCAGTTACAGGGAAGGTCCATGCCAAGCAACCAGCCTGACAGCTTTTCTTGTGTGGGCTGTTGGTGGGCACGAGCATCCCTCCTCAATTGGCCCCCCTGTTCGGCACAATGGAGGGCCCAACAAAGATCTTATCTCCCAGAGGCAGTTCCCATGCTGGCCCCTCAAACACAATCCCCCATCCTCTTGCCTGGGCTTGCCAGCATGACACCCGGTGAGACCCCCACACACTCACCGCAGGGTTCTCCTCGGCAGGCTCACCATCGATGTTTTATTCTGTGGGGTTTGGAAGGGGTGCTGGGGAATCTGGCACTTTGTACAATTCAGTCCAACCAGCCTGGCACCTTTACCTGCGCAGGCTATTGGTGGATATTCCTCATAAATGAGGCCCCCTGCAGGCTGGACAGCAGATTTGTGATGCAAAACAAGGTCAACAGCATGGGTTCAATTCCTGTACTGGCTGAGGTTATTCATGAAGGCCCCACCTTCGTAACCTTGCCCCTTGCCTGAAATGCGGTGATCCTCAAAGCGGAAAGCACCCTATGGTCACCTGGGACTATGGCAACTTGTACTTAATAATTCAGTCCAATGTGTCATATTGATGTGAATGTGCAGTGAAACCATTTTTTGTGTTCGTTAAAATTGACCCGTAAAATGACTCAGTAGAAGGCCCTTTTATTTATATTCGGATCTGTTTTATTCTTACATGATAAAACTGTTTCTTCATCAGCAGCTTTCAACTCGTAGATGTAAAAAGCTATATAAAGGATTATTTTGAAAATTTCTTAACCGGGACTCCTCAATGATCAAGTTTTGCTTGATTAGTTTATCCAAAAGTTCCAGGAAATTGTTGAATGCCTAGATTATGAAGAGAATGCATTAGATGTTAGAATCATACAGCACACTAGGAGGCCATTTGGCCTATTGTGCCTGTGCTAGCACTTTGATGAACCTGTCCAATTAATTTTACTCCCCTGTTCTTTCCACATAGCTTGGTATATTTTCCAACAGGTATTTATCTAATTATCTTTTGAATGTTACTATTGAATTTGAATCCACAATGTTTATAAAAATCTAGGAGATCAGTGGTTTCATTTCCTTGTTTTCTCAGCAGAAAGCACTTAACTTCTTTTGATTTGGTGAAGACCTGCCAATCGTAGCTAGATGTTTGAATACTCAGTGAATCATGTGTCAGGGGCTCACTAATTTTATTGAAATGTATGTAAAAGCATAAAAATAAGGTTCTCACCGCTTGTTGCCGTGAACCTCGCTACGTCACCGACGAGGAGCGGGGAAAATTGATCTCGAGAATCCCGTTTCCCGATTCTTGCGAGATTTTGGGCCTGTGTTGCTGTTCTTGCTGAAAGTGGATGCGAGTGCAAAATCTCCCCCATTTATACATTATTACAAGCAGTTATAGAAGGCAACTTTCATGGCATTAAGAGTGAAGAAGAACACTTGAAGAAAAAATGTTAAATAGCACTAGAAAAGAGATTGATTAGGATAGATAGCTTTGTTGTGGAGCTGATTCTGTAGGCTGAATGTTTTCTTGATTGAAATATCTAGGGTGTCAGTGATGACATCAGTATTAGATTTACTGTCTGCATATGAGAATTTTTTAACACTCCGATCCATTCTTTCTTCTACCAAGGAGGTAAATTCCCATGGGAATTCTCCTGCTTGTCCGCCATAACTTTGGTAAAATAATCACAGAAATACAGCAAAAATGGTGAAAGTAACATTTACATGTTTCTTTTTCCGGAATTCCTGTGGCTCTTCCACTAAAAGTAATCATGGATTATCTAGAGAAACGCTCCAGAAATTCACCCCAGTGTGACAAGAACCACTGTAAGCTTAAGAAATCAGAAGTGATTGGCTGATATTTACAGGGAAATGCATCGAAGGACAAAGACGTTTACTGCACAGATGCAAGACATTTGGCCAAACTCGTCCATGCCTTTGTTTATGCTGCACACAAACCTTCGAAATCCTACAGTACAGAAAGAAGCACCAGCCCTTGGAAAGAGCACCCTACATAGACCCATGCCTCCAGGTTATCCCCATAACCCTACTTAACCTTTTGGACACATAAGGGGCAAGTTAGCATGGCCATTCCACCTGCACATCTTGGAAGGAAACAGGAGCACCCAGAGGAAACCCATGCAAACATGGGGAGAAAGTGGAAACTCCACACACAGTTATCCAAGGCTGGAATTGAACCCAGGGCCCTGGAGCTGTGAGGCAGCAGTGCTAACCACAGTGCCACCGTGCCGCCCAGAATTGTTTTTTTTTAAAATCTTTTTATTCTCCTCATTTTCCACATTTTCAACACTTAAACAACAAAAGAAACCAACAATAACAAATACAGTACCAATCCCCCAAATAGCATCCCATTCTGGATAGAGTGGAGACCAGAGACCAGGAGGGGGACATAATTTTAAAGTGATTGGAGGTAGGTATAGGGGAGATGTCAGAGGTAGGTTCTTTACATAGAGAGTGGTGGGTGTGTGTAATGCACTGCCAGCAGAGGTGGTGGAGTCAGAGTCAATAGGGACTTTTAAGCGACTCTTGGACAGGCACATGGACAGCAGCAAATTGAAGGGGTGTAGGTTAAGTTGATCTTAGATTAGGATAAATGGTCGGCACAACATAGTGGGCCGAAGGGCCTGTACTGTGCTGTACTGTTCAATGTTCTATGTTCAATATACAAACCCAACATCGCCCAGACATTCCAAGTAAAAAACAAAAGAAAATGAACAATCATACTCAAAACCAACAATGACCCCAATCCCCCTTTTCCCACCCCCTAGTGTTCAATGGCAACCAATTATTTAAAGTGCATGATGAACAGTCCCCTTGAATTGTAGAACCCCTCCTTCATCCCCCTCAGCTCAAACTTTGCCTTCTCGAGAGTCAGAAATTCCAGTAGATCTGTCCGCCATCCGACGGCGGAGAAGCTGACCTCCAGCCCAACAGACCCGTCTCCGGGCATACAGCGAGGCGTAGGCCAAAACATCTGCCCCTGCACCCGCCTGCAGCTCGGGCCGGTCCTACACTCCAAGAATGGCTTCCAGGGGCCCTAATTCCAAGCTCAAATGTCCTACTCCTGAGATGACACTGGAAACCTCCCTCCAATACTTCTCCAGCTTTTGGTGAGACCAAAACATCTGAAAATGGTTTGCGTGACTCCTCCCACAGTGCTCACATACATCTTCCACTACCTCAAAGACTCGGCTCACCTTGCCCCCGTGAGGTGCCCCCCATACACCATCTTCAGCTGTATCAGTCCCATCCTCGTGCATGAGGGTGAGGTGTTCATCCTCCGGGGCACCTTACACCACAAACTGTCTTCCATAGCCTCCCCCAACTCCTCCTCCCATTTGGCTTCAATCCGTTCCATGAACTTTCCGTCCTCCCACAGAATCGCCCACACCACCCCCTTTCCCATTACCTCTACCGTTAATACCTCTTCCAACAACGAGGGGGCCAGCGCTATCGGGAAGCTTCGAATCTCTTTCCTAGCGAAGTCTCAGAGCTATAGGTACCTAAACCCTTCCCCATGCCCCAGTCCATATTTCTCCCCCAACTCTTCCAGCCTCGCAAAACAACCTTCCAGGAACAGGTCTTTTAATACTCTGACTCCTCTCCTCACATCTCCGAAAACTTCCATCCAACTTTCCTGGCTCAAACCTATGGTTCTCCCTAATTGGCATCTCCCCTGACCCCACCCCAAGTGCTGCCTCAACTGCCTCCAAATCTTCAGTGCAGCCACCACCACTGGAGTCCCAGAATATTTACCCGGGGCCATCGGGAGCGGCGGCGGTGCCAACGCTCTCAACTCCGACCCACTGCACAGAGTTTCCTCCATTTTAACCCACTGGGATTCCCCCCCTCCAACCCAACTCCTCACCTTCTTGCCATCTGCCACCCAATAGTAATATAATAAATTCATGAGGCCCAACCCCCCTCTCTGAAGAACTACCTTGTGCAGCCATGATTATGGCTTCTCACGCCATAATTAATCTCACCCTATCAGCGTATCCATCTATTGCTTTCTCCCTCATTTACTAATCTAGATTCCCCTTTAGTGCATTTATCTCATTCCCCTTAACCATTCCGTTCCTACTACTCTTAGAATAACAATGTTTATCCTGAATCGTTATTGGAGCTATGAGTGACAACTTTGTGGAAATCCCAGGTCCCCAGCCCAGTGTTCTTCGGTGGCACACCTCACTTTATATTTCTAACTCCTAGTTTGAGGGTTTACTTAAAATATCAACTCAATATAGCGCTTTAACAATTTTCATGAAAAATACATGTTTGGGATTTAATGGGCGGGATTCTCCGACCCCCCGCCGGGTCGGAGAATCGCCGGGAGGCAGCGTGAATCCCGCCCCGCTGCTCCGACGCCGGCTGCCAAATTCTCCGCCGCTGGTTTTTGGGTGGGGATCCCGTTGCGCCGGTATGGGACCATTGGCGATGACCCCCCGGCGATTCTCCGGGTCCTGATGGGCCGAGCGGCCGCCCGCTGTCGTGAAATGGACAAGGTACTTACCGGCGGGACCTGGCTTTGAGGGCAGCCTGCGGAGTCCTCAGGGGGGCGCGGGGGGATCCGGCCCCGGGGTGGGCCCCCATAGTGGCCTGGCCTGCGATCGGGGCCCACTGATCTGCGGGTGGGCCTGTGCCATGGGTGCACTCTTTTCCACTGCGCCAGCCTGTGTAAGGCTCCGTGATGGCCGGTGTGGAGAAGAAACCCCCTGTGCATGCGCAGGAATGACGGCGGCGGTTTTGCACTTTCCGGGTGGCCCGACGCTGGAGTGGTTCACGCCACTCTTTGCCAATGGTACGGCCCACCCTGCTAGTTGCGGGAGAATCCCGGCCAATGACTTTACAAGTTATGTACTCTATAGATTATTTACACCCAAGAGTCGAACAAAGACAAAAATCCCAACTTTCTTGTTTAAAGTTATCCAATCATGACAGCTGTAAAATCAAATCCCATACCTTAATCCTTCCGGGTTACGCTAGGATTTTATCTTTAACATTTATTTCTGGACATATTTTAGTCCTGATTGTATTTCAGGTAAATAGTTGCTTGTTTTCAAGTCTTGCAACCTTGGGATAGTATTAAATAGAACGTAATATGTACTTATATATATCTAAATAATCTTTTGTAAATGATGCAGGCAATTAAATCTGTACTGTTCCAAATTATGCAAATAATTATTTTGTTTGATTCACAAAGGTCATACGTTTATAAATATGCAGCAGAACCCAATTAGAAATTAATTATCTTTGGGTATAGAATGATTGTTGCATTAAAAAAAAACTGTTATGCCTGTAACCATCGTAACAACTATTGTCTTTTGTCGAATACTTGTTTACCTAGGCAGGTTGTGAACATTTTCTTCTTAATGATTTTCCAATATGAAATGAAATGAAAATCGCTTATTGTCACGAGTAGGCTTTAATGAAGTTACTGTGAAAAGCCCCTAGTCACCACATTCCGGCGCCTGTTCAGGGAGGCTGTTACGGGAATGGTATATGTAGATCATCAAAGGGCATATGGTGCCCATATTAATTGAAATTGATACACAGAATTGAAATGCTAGTTTAAAGCCCTGTACAAATGTTATTTTTTGCTGAAAAAATGCATAACAGAGTGTAATAAAATGTAATGTAATAAAACAAGAAATAAAAAAATTGGCTCTGAATTGGCTCAATTGTGTTTCATGGTTCATGAGGGCCAATCAATTTGAAAACTTGCATCCCGAAGCATTGTGCGCCATTCTTCGTGCAGTAGACTATGGGGCGGGATTCTCCGTTGCCTGATGCCGATATCATAGTCGACGATTGGGCAGAGAATAGGCTCCGATGCCCAAATCGGAGCTGGCGCCAGTTTGCCACCGGTCAGCCATGCTCCGCCCCCGTCTGAAATGGCATCATTGTGTCACGTGCCACACGCCATTGCAACGGTATTGGCGCGTCATCGGTAGGCAATCCCGCGATGCTCCGCCCCGATGGGCCGCATTCCTGACTGCACTGGACACATGTGGTCTCAGCGGACTGTGTCCAGCACCGCCACACATGGCCAGGATCCATCCCACTGGCCGGGGGGATTCCGCGAGGGCTGGGGTGACTGGTGGGAGATGGCTAGGGGTTGGCCAGGGCGTGGCCTGTGGGGTTGTGGATGGCGGGTCGGGTCTGCGAATAGCTGGCGCCATGTTGTACAGCGCGACCGCTTCAGGTCATCGGCGTGTGTATGCATGCTGAGGGACCCGGCCTTTCTCCGGTCGTTTTCGGCGCGGGAGCCTGGAGTTTCACCTGGCGCCACTGCTAGCCCCTCATCGGTCTCAGAATCGGTGAGGGTTCGGCACCGATTTTGACATCGTAAAACGCCTGCGAATTCTCCATTCGAGCCGGCACTTAACTGCTGAAACGGAGAATCCAGCCCGATATTCTCCCGCTAGAGCTGAATTGCACTAAATCAGGAAGTAATTCCCAAATCTCAACCATGAAAATTTATGTATGATGAGGATTGCTCGCGACTCCCGACGGAATCCCACTATCAGGCTGCCATTTTCAGCAGGTGGCCCGATAGCGGGTCACGTGGTTGAGGAACTGGTTTTGCTGGCGTCTTTCGGTTCCCATTCCAGAAAAAATTCTCTGTGTGGGAGTATTTTGTAAAAATCTCCCCAAGCTCCAGAAAAGTGTCTGAAGTGAAGATAGATTACAATGGAAATTGCGCTGAAATAGTTCCCAGAATCTTGGAATATTTTGGGAGAAATGCCCCCAGAATCTTTGAATATTATTGAAGCATAAGTGGATGAATTCTTGTAAACAAGGTTATCGGGAACAGCGGAGGAATGCAGATTTGAGGTTAGTATCAGATCTGCCACAATCTTATTAAATGGTGCGGCAGACTCAATAGAGCTGAAGGTCATCCAAGTCCTACTCTTGTTCGTATGCCTTCTGGTGTCTGAGACTATTCCTGCCTTGTTAAACTTGAAAAGGATAACCTGTTGGAGCTTGGAACCTGAAACCTCATGACATCTGCATCAGTATTCCTGAAAATGCTTGTTCTTTCTGGGGTGCTGATGCAGATCAATGTCCGTAATGATGCTCAGTGTTGCATTTTATTTATCATCAAAGCATAATTCCTCAGATATGAATGCCTAATGCCTCCATGATCAATGCTACATCTTAATGTTTTTGTGACAGAAATTGGTGCTAAGATCTCAGAATGAGTAACTTTCAAAGGTCTGTTGACAAGGAAGGAGGTGAACCAGCCCTCTGGTTAGAAGATTCCCGGTTTACTCCCACCAATTTAATGTGCTCCTGCTCATTTATGCTCGACAATTCACCCATAGAAGCGTAGAATCCCTACAGTGCAGAAGGAGGTCATTCAGCCCATCGAGTCTGCACAGACCCTCTGTGGGTCTAGGCCTTACTTAGGCCTGCTCCTCTACCTTACTGCCATAACCCCACCTCACCCGCACATCCTTGGACACTGAGGAAATTTTAGCAATCCACCCAGCCTGCACATCTCTGGATTGTGGGAGGAAACTCACGCAGACATGGGTAGAAAGTGAAAACTCTGCAGTTACCCAAGGCCAAAATTGAACCCGGGTCCCTGGTGCTGTGAGGCAACAGTGCCAGACACTGTGCCACCATGCTGCCCGCCCAATCTACTTCCTCAAACTATCTGTATCAAGTAGCTAACTCATTGTAATCTGGACACATTGGATTTGTCCTGTGCAAGGTTGGATAGCATGAGGGTTAGGATTGGGACTGTGTGCGGGGTGGTGGCGGTGGGGGGGGGGGGGGAATGCGGTGTGTGGGGAGGGAACAAGTGCCAAAACTAAAAAACTCTACAAATAATAGTACTAACCCATAGCTACCACAAAGAAATTTCAAGTGCAAATTATATTCAGTTCGCACAATCCCCTGCACAAATGAAAAGGCATCAATTCTTTGAAGCAACGTTAGTATTAGTGCCACGGTTTCTATTCCGTTCACATTCATAATTTACTGGAGTGCTTAGCTGACCAATACAAACTTATTTGTATGGCGGCCTTACAGACGGAAGTTCACAATAGTTGTACTGCTAGCCAGTGGTGAGAGAACATAGAACATAGAACACTACAGCGCAGTACGGGCCCTTCGGCCCTCGATGTTGCGCCGACCTGTGAAACCATCTGAAGCCTATCTGACCTACACTATTCCATTTTCATCCATATGTATGAGGTGAAAGCAAAAGCTGTGAAGTAGACTTATTCCTATACATCACTCTCCATGCTAACACACTGGATGAATCACATCAACTGTCGACATTCACCTTTCACATTTCATTCAGTTTCAATATTCATCTCCATAATTGCATTTTATAATTATTGATAAGATGCCGAATAAGTTAATTTTGTTGAGCATTGGGCCCATCTTTCAGGGGCTCCGCACAATGCAAACAGGATGGGAGCACTCTGCAATGGTTTCCCTTCCATACTTTTCTTTGGGCCACTACATGTGTGGTCCAGATATCTGTCTGTCTCAGGTGGGAATGTCTTTGTGAATAAGCTCATCTGCTGTGATTTACATAGCATTATGATTAACTTTTGAGGCACCAATGGAGAGTTGGTGTACTTTGCACACTCTGCCCAGTGCTCCTTAAATGGGATGCTGCAAGACATTATCGAAAAGGTAAGTTGTATTTCTTACAAAGATATTTGAATCCTTCCCCTGTCCCACAGAAACTTCCAGCCTCAAGCCAGTTGGTCCGTGTCCAATTCCTCATAGAATCATAGAACTTAGAGTGGAGAAGGAGGCTATTCAGCCCATCAAGTCTGCACCAGCCCTTGGAAAGAACACCATACCTACCTGCACGTAACCTGCACATCTTTGAACTGTGGGAGGAAACCGGAACATCCGGAGGAAACTCACGCAGACACGGGGAGAAAGCGCAAACTCTGCACAGACAGTGACCCAAGCGGGAATCAAACCTAGAACACTGCAGTTGTGAAGCCATAGGGCTAACCACTGTGCCACCGTGCCACTCATTGTTGCCTTCCTTATACCTTGAGGATGAGAGCTCTGGCTCAGCTCCAGGCTGGGAGGAAATCACTTGGAGGGGAGGGGTGGGGGGAGGCAGTGGGCCAGAAATGTTTCAATTAGAAACTCTTTAACTACCAATTAGGCTGCTGTGTTGCCTCATTCTTCCTGCCTGTGACCCACCATTTTAAAGTTTTCGCATGTGCTGTTTGGGATGAAAAATATGCCATCAGGTAGGTCAAGTGAGCTGCAGAGAGTGACACTATGACCCAGTTAAATGTACTAATTTATTCAAATGTCTGAAAAATATGAGTCATAAGAATTTGTGCAACGCATGCACAGTAAACGCCAATTGCATATCATTAGGAAGCCTGATCCGGTATTCTCCGGGCCTCCATGATTCTCCGCCTCCGCCAGGAGGAATTTCCGATGGTGAGGTTCACTTGTGGTTTTAAAAATCAGGAAACAGAAAAGGGTGATGAAAGTACAGCTGGTGTATGAGCATGAGTTGCGCATCATGTATGTCTGTGCCAGATACCCGGTCAGTGCGCACAACGCCTTCATCCTGGCACATTTGAAGGTTCCTGACCTCTTCGAGGAGCACTCCTGGCTGAGGGGTTGGTTCCTGGTTGACAGGGGTTATCCACTGTGGTTGTGGCTGATGACACCAATCTGGAGGCCACAGACTGAAGCGGAGAGCCGCTACAATGACGCCCAGGCCGTGACCAGGGGCATGATCGAGCGGGGCTTTGACATCCTGAAGATGCGGTTCAGGTGCATGGACTGCTCTGGAAGAGCCCTCTAGGAGAATCTCCCACATCATGGTGGCTTGCTACACCCTCCAGAACATCGCGCAGCAGAGGGGCGACTTGCTGGAGGGGGAGATGAATGACAGTCCTCGTTCGACAAGGAGGATGCGGGGGAGAGCGGGAATGGGCAGGGCATCGGGCCTGGGCAGGCACAGGAGGTCGCACAATGTGTGTGCCTGGGCCGGTGTGCATGACTGCTCTAATTGCCTCGAGGTTCACTGACCAGAGGGCCTGGCCAGCTGCACGGCCACCCAATCCTAATCCCCCGAACACACTACCCCTTTGCGGCGTGAACCCACTCCCATGAACGCCCTGTGCAACTGATCCCCCCCCCCGCCTTACAGGCCCCTCCGTGATTCCTGCCCGTCTCAATACGGTGTGCAGGCTCTGGGTTGACAGTGACAGCGGGTCTGGTCTATGGGATGGAGGATGATAACAACCAGCTCTGTGATGAGCTCTGGTGCTGCACACCATTTGACAACGTCTGGCTCCTGCCCTCGGTAGCACGTTCCACCGTCCTCCTCGGGGGTGATGCCTGCATGCGAGCTGGCTATTCCATCACACAGTCCCACAGAACCCTTTGGGTGGTGGAGGTGGGGACAGTGGCAGGGGGGTGGGGAGAAGGATGTGGGCGGGACAACAAGCCCACCCCAATGTCTGCCCATTCTCTCCTACACCCTACGGCCTACCGCAGTCAAATCCCTCACACCCTTCTGACAGAGCACCGAGGCACTTTGTGTTTAATGCGAACAAGTGAATATATATATATATATATACAGCTTTGTTTCCTAGCCCCTATCACGACACTGTGTCCTGCACCTGTGCCAACTTAATTAGTGTCTGACTTTATGGCTTACGTGCCCAAACGCTACGTCTATGTGGATCCCCAGATGGTACAGCAGAAGTGGAGACGGCCTGCTGTGATTCCCGCCCTATGACCTGGGCGTTGATGGGCGTCTTCTGGGACAACCAGGCCTGGATGGGCCTGGCTGCTACTCGGGTGTCCCAAGTGGCGTGGTGCCACCCTGTTCTGCATAGTACCCACCAGATGCACCAGAGACAGGAGGGCTGGAGTCCGAGGTGCTGCGGTGTTTCGGCACCTAACCTGCGGGAGTCACCGACATGGGCCCCGTCACCGTCTCCTCTCACGGGGGGCCCGATGGCCCCTGGGCTACTCCATGGGACGGTGCGAGCGGAGCTATGCCGTGAGGCTCCCGCGCCACCTGGCACTGCCAGTTCTGGAGGGCAGCTCTGGTCTCGGCCAGGGTCTGCATCCTCGTGGTCATGGAGCACAGGGAGTGGATCATCTCCGCCTGGGACTGCGCCACATCACGCTGCAACTGTGCCACCACTATCTGGGTTTGCGGCACATGAGTGCCATTTCCCTCTGCGTCTGTGCCACGTTGGCCTGTGCCTGGTCAATGACACTGATGTTCCCAACCATGGACTGCTGTGGCTGGGCCACGCTCAGGTGTGCCACAGCGATTCCAGTTGGATCTGGCATGTGGTTAACCTGTGAGGCGGCAACCTTGTCCTGGGCCATGGGCAATGCCTGCGCAGAATGCTCCAGCCCTCGCACATGCTGATCCATAACCAAAACCGTAGCCCCCCCAATGCCTCCACTGTGGACGCCATCCGTGTGGTGTTGGCCTGGGTGGCAGACATGGTTAGCAGCACCTCCTGCTTTTGCATCTGGTTAGACTCCTCCAGCTGCACCTACAGGTACTGGATGCTCGCCGATAACCCTTCATGTAGTCCCAGGCTCTGCGACTGCATCTCCACTGTAGATGGGACTGTCCATTCCAGAAGCCCGAAACGTGTCTAGACGGCAGCTCCGCCCTCCAACCGTCCGCCTCCTCAGGAGTTCCTACCTCCAGCTGCTGTACCAGATCAATTGTATGGTGTGCACCAGAGAGTGTCCCAGGAGCCTCTTCATTAAAGTACCCAACCGAGGTGAGTGTCTCTGGGATGGTGGAGGATGTTGGGGACAGCTGTGACAGGAAATCCGTGTCATCCTGCGACTTGAATTCCGGGGTCTCCTGAGTCTCGGGCGGAGGTCTGCTGTCTGAGCTGCTCTCAGCTGTGGCACTGGCTGGGTGCAGGGCACAGCGGAGGGACCCGCCCCATCTCAGCTGCTCCTGCAAGACACAAGACAAGACGCATGATTAGGCCGTGGGCCGAGGGTTGATGGGGGGAGCGTGTGGGTGGGAGCTAGTGGTGAGGATGGTGTGGGGGTGAGGGTGGTGTGGGTGAATGTAAGGGTGGTGTGGGGGGTAAGGGTGGTGTAGGAGTGAGAGTCATGTGGGCGGTGATGGTGAGGGCAGTGTGACATTACGTAGAATGTCCAGTACATAAAGGATTAATGTACTATCATAATCAACCACTAGATGGAGCGGGGGAGCAGACCTATAAAAATAAATGAGTGGGATTCTCCGTTGCCTGACGCCAATATCGTAATTGCCGATCGGGCAGAGAATGGGCTCTGATGCACAAATCGGGGCTGCGCCGGTTTGATGCCAGTCAGCCATGCTCCACCCCCTCCAAAATGGCATCATCGTGTCCGCGGCGTTGCAACGGCATTGGAAGGAAGGCCCTCCCACAATGCTCCGCCCCCGATGGGCTGAGTTCCTGACCGCGTGGACACCTGTGGTCTCAGAGGTCAGAAACCCGGCGTGGCTGCTCCGGACTGTGTCCAGCGCCGCCACACTCGGCCGGGATCCATGCTGCTCACCGGTCCCGGAAACGGTGAGGGTTCTGTGCCAACTTTGGTGTCGTAAAACACCCCCGTATTCTTTGTTCGAGCCGGCACATAGCCACTGAACAGGAGAATCCAGCCCTATGTATCTCAGGCTTATGGGGAGAGAGTGTCGAGGAGACGAGAGTAGGTTAGAGAGACAAGGAGCAGAGCAGAGTACAACGTAAGTAAGTGTACATGAGACAAGAGTTAGTATAGTGTAGATTGTAGTTTATTTAGAATATTGCTTGCTTTAGAAATAGTGTTAAAACTGTATATTAAGTAGTGTAATAAATTTAGCGTTGTTTATTTGACTTAGCTTTTTGTGGTCTTTGTGTACACTACAAATCCATCCTGAGCATAAGCAACACGAAGAACATCGCAGGTGGTGTGGGGGTGAGGGTGGGGTGAGGGTGCTGTGGGGGTGAGAGTGGTTTAGGGGTGAGGGTGGTGTAGGGGTGAGGGGTTGAGGGTGGTGTGGGGGTGAGGGTGGGGGTGAGGGTGGTGTGGGGTGAGGGCGGTGTGGGCGTGAGGGTGGCGTGGGGGTGAGGGTGGTGTGGGGGTGAGGGTGGTGTGGGGTTGAGGGTGGTGTGGGGTTGAGGGTGGGGTGGGGTGAGGGTGGTGTAGGGGTGAGGGTGATGTGGGGGTGAGGGTGATGTGGGGGGTGAGGGTGGTGTGGGGGTGAGGGTGGGGGTGAGGGTGGGGGTGAGGGTGGTGTGGGGGTGACGGTGGTGTGGGGGTGACAGTGGTGTGGGGGTGAGGGTGGTGTGGGGGTGAGTGTGGTGTGGGGTTGAGGGTGGGGTGGGGTGAGGGTGGTGTAGGGGTGAGGGTGATGTCGGGGTGAGGGTGATGTGGGGGTGAGGGTGATGTAGGGGTGAGGGTGGTGTGGGGGTGAGGGTGGTGTGGGGGTGAGGGTGGTGTGGGGGTGAGGGTGATGTGGGGGTGAGGGTGGTGTGGGGGTGAGGGTGGTGTAGGGGTGAGGGTGGGGGTGAGGGTGGTGTAGGGGTGAGGGTGGGGGTGATGGTGGTGTGGGGGTGAGGGTGGTGTAGGTGTGAGGGTGGGGGTGAGGGTGGTGTAGGGGTGAGGGTGGGGGTGAGGGTGGTGTGGGGGTGAGGGCGGTGTAGGGGTGAGGGTGGTGTGGGGTGAGGGTGATGTAGGGGTGAGGGTGGGGGTGAGGGTGGTGTAGGGGTGAGGGTGGGGGTGAGGGTGGGGGTGAGGGTGGTGTAGGGGTGAGGGTGGGGGTGAGGGTGGGGGTGAAGGTCGTGTGGGGGTAAGGGTGGTGTGGGGGTGAGGGTGGGGGTGAGGGTGGTGTAGGGGTGAGGGTGGAGGTGAGGGTGGTGTGGGGATGGTTTTGGGGGGTGGAGGGGGTGTTGACACACCTGTCATGGGGAGTCACAACTCAGTAGGGTCTCACGTTGTCGCCGCGACCGAACTCCACACCGGCGATCTCCCTTTCCTCCAGGCCGCCGACCTCGTCCAGAGCCCTCCGCTCTGCCATGGATAAAGGGCTAGCCCCTTAATAGCTGAATCAGCCCTGGTGCAGCGGCGGTTTTGCTGTCGTGGAACTCCACGAATCCTGCGTCAGCGTCAACACTTCGGGTTTAGATTCTCCGAGTTTGAGACTAAGTGCCGACGCTGGCGTGGAAACAGTGGTGTTTTATGACAGAAAAAACGGTGCAACAGCAGCACCGCTTTAGCTACTTTAAATGGGCTGCACCATCGACACATGGAACGTAATCAATTCCATGGAAAACGGTGCCGGATTCTCCGGGTCCTATCAAAGCCCCTGAGTGCCAGGGAAACACTCCTTTAAACTGATTATTACTTTAGAACTGATGCCATGAACATATTAGAAACACTATTCACTGCAGAACTTCATTATCCCTACACTAAGGAACAATCGATTTTATTATTCGCCAACATTTTTCAAGGAACTTTGATACCAACAGAAAGACATATATACTAGTTATACTTTACTGGTATGCTCCTTGATATGACTGGAACTATACAAAAAACATCAGGGGTAAATTTCGTAGCTGTGAAAACAGAAGGTGAGACGATTGATTGCAATGCCAGCAGCACGCTAACTTCTTGCTTTGACTCATTTCCATGATTGCTCCATCCAGATCCTTAAGCTTTTAATTGGCTGGATGCATCAGCTGGAAAACAACAGTCTGAGTCACTTATGCCATGTAAAGCTAGCCTTTCATGCTTCACGTCAGCCTGCACCTCTGAAGGGGGAGCTGCATTGTGACTGAAGCAGATACTGGCAGTCGAAGTTGAAGAGAATCTTTCCTGGGAAATATTGAAGAATGGCACAACATGGGAGAGTTTGGTCTCTAAGGACCGGTCACTGCACAGGAGGTCATAGTGGAGGGTGTGAAAAGGAAGTGAAGTGTCCTCTCTCCTCAGGAGTCCAGGAAAGTGCCTAGATACATGCGGCTGGATTCTCCATTCCGGAGACTAAGTGCTTCCACCGGTGGAGACTTGTGACTGGTCTCCACTGGTGCTAGGAATGGTTCCCGGGAATGGTTCCCTCTCCTTTTCCATGCTAATTTATGCATGGGGAAGAGCTTGTGGGATTTCATCGGAACCCCGGTATCGGGCTGCCACTTTGAGTGAGTGGCCCGATACCGAGGACCGGAGGCAGGCCCCCTCCTCCCGCAACACAAATCCTGCCCCCTCCCCATTGAAATCCTCCACACCCCCACTGCAGAATAATGGGCCACCCTTCCACAGCATGCACACACGCATGAGGGTTACCAGACTCCCATCAGATTCCCCCCATATTGTCCCACAATGGATACCCCCAACAGTGACTCTCAACAGAGGACCCCATTATAGACCCCCATCAGATACCTCCAAAAGAGACCCCCAACAGACCCCCCCATCAGAGATCCCTGCCTGAAATCTCAAGAGCAGTGCAGGAATAGTGTGAATAAACATTGCCTTTTGATGTACCCTTCTCTAACATCTGCTGCCTCAGACAAAAGTGTTTAAAGCAGCAACTGCTACAAGTGTCAGAGGTTTCCTTGAAAGCCAAGTACACTTCAATAGGCTTGAAATCCCTTGATATGCTTTGATATGCTTCTATTCAATTTCACACAGCAATACATTGCATTAGCCAGAGGCTTCTTTGGTTTCCCACTTGGAATGCCTGGAGCCCTCACTATAGCTTGAATAAAACTGGATCCTTTAATCCAAGAATCCTCATCTAGTTTCCTATAAGTGAATGAGTGAAGTACACTAAGGTTGAATAGCTGTACTTTTCTCCGCAACATCCTCCCAACCGTTTTTCAGAGCAGAACATACTCCAGAGATGGCTTCTTGGTGGAATGTTGATCTATCTTTTCCTTCACACTTGAATTTATCTCCATTACCCTACTGTGATGCTAACCACCTTGTTTATACAGTCTTACTATAATTGACAGTTCTTCACCACATCAAAAGCGGCTACGTGCTTTCAAGCTATAGTGAGGGCTCCTGGCATTCCAAGTGGGATACCAGAGGAGCCTCGAATCAATGAGATTAGACAGTTATGCTTCAACATTCGATTACAATAAATTAGCATATACCAATCATTTGTTACTAGTCATCTATGTCCATTCAGAATTATTGATTAAGATTACATCATCCATCGTATATGAGAATGATTAAGCACGCATCTGCATGCTTTACTAAACTATCCAATCATTACAGAGGCAGAAAGCATTACAAAGGCACGTGATGTTGTTTTGTAATTAGTCATGTCGGTGGTCTGATATCTGAGGTGTTGCCATCGATCACCTCCCCCTGCTGTTTTAATGGCTCCTATCAAGGAATGGATACCATCCGTCTATCCCCCCTCCCTCCCTCCCCATTGTTATCAGCAGACAGATTGGAGCCACAGCAAATGGTTATGGTGTTTCAAATTGAGCAACAAGCCTTGAAATTTAACATCTGTAAATTCCACCCCTGGAAACTAGCCTCTTCAAAGAAAGACTGTGTCCTTGTACTTCCATTTAGCAGTTTCCTTTTCCCCAGTCAGAACTATGTACCTCTGAACCTTCTCTCAGTATAATGGAACTAAAGTTTTTAAACTGGCTCCAGTGTAACATCTATCATCTAATGATGCCCAATTGTGTGGGATGTGGCGAGGGAGCATCAAAGCCACATTGGGGCCTTGCTTTTCGGGCAGCTCATCACCAGATCGGGAAACCCACTACCAGGTGGCGGGCAACGGAGAATCCAGCACAGAAGGGCCTGTTCTGTGCTGTACTGTTCTATGTTCTATGTTCAGATGTCAGTGGGTACAGAGAGCTGGGGAGGTCAAAGCCGGGGTGAATCTCTGAGGACTTGGCTATGCAGTGTTGCAAAAAGTTTCAGGATCTCCCCCAAATGGCTAATGAGTGCATTTTCAATATGTCCCATACTAACATTACTAACCTCAGACACAGCACTACTCACCACACTGCCATCACTGACCTACCAACAATCTATATTGATCAGGACTAATACCCAGCATCTATCAGCTCCAGCACACTTTCACACACTTAACACTGCTGCAAGCCTCTACTCACATCTCACAGCTGGAACAAACTGCCAGCTATTCAATCATGACAGTCACAGTACAGAAACAGATTGCACGACATTCAATGACACACGTTCCTCTCTCTTACAGAATAAGGTGGCACATAGCCTGAGTGTGCCCAATGTGAAAGATTGCCCAGGTATATCCTGTACACAGAAATCAGGAGAAATCCAACCTGGCCAATTACCACCCCATTAGTATACTCTCAATCATCAGCAAAGTAATTGACCAGGTCGTTGACAGTGCAATCAAGCAGTACTTACGCAGCAATAACCTGCTCAGTGACGCTCAGTTCAAGTTCTGCAACAGGCACTTGGCTCTTTACCTCATTACATCCTTGGTCCATGCATGGACAAAGAGCTGAACTCAAAAGGTGAGCTGAGCAAGGCAGCATTTGATTGAGTGTGGCATCAAGGTGCAAAACTGAGCAAAACTGGAGTCAATTGGAATACGTATCAAATTCTAACAGGACTAGACAGGGTAGATGCAGGAAAGATGTCTAGAACCAGGGGTCACAGTCTGAGGCTATAGGGTAAACCATTTAGGACTGAGATGAGGGGAAATTTCTTCACCCAGAGAATGGTCAGCCTGTGGAATTCACTGCCAGAGAAAACAGTTGGGGCCAAAATATTGTATGTTTTCAAGAAGGAGTTGGATATGGCTCTTGAGGCTAAAGGGGTCAAAGGATATTGGGGGGAAACCGGGAACAGCTAACAGAGTTAGATGAGCAGCCATAATCATAACGAATGGTGGAGCAGACTCACAGGGCCGAATGGCTTCCTCTGGCTCCTATTTTCTACGTTTCCATGAATAAGGGTTAGAGTCATACCTAGCACAAAGGAAGATGGTATTGTTGTTGGAGGTCAATCATCCCTGTCCCTTTACATCACTGTAGGAGTTCCTCATGCTCGTGTTCTAGGCCCAATCATCTTCAATTGCTTCAATGACCTTCACTCTCTTCACCTTTTATCCTTGTATAACCCTTTGTGTATATGAATGGTAGGCAGTTGCTTGTTCTTGTTAGTTCATTTCAAATGCAGTTATGCATTTGACAAATCTATTTTACTGAACAAAGATTAAATTAGAAAACAAATCTTCACAGGTGGCAGTGGCTGAGTATCATCCCTGATCACCTAATTAACCATTTGCTTATTATCTCCACAAATCCTAGTAAAAGTTTCTGCTTTTGAACTACCAAATGGGTGCATCCCATCCACTGCTCTTCACTTCTTAATTGCCCTTATTCTTTCTCATCTATTCAGCTCTTTACATAATGCATTTAACTGTACATAAGGCACTGGCCAAGCCTTCCAAAATGTTGGCTGTTTAATGTCCTTTACCCTGACTTTGGTCTTGTAATGCCTAATTTTATTATCAGTATAATTCGTGGGACCGACTGGGAAAGTGTCAGAAACAGTTGCGCATGCGCTGACATCCGCATTGTGGACTGAGTGCGTCAACTGACTTGCCCCAATCCTTAATAAAGCAGACCATGAAAATAAACAAAAGTCCGAGCAAAATACTTTGAATTCTATTTTCTCCACCAGCGCATTAAGGTTTTATGCGGGGAGCACTTACACAGCCTGGGTATATAGAACATAGTGTAGAAGGAGGCCATTTTGCCCATCGAGTCTGCACCGACCTACTTAAGTCCTCACTTCCACCCTATCCCCATAACCCGATAACCCCTCCCAAACTTTTTGGTCACTAAGGGCAATTTATCATGGCCAATCCACCTAACCTGCACGTCTTTGGACTGTGGGAGGAAACCGGAGCACCCGGAGGAAACCCAAGCAGACATGGGAAAAACGTGTAGACTCTGCACAGACAGTGACCCAGCGGGGAATCGAACCTGGGACCCTGGCGCTGTGAAGCCACAGTGCTATCCACTTGTGCTACCGTGCTGCCCTTAGCTCTCAGATTGTTGTTTTGAATCCGAATGAGGTAATCATTTTTTTTCTTGAAATGTTTTATTCAAAATATTTTTTTAAATTAACTTCTATTATAAAATTACAATCAATTCTCCACAGTCTCTGAGTTCATTGGACCTTGGGAATCCCATTTACTGAAATTTCCCGATTATATAATTTCATCATTTACGGAATTATCCAAAGCTTGTTTTACAGAGATATAAAATGCAATTTCCCGGACGACATTGGTGGATGTACAAATTGCAACCCAAAAACTTTTGGTTGCTCTCCAGATTTTCCGTTCCCGTTGACATCTATTCCTGCCACTGGCAGCAGTGGAAAATCGTGGCCACAGTTGCTAAATTATAGCTCAACTAAATTCAAGGGGCGGGATTCTGCGCAAATCGTCGGGGCGGGAAAAAACAACGCAACCCCTGGCGGGAACCACTCTGGCGTTGAATCCTCCGCACCTTCGGGGGCTAGGATGGTGCCGGAGTGGTTTGCACCAAACCGGCTGGTGGGAAGGGGCTTGGCGCCATGCCAACCGGTGCCGAAGGGCCGCTGCTGGCCGGCACGAGTTGCCGCATGCAGGAGCACCAGCAGCTGCTGGCGTCATCCCCGCGCATGTGCAGGGGGAGGTCATCTCCGCGTCGGCCATCGCGGATCGGTACATGGCTGATGCGGGGGAATAGAGTGCCCCCACGGCACAGACCCGCTCATGGATCAGTGGGCCCTGATCGCGGGCCAGGCCACTGTGGGGGCACCCCCCGGGGCTAGATTGCCCCATGCCCTCCGGGGACTCCGGAGGCTGCCCACGGAGCTGTGTCCCGCCGGCAGGGACCAACCTTGATTTACGCCGATGGGACCCTCGTTAAACGGGCGGGACTTCGGCCCATCGCGGCCTGGAGAATTCGGGTGGCCCCAGGGCCCATTGCGTCGCGCCGGTTCCCGCCATTCTCCGAGGTGGGCGGCGCGGTTCACGGCGGGGCGATTTGTGGGGGCCGGAGAATTCGGAGGACGGCGAGGGCAGGATTCACGGTATGGGGTCCGAGAATCCCGCCCAAGAACTTTCAATTTAGTAAGGACTGCACAGGCCTAAAAATGGGTAGCTTCAACTTTACTGTTAGTCTGTGCCAAGCCAACTTTAATGATAGTAGTACTAAAAATAATAATAATAGTAATCTTTATTATTATCACAAGTAGGCTTACATTAGCACTGCAATGAAGTTCCAGTGAAAAGCCCCTAGTCACCACATTCCGGCGCCTGTTCGGGTACACAGAGGGAAAATTTCAGAATGTCCAAATTATCTAACAGCACGTCTTTCGGGACTTGTGGGAGGAAACCCACACAGACATGAGGAGAATGTACAGACTCTGCATAGCCAGTGACTCAAGCCGGGAATCGAAGCTGGGACCCTGGTGCTGTGAAGCAAGAGTGCTATTCACTGTGGCCAGCCAACACCCTAACACTGTATGTGTACACAGTAAGAAGTCTTACAACACCAGGTTAAAGTCCACAGGTTTGTTTCAAACACGAGCTTTCGGAGCACGGCTCCTTCTTCACCTGAAGAAGGAGCCGTGCTCCGAAAGCTCGTGTTTGAAACAAACCTGTTGGACTTTAACCTGGTGTTGTAAGACTTCTTACTGTGCTCACCCCAGTCCAACGCCGGCATCTCCACATCATGTATGTGTACAGGAAGTGTTCTTCTGAGTATTGTGGCACGAATAAACACAGCCTTTTATCATTTGGTCAAAGACCACTTTGTTCTCTCTTAGCATTTCCTCAGTGTTAACACACTCTTACTGTTCCCTACTCCAGCCAAGGTTAAGTGTATTTTCTTAAGCCGTAGCTAACCCTTTTTCATCAGGGAGCTTTTGTTCTCTCTTATACAACTACCAGCGGAAAATCCTAGGATGCATCATCATTTTCCACCCTAGCACTAACTTTACCACACTGGAATACAATTGTAGAATCCTTCCTCAGTTTCAAACCATTTTACTTAAGGGAATGTTACTTAAGGATTTCTTGCACTTTCCTTTCAAGATAAGAGACATTGTTTCAGCTGTATCAATTATTTAACTTAGTTGTAAATCTCCAACTTTCATTTTTATTGTGGGCATTGGAATTTTACCTTCAGGCCGATTACTCCCATCTTCCATGTGCTGCTTTTCTTGCTCTCTGACTGACTCTTTGTAACTTTTCATCTTCATGCTCGATACATCAGCTTCTATTTCCACATCTGCTCATTCAAGGAATTCCTGACTCCTGACCTAACTGTAGTTCTACCATGACCATGACCTGGTGAACGGCTGCAACCTGGAGCATTAATGTTTCCTCTACTCCTGCATGGATATGACCAACTTTCCCATAGGCATTCACTTTGACTGGAAATTGGAACAGTTGGTGGCTGCCATGACAGTTTAGGGTAGCACGGTAGCACAGTGGTTAGCAGTTTTGCTTCACAGCGCCAGGGACCTGGGTTTGATTCCCGGCTTGGTTCGCTGCCTGTGCGGAGTCTCCATATTCTCCCCGTGCCTGCGTGGGTTTCTTCCGGGTGCTCCGGTTTCCTCCCACAAGTCCTGAAAGACATGCTGTTAGGTGAATTCTGATTTCTTCCTCGGTGTACCCGAACAGGCAACGGAGTGTGGCGACGAGGGGATTTTCACAGTAACTTCATTGCAGTGTTAACGTAAGCCTACTTCTGACACTAAGAAAAATTGTTATAAGAGTTTCCCACAACTAGTGCTGCATGGGGCGGACAAAGCATGTACTTACGTCTGTTTTCTTTCTGGAACAGGTTACCAGACTGTGACCAGAGACTATAGCTTGAAGGGCACCACTCCACCTCGAACATGACTGACCAGGGGACTCTCCCAACCTTACCACCTTCCACAGGCCTATTGGAAGGAATTACGGGTTGATAATCAATCTGTTTAGCCACATTATGAACACAACTTCTATGGCCATCAAGTCCCCTGGAGGACAAGAGGCAGGAATGCCAATCGCTGCTCCACAAGACCTCCTCTACCATGACAATGGTAGCATCTAAATTTTAGTTTGTGAGACTATGAATTTGGCTATGAACTGAATCCTGATAAAACCCATGCCAGCTCAAGAAAATAACTCGCTTGCAATTTGCAACTATTTCTGCCATTTCCTTGGCTGTGGCCTCATCGCTGGCCATATTCCATGTCATATTCCATGCCCTCAATCAAGGGCAGCATGGTAGCATGGTGGTTAGCATCAATGCTTCACAGCTCCAGGATCCCAGGTTCGATTCCCGGCTGGGGCACTGTCTGTGCGGAGTCTGCACGTCCTCCCCGTGTGTGCGTGGGTTTCCTCCGGGTGCTCCGGTTTCCTCCCACAGTCCAAAGATGTGCGGGTTAGGTGGATTGACCAGGCTAAATTGCCCTTAGTGTCCTAAAAAATAATGTTAATGGGGGTTGTTGGGTTACTGGTATAGGGTGGATACGTGGGCTTGAGTAGGATGATCATTGCTCGGCACAACATTGAGGGCCGAAGGGCCTGTTCTGTGCTGTACTGTTCTAAAAAAAAAAGGGTTTCACCTGGATTTTCTTTTTCTTTTAGGCCTCCTACAAAAGTGTCTTTAATGTTGCTTTCAACATTCACACAATTCCCACACTGAAGAGAGAATTAATGTGAAACAACAGTCTCACATGGCAACTGCTTCCCTTCACAGAATGCAACCCACAGTCCAATCTCATGCTTAGTCATACATAATATGATTCCAGAATCTGATTAATTACTGAACATTCCATAGTACTGGGATCCATGCAGGTCAGACACTACCTCAAAAGCATCTGGACCCATCATGCTGAAGAAAACATTTACTGCATCATTATTTTCTATTTTATTTGCTTTCTGCCAAATGTGTAGCCTCCTTTGTAATTAGACCAGTTCTCTTTGTTAGGGCTGAATTCTACCAAGGTCCCTAAATGAGTCTTCAATGGCATTTTTCAATTACCTACCATACTGACTCACTGTGTACCTGAACGTGATGTGCACATAGAGCAATCTTTCAAATTGCTCAAACCCTCCTCAAAATCAACTGCAGAAGTTCCAAAACTGTGATGCAATGTTCTTCAAAGTAAATTAAATAAATGCTATCCATATCTTGCCATCTTTCGGTTAATAATGATTTCTCCCCTGATCACAGCCTTCCGTGCTTCCCAGAATATGGAGGGTGAGACCTCCCCATCGTGGTTATTAGTAATATACTCGTCTCTGGTTTGTGATATTTTCTCGCAAAAAGACTTATCGGCCAGGAGGTCCGTGTCCAGCCTCCACGGGGGGGGGGGGGGGGGGGGGGGGGGAGCTGGGTGCGACCCATCTCCAACCCCACATGTATATAGTGTGGAGCGTGGTCGGAGATTATAATCGCGGAGCGCTCTGCCCTCACCTGCCCTGGAAGCACCGATTTTCCCACTACAAAGAAGTCGATCTGAGAATCGACGTTATGTACTTAGGAGAAGAAGGAGAACTCCTTCTCCCCTAGGTGGGTGAATCACCATGGGTCCATCGCCCCCATCTGCTCCATGAATAGTCCAAGTTTTTTCCTGTTTTGGGGTTCGACCTGTACGTCCGTGAGTCCTGTACACAGTTGAAGTCCCCCCACCCCCCCTCCTCCCCATAATTAGTCAGTGCATATCTATGTCAGGGATTTCCGTCATGGTCTTCTTTTATAAGCTCCGTGTCATCCCAGTTATGAGCGTACACGTTCACCAGGACTACCGTTGCTCCGTCTCGGACACCGCTGACCATGACATACCATCCCCTTGATCCTATAACCAACCATCTTTGTCCCCGTGATCTTTGTCCTCTTACTTAGCAAAATGGCTACCCCCCCTGACCCTCGTCCCATAGCAGGCATGGTAGGTCTGATCACCCAGCCCTTCCTTACCCGCAGTCGGTCCTTCTCCCTCAGGCGCGTCCCTTGGAGGAAGACTATGTTCGGTTCCCAGCTGGGTTACTGTCTGTGCGGAGTCTGCACGTCCTCCCCTTGTGTGCGTGGGTTTCCTCCGGGTGCTCCGGTTTCCTCCCACAGTCCAAAGATGTGCGGGTTAGGTGGATTGGCAATGCTAAATTGCCCGTAGTGTCCTAAAAGTAAGGTTGGGGGGGGGGGGGGGGGGGCGGTTGTTGGGTAACGGGTATAGGGTGGATACGTGGGTTTTGAGTAGGGTGATCATTGCTCGGCACAACATCGAGGGCCGAAGGGCCTGTTCTGTGCTGTACTGTTCTATGTTCTATGTCGGCTCTCATGTTTCTTCAGGTGGGTGACTCTGGATCTTTTCACTGGGCCGTTGTCTCCTAACATTCCAGGCGACTATCTTGGTGGGAGTTTGTCCCACCGCTCCTGTGTGGGATCACCCATAATGACCTGGTGGATGCACCCCTGCCTTCTGGGGTTTCCCTTTATTAGGGGGCCATCAAAAATGGTCCCGGTCACTGTTCCCCCCATGGGGTTGGGCTCCTGCACTCCGGGGTTTCCCTTTGTCCAGGGGGCATCCAACATGACCACCTACTGTGCGAGTGCCTGATGGATGAGCCCCTGAGGGTCTGGGGTTTCCCTTTGCCCAAGGACACTCCCAAGTGGTTGCTTACAGCGCCATTTTGTTCCAAGTCACCATGTGTGCCCTGCTGTAGCCAGTCTAATATTCCTCCATCTTTCTTCACCTATTTCTCCCCTCCTTCCTCCCTGTCCTCTTTCTCCTCGACCCGTAGCCCGATCCCCCCCCCCCCCCCTTCCCCCTATCCCTTTCCCAGCCTCCACCCCCCAGTCTTCATGATCTGCCAGCCTGGGGATGCGCCGCAGCTTCTTTTCTCCTCATGTTCCCAGTGCTAGCTACCTCGCTAGTGTGGTGGTCCCCCTCTCGGGAGTTGTTTATACTTCCTTCAGCCCCTACTCATTCTTTCCCCCGTCTCACCCTGTGCTTCTCTGCACTTAGCTCCTCCTTTCCTCTTTCACTGCTTTTGCCTTCAAAAATGAGGCCACGCTCTCCCAAGTAAAACGGCCGCTGTGGCAATATTCTGGTGCTGGCTGTACAGACGACAGAGGGGTGAGAGAGCTCTTTCTTACCTTCCCCTTTATGGTAAAACCATGTGTTGTTAGAGCCATGTTCCGCAGGCTTCTCATCACTTCCCCTGCTGCCACTTTTCCAGCCCGTGCTCTGCGAAGACCTTGTCCATGTCTCGAGGATGGGGAACTTGGCACTCAGCAAAATTTCCCCTTCACTGCTGCGGGACCTGAGAATCCCGCTGCTGTGAACGGATGGAGAACCCAGCCACTTTACTACATTACCCGAGCGGAAAGTGCGGCGGGTAAGCATTATTGCTCAGATCTCACAATATACTACTGAATCCTTCCTGCTGCTGAACTAATGTTGAATTGTGTGAGGTTAAGAGAGGGTGTTAGTTGAAGCATTAAGCTCTAAAATGGCTCCAATCTCTAAACATTGCACCACACATAAAACATATAAAATCAAGCGTCAGGCATTATTTCTTGGAGGGACAGAATTGAAATGTTGGGAAATTGTACTAAATCCGTATGAATCCTTGATTAGACCACACTTGGAATAGTAGCTACAATTCTGGTTGCAGAGAAGATTTACAAGGCTGATGCCAGGAATATGTGGGTGTGCATATCAGAAATGGATTGGTAGGCTGGGTGAGTCACTTTTTACTTAAAAAAATAAGGTTGTTTAAAATTATGAAGGGTTTTGATCAGGATGATACAGTGAGAAGGTGTTCCTTTTGGGGAAAAGCATAACGAGAAGTCATGAATATAAGATAGCCAATGTGAAATCCAAAAAGTATTCAGCAGAAATTGCTTTATCCAAAGAGTGGTAACAGGTTCAGAGGGAACATTTGGAGTGCATAGAATAAATGCATTTAAGGGGAAGCGAGGAAGTATTTGAAGGATAAGTGAATAGAGGGTTATGATGGTAGAGTTAGATGAGAAAAGATGTAAGAGGCACAAGTGGAGCATAAGTGTCTGCATGGACTAGTTAGTCTAAATGGTCTGCTCCTGCGTCATATATCCAATGTAATCCGAGATAAAATGTGTCTGGATCAAGGCTGTGATGTGCCTTCAGGCAAAATTCAAAATGAGCGTTGGCGAATAGGTATTGATGAGTTACTTGATGACAGTATTGATAACTTATTCCATCGGTTCACTGAAGATTTGTAGGTAGATAATTAGTTCGATTTTTTCTGTTTTTCAGTAGATACAGGGTGTGATTTAACAGAAATGCTTCTAAGTGTAATTTTGGGAAAATTTGCAGGTTGTTTTTCAACGGGCGTGTTGGCGAGATCGCCGCCCGCATTTAACAGCACTTGGTGCCAGAAATTAGCCCCCATGAGCTTCTTGCAATTACTGGCTGTCTCGCTGTCTGATTCACCGGACTAGCACCGCAGTGCCTCTGCTAACAAGGGGGAGCTGCTTTTAAATGCTCCCTCAGCATTTGACACTCCCAGTCAACACCCAAGTCAACACTGTGCAAGGCAGTGCACAGACCTGCTCCTCGCTTTGGGAATGCTAACCTGACCTGGCTTCCCATACCATTGATGCAAGACATGACATCCTGTTCCCCCAAGGGGGTTGGAGGACCAGAAGTAGGCCCATCAATACATCCTTGGAGGCAATGGCAGTGGCTATCAATGTGGGCAGCATGATATGAGGTCTGCTGTCCAATGTCGGAAGAAGACCAATGACCTCCACCGAGCAAGGGTAGGTTACTACCTCATTCCTGGCATCAGTTCCGCCTGTTATGCCTCAATTCCCCATCCCCACAAAACACTGGCTGACAACTTGCATCCTGCCCAAAACCGATCCTCACGTTTGTTTCTCAGCGCCCCCTGGCACCCACCAGCACAACCCCTTAGTCTCCATTTGCGGTGCCCACACATTCCCCCTGTGATAGACCCGCCTGCTTCATCAAGTGTGCAGTTCATAATACCCTCTCTTTGTCCTCGCAGGAGAAGATAGCCCATAATAAGTGGGAAAGGACCAAGATGGGGAGTGGATTACCAGAGATTTAAGTCCTCACCCTTTACGAGGAACGGGCCCTGGAAATCGCGGGTTTGTCCGAGGAGAGAGCAGTCACCGGCAGTGAAGTTGACCTGCGCCAAAGAGGAGAAGTTTCACTGCTCCTTCACCCAACACTCTCAAGTGACTTGTTCATGTGGGCAGTATGGTAGCACAGTGGTTAGCACTGTTGCTTCACAGCTCCAGGGTCCCAGGTTCGATTTCCGACTTGGGTCATTGTCTGTGTGGAGTCTGAATGTTCTCCCTGTTTCTGTTTACTCCCACAAGTCCTGAAAGTCGTGCTGTTAGGTAATTTGGACATTCTGAATTCTCCCTCAGTGTACCTTAACAGGCGCCGGAATGTGGCTGTTCACAGTAACTTAATTGCAGTATTAATGTAAGCCTACTTGTGACAAGGCGGCCTTCAGGACGCGCAACAACTCAGAACCGCCAAGAAGAAACTGATAGCCAAGTTCCGCATGCATGAGTCTGGCCAAAGCCGGGACCTTGGATTCATGTCTCATTATATTCAGCCCCCCGCCATCTGGCCTGGGCTTGTAAAATCCTACCAGCTGTCCTGGCTTGAGACAACTCACACCTCTTTAACCTGTGATTATCCCTCTCTCCAGTCACTCCGTCTGGTCCTGTAAATACTTAATTACCTGCAAATACTCGCATTTAAAGTATCATCGTGCATCATTGACTTTGTCTATACATGTGGTTGTGGAACCCACCTTTTCACTCACCTAATGAAGGAGCTGAGATGGAAACATCCAAGTGAGCCATGTCGGATGTCTGCTGTATCTCAGAACTCAGCCGGGTCCCAGACTGATGTCGAGCCTCTGGGCAAGGTTATCCCAGAGCTGATGCAGATGATAGGACACAACAATGACATTCAGGAGGGAAGTCAGCGACCTTTCAGTGAGTGCATAACTGATTGGAGGAATCCCAAAGGCCAGGGGCGCTGGAGATGATGTCAACAGTGCGTGGCACTGATGCCAACACTGCTATAGTTGCAACCGCAATGGAAAGCCTGGAGCACGATGTCTGTATCTTTAGTGGTGGTGACTAAGGCATGGTTCAGTCTGTGACGAGGGTCTCAACATCATGTCCCAGTCACTGAGGGACATGTCTCAGATGCAAGTGGACATTGCCGAGATACTGCAGAGTGTGGCCCAGTCACTGAGGACCATCGCTGATGGCGTTGACACCAAGGTGCAGACAAAGGGGAGCCACCAGGACTGACAGAGCCAGGTGATTCAGCGGCATCCGAAGCTCTCCAGATGCCCCTCCATCCCATGGAGATACCCATGGCCCTACAGGCACCATAAGGGAGGAGGAAGCGCTGGAGGCCAACCCGGGGCCTGCCACCAAAGAGACAATGGTGGTCTCCAGTTCTTCCGAATCCATGCTGTCCCCGTGACACAAACGCATCTCTTGGGCAGCAGGCAGAACAGGGTGGCACGGTGACACCTGTGACACCGGTAAGTCGACCGGGGCCCTCCAGCTCCGAGGCCCGCTAGAGGACATCAGGCCACAGGGCGGAGAAAGCAGAAGGATGCCTCCACCTCTGATGTGCATATTGGGGACACAACTAGATGTAGCACTAAACCACAAAAGATTAAGGAGAGAGGATCACTGAGTGGGCATGTGGCGGGTGCTGGGGTGCACTGCATGTAGCTAGGGGAAATGTAATGTCAGATTTTCACTATTAAAACATGTTACGTCTGGTACATATAAAGCCTCTGTCATGTTAATCTTCACAGCGGGTCTGCCTGCACCCCTCCCACTATTGCTATCCGCTCCCCTCACCCCATGCTCCCCCAGGTACAATGGTCCAAGATCAAACACCCCCGATGCAGACCCTGTCTAGAGGATGTGTGTGAGTGCTGTCAGCAGAAAGACAGGAGCTAGATTTTGGCAGAAACTGAGGAGCACCAGAGCTTTCCTCACAGTGAATTATCATCACTATCCTGTCTTGTACACCAACAAGGTGAAGGAGGGGATGGGGGGGGGGGGGGGGGGTATTGCGGGGAAGGAAGGATGGGGGGGTTAGGTGGGAATGAGGGATGGGAGAGGGGATTGGATGGGGGGGGGGATTGGATGGGAAGAAGGGGAATAGGGGAAGGGGCCATTGGGAGGAAGCTGGGATGGGGGAGAGGATGTGAGGTGACAGACAAAACCTTGTCCTTTGAGAATCGGGTTAGGTTGAGGACCTCACTGTCCTCTGGACAGGTTGGACCCTTGCCATCGCCTGTCCTTTTATCTCTGGTTCCTCTTGCAGGTTTGCCCTCCATCCCCTCCTGGTCAAAAGCCCCTCCTTCTTCTCCAGGATGTCACCCTGCTGCTGTATCAGGCTATGGAGGGCACAACAGACCACCATCTTCTGGGGGGTGTACTGCAGTGCACCACCATAGTGGTCCAGGCATCGGGACCGCATTTTGAGCAGTTCAATGCACCGATCATGACAGCATGATTGGCATTGTCCTTGTTATACCAGATCACCGCCTTGGTCTCCGACCTCTGCACTGGCATCATCATCCAGGATCTCAGCGGGTACCCCTTATTTCCCAAGAGCCGACTCCTCATTCTGGGGTGGTCCTTGGAAATACCGGGGATCTCCAGTGCCCCAGGACGTAGCTGTCATGCACGCTCCCTTGGTACCCTTTCCTGTTAATAAAGGGCACTCCCTGATGCCCAGTATGAGCAAGGTGACATTCGTGCCATCGATTGCCCTCTGGACCTGGGGCATCCCGGCGATGTTGAGAGTCCTGCAGCTCAACCCTTGGTGGGTTTGGTCCAGCTCAAACTTCAGATAGCCAGATGCCCAGACTGATGGATGAACTTGTGAGCTGTTGTTTAGGAAATGCTGCACAAGGCCCCGCTTGAGCTCTGGAATAATCCGATTGCATAAAGGTTCAGGACTGCGGAGACATACATGGCCACTGGGTGCAGGTGTCCTCCTCCTCGATGGGGTGTCCAGACCACAAGGATGCTGGACACCATGTGTCCAGACCACAGATGCTGCACTGTCTCATTGTTGAGATGGAGTCTCTGCGGCACATGTTGTCTGTCGTGTCATTGAAAGACCAACTACGCCTGTACACATTGGGCCGTCACTGGCCTCCCCTTCTCCGTTCTTTTTTGGTCTGATGGGTGGCCCGATCTTCAGGGTGTGCAGCGGCCCCCTAAACATGGAGTGCCGCCTCTAGCCTGTGTCGATGCTGCTGCCTTCTCTGGCATCTGTCCACATGGGCTGCCACAAACACCACGAGGCCAGCCTCTGCTGGACTAACAACACCAGCCATATTGTTATTTCTGTAAGGATTTGGAGAAGGAAAGAGACCGACAATCAGTTAGGGCTTCCACCCTGGGACCCTCAAATCCCCTAAGCCTCACCCACCCTACGTGTCCTGTCTTCTCTCAGAGTACCATCCAGCGAGCCAGTTGTGCTGGAGAACCTCACTCTGTACACTCACCCCTGGCCACATCATGAGCCTCTAAACCCCAATCCATGCTGGGAACATGAGGCAGACCATGCTCAGGTTCCCTCCCCTGATTCACAAACTTGCCCTTTGGTCACGAGAATATCACCAGTGCTGATGTCCAGCTCTGAGTGTTTCTTTGTTGGCTGATGCCTCAATGGTGCTAATGCTCCTAGAGTTCAGGTACATTGTTCAGGCATCAAAGTTTGATTGGAAGGGTAGGCAATAATCATCCTCTGAGACATGGGCCGGGATTCTCCGCGAACCGGCGGGGCGGGCCACTCAGGTGCCAAGGAGTGGCATGAACCACTCCGGCGTTGGGCCGCCCGGAAGGTGCGGAAGCCTCCGCACCTTCAGCGGCTAGGCTGGCGCCGGAGTGTTTGGCGCCACGTCAGCCGGCGCGGAAGGGCTTGGCGCCACGCCAACCACGCCGAAGGGCCTCCTCCGGCCGGCCCGAGTTGGCGTATGTGCGGGAGCGCTAGCGTGTGCTGGCGTCAACCCTGCGTCATTTTTTTGGACCTTGGGGAGTTTCTCCCGATCAAGCCCGCACTTAGTAATTTTTTCAACTCTGGGGATCTGAACTCACCGGTAAGACCAGCTCCTCAGAGATCAGGCCACCGTTTTGAAAGGGTGTCCCGATCTCTAAGTGAGCTTGAGGGTGGCTCACACCCAGCACCACAGTCAATGTCATCCCTGAACATACCCCATATTCCCCCAGATGAGGTTGCCCCACTATGGGGTTGCTGCGGGCCCCCTTTGCATACCTCCCCACCCCATTTCACCCCTCCTTTTAAGACTCTCACGCTTACAACTAAACAGTTATGAGGCCCCTTCATACCTGGCCTGCACCATCCCCCCACGATTTATAGTCCTCAACCCCCCCCTTTAATAGGCATGGCCTCCCTCAGGTCCCAACCCTTGGCAGTGCCACCCTGTCACCCGGTCAGGCTGGCACTGCCATTCTGGGCAACCTGGTCACCATGCAGTGCCATCCAGATACCTTGACAGTGCCAGGTTGGCAGTGCCCAGTGGCCAGACTAGCAGTGCCAAGGTGCCTGGGTACCAGAGAGAGATCCAGGGGGCCATCCTGCCCTGTCCCCACCTTGGTGCCATTACACCTGGTTCACATTTGTAAGAACCAGCACTAAATTGCAACTGGTCCAGGCCTCGCTGACGAGGCCGTTAGTTCCCCAGGCTCTGGGAGAATATGGCGCAGACATGATCGCTTATTTCGGCCAGCGAGATCCAGATCATGTTTGGTTGAATCTCGCGAGACATTGCGAGCATCGCTAATCTCAGGAGAGGCCTCTCCTGAGATTCAATGACCTTTTCACGTCACCTAGTCGGGCACAATGGGGCAGTTGAATCATGCCTTAGATCTCACTGCCCGTGGGACATTCTGCTCATGAAGGAATGCGAGGCGAAGAGCAGCCTTATTAATCACACAAAGATCCACGGCAGTAACTGAAGATCCCAAATCCCTGAATAGACGTCATCCTCAAATTGAGGGACCTCGACCGCTGATGATGAATCTCAGAATCATTGCCTAGATTCGTAACGTTAAAGCTTTTCCACTTTGATTTGTGTTCTGTTCAATAAATCCCTCGATTTGGAACCCATCATTTTATTGGTTTTGTATGCATATACCACCTCCGCCGGGTCGGAGAATTGCCGGGGGGCGGCGTGAATCCCGCCCCCACCTGCTGCCGAATTCCCAGCGCCGTGGTTTTGGCGGGGCGGAAATCGCGCCGCGCCGATCGGTGGCCGCTGGCAACGGCCCCATCCAGCGATTCTCTGGCCCGCGATGGGCTGAGTGGCCGCCCATTTTCGGCAGGCCCACCGGCGTAAATCACAACAGGTCCTTACTGGTGGGACCTGGCTTCACAGGCGGCCTGCAGAGTCCTCAGGGGGGCGCGGGCGTATCTGGCCCCGTGAAAAAGTCTGAGAGTCCCAGTTTGGCCGCGTTTAGTCGGGTGTTTACTGATGCTTGCAGTGCCGAGAATGACCCCGCTATTAAATGAGAATCTGCTTCTTTTTGAGGTCTTGGTAGCGAATGTCCCACCGAGGCCATATTTAGACTCATTTCCTGTACTAACGAGCTCAGCTCACCAGTGCAGGAAGGGATCGGACCACCATTTAAAAATGGCACCCTGATCTCCCGATCCCTCACCGTGGCCTCTGGACCCCCACCCAACTTACTAAAAGGAGATCTTCGAGCTCCCCCACATCCCACCTCCACCCTCCACAGGGGTGGGCCGTCATGGGAGGGGGGGCGGGGGGGGCAACCTGGGCGCAAACATTTGCAGCACCACCATGCCAACACCTGGATCATGTTTACCCATTCCGGGGGCAACACTTGTCCCTGCTCATCTTCTCCAATGACCACCCATAACCACCACCAACTGCTGAGGCATCTCGCTGTGCGGCAGAAGGCTATTGCTAATAGGGGATTGGCAATCATGGTTTAGTGAGCATTTCACACATCACAAATGGATTACCCTGGAATGGTGGGCCATGTAGCATGTGGGAGTCATTGCCTAGCATCCCAATCAGACCGTGATGCCTGGACACTGTGCCTGAACAATGCAGGAGGTAACATCACGGATGCAGAAGCCAACATCCGAACACCCAGGGGATGGGACGTAGCTCCGGGGACATGTCCACAGCTGGGGGGTGGGTGAGTGACATGAGGAGGGAACGAGTGCCCGGTCCAGGTGAAATTACAAGCGGGTGTTTCAGGGTATAGGGTCTGGGGTCTGGTGAGCAGGAGTCCCCGCTACGGCTGGGTGTGCGTGGGAAGGGCGTTCCTGGAAGGGAGGGGGGGATCAATGGGGGTTTGGAGGGTCGTGATGTGGGAGCCACTGCTGTTTGTCAGTCTAACGCCCTCTCCCAATTCCTTACACATATTGAACACTATGGCAGGAATATTGGACAAAGAATTTGCCCTAGTGGTGCGGCTGCTAGGTTGGGTGGCCAGACACCGGAGACAGCGGCAGCAGCAGCAGTGTCTGCAGAAGCTCGAGGTAATGAACCATGTGCTGGTCAGCCATCCCACACCTCACACCCTGAGAACCCGGCCGCCTATCAATCCAGGGAGGGACCCAGAGGGGGAGACCTGCAACGGCCCAGAGTGTACAGGCGTCGCTGGTCGTTTGAACAGATGACGGACAGAGCATGCTGCAGGAGGCTCTGCCTCAACAAAGAGACGGTGCGCCACATGTGCCATGTCACACGTGGAGGAGGAGGTCACCCACTCCTGGTGTCCGTCATGGTCACTGCATCTCTGAACATTTATGCCTCGAGGACGAGGACACCCACTCCTGGTGTCCGTCAAGGTCACTGCAGCTCTGAGCATTTATGCCTCGAGATCATTCCAGATCTTGAGCGGGCACCTGTGTGGCATCTTAAAGACCACAGCCCTCAGGTGCATGCAACAGGTCACGGATGCTCTGTAAGCCCGGGTGAAAAACCATAAATCTTTGACATGGACCAAGCCTCGCAAGATGCCCGGACAGCAGATTCCTCCACTATCACTGGGATGCCCCAGGTCCAGTGGGTAATAGATGGCACGCATGTTGCCCTGCACTCACCGGGCCATCTGGGGGTTCCCTATGTTAGCAGAAAGGGATTCTACTCACCCAACATACAGCTCGCGTGCGATGACCACATGAAGATAATGCATTGTGCACTCACTTCCCAAGGAGTGCATCCTGGGGCAGACGTCATTCCCGGCCTCTTCGAGGACCACCCCAGAATGGGCGGCTGAATCTTGGGGATAATGCGTACCCGGATAATGATGCCAGTACGGAGGCCGGTGACCAAAGCGGAGACCTGATACAACGCCATGTCGCCATCCAGGCTGTGATTGAGTGGTACATTGGATTCCTTCATTCCAATGACTCGACTACTCTGGTGGTGCACTCCAGTACACTCCCCAGAGGAATGCCCGCTTTGTGGTGGCCTGCTGTGCCCTCCACAACCTGGCACAGCAGTGTGACGACGTGCTGGAGGTTGGTGATGAGGAATATGCGTCCACCTCCGTGGAGGATGAGGACGATGAGGTGGTGCCGGACCAGCAGGGGCTGGAGGACGAGGCCACGGAGAAACCTAAGGACCAACCGGAGGCTGCAGGACAGGCATCAGCGGTGACAATCCGGCAAGGCCAGAGTGCCAGGGAGGCCCTCATATGCACCCAATTCATTTAGGATGTGGCCTGGTCTGTCACCCCCCTACTCCCATCCCCACCCTCCGAGGGTCCCCAGAAACGGCGGAGACCACGCGCGAGGACCCGAATGCGCTGCAAGGCATTCCCGCGCCCGCAGAACGCCGGGACCCATCCAGATTGCAAACTCACCCCCCCAGCAACCCCTCTACCTCAACCAGCGCCCGGGATCCTGCCAGACGCAACCCCGGAAACGTAAACAGTGCCCTGGACCCCGCTAGCGCCCTGGACCCCGCCAGACGCAACCACCTAACTTCCACAAAGGCTGACGTCTCCCATCGGATCCCAGGATCATCCAGCAGCAGCCGCCGACCGAGGAAGCGGAGGAAACGCAGCGGTCTGCAGGTTAGACTGAAGCAACGTGGTTTCAAGGCCCCTCTCCCCAGCATACTCCTGGCAAATGTCCAAGCGATTGAAAACAAGCTGGATGAACTTAACGCCAGACTTACCTCTCAGAGGGAAGTAAGAGACTGCTGTGTGCTCTGTTTCACAGAGACATGGCTCATCCCCGCCTCACCGGACTGCGCCATACAACCTGAAGGCTTCTCTATTCACCGGGCGGACCGCACGGCATCTTCAGGCAAAGCGAAGGGTGGAGGGGTTTGCCTCCTCATCAACTCCTCCTGGTGCTTGGATGTGGTGACCCTGGAACTTACTGCTCCCCAGACCTGGAATACCTGACCGTAAAGTGCCGCCCATACTATCTTCCACGTGAGTTCACTTCAGCCATTATCACAGCGGTCTACATCCCACCCCAGGCAGAAGTGAGGAAGGCGCTGGATGAACTGTACACAGTTATAAACAACTATGAAACAGACACCCGGAGGCCTTGTTCATTGTGTCACAAAGTCAACCTCAAGAGTGTACTGCCAAAATTCCACCAGCACATCTCCTGTCCCACCAGGGGCGACAACACTCTTGACCACTGCTACTCAAAAATCAAGGGCGCCTACCGTTCCATCCCCGACCGCACTTTGGGAAATCAGACCATAAGACTGTGCTCCTTCTCCCGGCTTACAAGCAGAAACTCAAGCGGGAGAATCCAGCTAAGAAGGTTGTGCAGTGCTGGTCCGAGGAGACAGAAGAGCTCTTACGTGACTGCTTAGAGACAGTGGACTGGTCCATATTTAAGAACTCAGCGACTAACTTAAATGAGTATGTCACCACCGTCACAGACTTCATCAGCAAATGTGTGGACGACTCCGTGCCAAAGAAAGCAGTACGTACGTTCCCCAACCGGAAACCATGGCTCAACCGCGAGATTGACTCCCTACTGACGGACAGATCTGAGGCGTTCAAGGCAGATGACCCTGTCCTATACAAGAAATCCAGGTACGACCTCCGCAAAGCCATCCGAGATGCCAAGAGAGAATATCAAACTAAGCTAGAGTCACAGATAGACTCTCGGCGGTTGTGGCAAGAACTAAACAACATAACAGGCTACAAAGCGAAGCCGAGCAATGTCTCTGGCAGCAGCGCACCCCTCCCCGATGAACTTAATGCATTCAATGCTCGGTTCGAGCAGGTAACCAACAATCCGCTGTCGAGTGCCCCAGCAGCCCATAATTCACCCATACCCACCATCACAGCTTCCAAAGTCAGATCGGCCTTCCTGAAAGTGAACCCACGGAAGGCAACGGGCCCAGACGGGATCCCTGGTCATGCACTCAGAGCCTGCGCAGACCAGCTGGCAGAGGTATTCACAGACATCTTTAACCTATCCCTACTCCACTCCGAGGTCCCCACCTGCTTCAAGAAGACCACCATCCGGTACCAAAGAAGAACCAGGCAACGTGCCTCAATGACTACCGCCCGGTGGCCCTGACGTCAGTTGTAATGAAGTGCTTTGAGAGGCTGATCATGAAGCGCATCACCTCCATACTCCCGGAACGCCTTGGCCCACGTCAATTCGCATACCGTCGCAACCGGTCCACATCAGACGTCATTTCCCTGGCCCTACACTCATCCCAGCATAATCAAGGATCCCTCCCACCCGGCTTACTCACTTTTCCAACTTCTTCCATCGGGCAGGAGATACAGAAGTCTGAGAACACGCACGAGTTGACTCAAAAACAGCTTCTTCCCCACTGTCACCAGACTCCTAAATGACCCTCTTATTGACTGACCTCATTAACACTACACCCTGTATGCTTCAACCGATGCCAATGCTTATGTAGTTACATTGTGTATCTTGTGTTGCCCTATTATGTATTTTCTTGAATTTTGTTTAATTCCCTTTTCTTCCATGTACTGAATGATCTGTTGAGCTGCTTGCAGAAAAATACTTTTCACTGTACCTCGGTACACGTGACAATAAACAAATCCAATCCAATCCAATCTAATCCACATCACTCCGGGATGTTGGGACTGTGTCAGCACCATCAGCAGGTCACTGTTAAGGACAGGGAGGTGATGATAACCCGCAGAGAGCTGAGCGTTGACGCTCCTCAATCTATGCCGTAGTCTGATCTTTGCCGATCTGCTGAGTGCTTGCTCACACCATCACCTGTATGCAGTGTGCTCGGGGGGTGGGGGTGGGGGTGGGGGGGTGGATGCCAATGGTTTGGAGGTCAGCCCACATTGAGGAAGAAAGTGACAGAGACGTCATACTGGTTGTGCACAAGCGTGTTTCATGGTAATACAATTCCCCACCCTCCCAATGGTGCCACCTCCCACACCTGCACACTCCCCATACCCCCTCACCCCCTATCTACCGCCGACACACCCCATCCCCCATCTCCCAGTGCCCTCAGTGATCTTCAATGTGTTTGGCCCTCCTTGCTCTACTACTACATCTGGGAGCCTTCCCAGGACACACATCAAAGGTGGAGGCAGCTAGCTGCTTACCATGTCTGTGGCCTCCGATGCTTCTGTTATATTACTGAAACGTAATATAAATATTACTCATTTGTCTTGCTGAGTTGTATTTAACTTGATGATAAACAGTCAGTCTTTCCGTTGATGACAAATTATTTATTGAGTAATAAAATAATATGTTCGTGAGTTCTTTCACTTTAATACTTTGACTAGTAATATAATTAACTAAGATTAGATTAAACTAACAAATATGATAATACACTGCACTCTGATCTGTCACGTCTTTACTCTCGCTGCACTACACACCTACAGAAAGAGCGGGAACCTCCTTATACGGGTCCTGTCAGTGTTGCCATTAGTGATCATCTGTCTGTACTGATTGCACATTAACTAATCATGTATTAACATATACAGAGATCACTACAGCTCCTGGTAGGCATCCTCTGGGAGCTCTAGGGCCAGAGGACCACGACGTATTTGTCGATGGCACATGCACAGCTGTGCTGCCCTGTCCTGTGTGCTGACCCCGAGACGTGGCCTCATCAGAGGGGCCGAGCTAGGGTCAGCTGAAGGCCACTATCCCCACTCCATGAGGCAGGTCCGGGCTGGCACTCAGTGTCCCCTCCTCCCGGTCCGTGCCCATAGGTTCTGGGGTTCACCTTGGGGCGGAGGGCCAGCTGATTTGAGCGCCAGCTGCCCCTGCATCATCTGGCTCTGCCAGACCAGGTGGTTCTCCATGATCCACACCATCGTGTTGACGCCCTCGGTGATCCTCTTCAGTGACTGGGCCATGTTCTGCAGCCCCTCAGCCATGCCCATCTGCGACTGGGACAAGCTCCGCAGTGCTTTGCCCATTCCCACCTGAGAGCGGGACATGTCCCGCAGAACCTCATCAACGTCAGCCTGGTACTGGGTGATATCCCCGAGTAAGGCAGACATACTGCTGAGACCCTCAGCCATGGCCGTGACTGCTCAACATCTTGGACACCTTCACCAGGCTCTCCACTGCGGTCGACACCTGAGCAGTGTTGGTTTCGGTGTCACACTTTGCCGGCGACATCTCCTGTGCTCTTAGCCTCTGGGACTCCTCCAAGCTGCTATGGGTTTGCTGAAGTGTTGCTGACATCCTCCTCTAAATGTTCCAGCTGCTCCCTGTCATCTCCATCAGCTCTGGGTAACCCACTTCCATGAGCTCAGTATCAGCCTGGGACCCAACTGGGTTCGAGGATCCATGGAGCTTGCATGGAGAGTTGGGGGGCAGATGATCCCGAGGGGGCAGACAGGTCTCTGGAGGATGGGAGGTGGGGGTGGGGTGGGGGATGGGTCCTGAGATGAGATCCCTTAAAACCAGATAGCTAGGATAACACTAGAATAGTTCTACGTAAGGACTGAAACTAATCATAGAAAATATATTCAGTAATCATTATTAACCATTAAACATGTATTCTCAGAACATAGCAGTAACAAACATTTAAACTCTTGCTAATAGTAGTGGCCGCAATGTATGATAGGATTTAAGCTAACCAACTTGACCATATTCTTGAGAAAGACAGAATTACAGAAACAATTTGGTCAGCAGAAATACATTCAGGGAAACAGTTCTTATCAGCAACACCAGTCATCCCCTATACAGGCAATGGTCCCATTCAGAACCAAATGGTGATAAAGGGAACTAAGAATACGAATAGTGAAGGACAGCGGGAAGGGAGTCCTGATAAACAACAGATGTTCAAGAATCAGGCCTTAATAGACCCCATGAGCTGATCATGTAGTCACCATGCTATCTAAAGTCAAATTCATTGGTCAAGGATATTTTTTGTATCAGTGTTTATTTAATTAACCTTTTTTTTGTTTTTATAAATTTAGAGTACCCAATTCATTTTTTCCAATTAAGGGGTAATTTAGCGTGGCCAATTTGCCTACCCTGCACATCTTTGAGCTGTGGGGGTGAAACCCAAGCAAACACAGGGAGAATGTGCAAACTCCACACGGTCAGTGACCCAGAGTCGGGATCGAAGCTGGGACCTCAGCGCCGTGAGGCTGCAGGGCTATCCACAGTGTCAACGTGCTGCCCTTATTTAATTAACTTTTGAGCAAGTTAATGTGATGAAGAACACCAATTTTCAGTAAACTTTTAAAATGCTCAACTACAGGAAATGTGAGGTGTAGATTGAACAATTTTATAAGTAGATCAGATTTTCTTATTTAGAAAACTACACTTAGATTAGGAATTCTATGCAACTAGGATGAGTGGTATGAAGTCTAATATATCGGAATTTGGTATTTGTATCAGATTTATATTTGGATCAATGATATATTAATCTTGACTTAACTGTAATAAGATTTATTGCATGGCCCAGTCTAGTAACAAGCAAAGAAAGCAGAGGAATTCTATTATTATTATTATCATCATTCTCAAGGGATGTACCAAATTATTGTTTTTAGTCAAATTATGATGGAGGTTCTACAGTTAGCTTCAATATTTCAGATGAGGGAATACATCAGGCTGATTTTTCCCAGCCTTATGAAGATAGCTTTGGAGGCAGTGGTTGAGGAAAATGCAAATGACTTGCTTCGGGCCAACTCCCCAATATATTGCCACCTTGGGACACTTCTCATGGAGGTGGGCTCCCAGCAGCGTTAGCTCCTTGCTAGATAGTGGAGGGTAGCCAATTAAGGCACTTAATATGGCAATTATACCCTATTGTGGAATTGGATTGCAAATGTGGCACCCACCACCACCCCACACTCCCCCACCCATCCCACCGTTTTAGGATCCCAGACATCAAGCATGCCATTGGAGCCGATTCATGGAGACTGACATCACTGCTGATGTAGGGTGGCACGGTGGCATAGTGGTTAGCACTGCTGCCTCACGGCGCTGAGGACCCGGGTCCAATCACGGACCCGGGTCACTGACTGTAGAGTTTGCACATTCCCCCTATGACTGTGTGGGTCTCACCCTCACAATCCAAAGATGTGAAGGGTAGGTGAACTAGCCACACTATTATCCCTTTAATTGGAAAACTAAAAAAAATCTCTGCTAATGTAGTCAAAGATGCATCCACTGGTGCTCCTACTGGTGGTCTCTCAGCAACGATCATATTGCAAGCATGGTAAATGCCCCAACTTCCTGCCGATGGAACCCAGACTCCAACGCCTCCAGCGTACTGATTAACTACCTCTTGAAATATGACATCTGACATCACGCCACAGTGACCTTGTGGGTTCCTAGGACCAGCTGGCAAATTTCAGCCCATCCTGTTTCAGATTGTTGATCACTATTCAAAAAATTACCCCCTGGTAGAAATTAATGTAGTTAGACCTTAGTTGTGGTGAGACTGTGGTTTAAATAGCTGACTGTATGAATGTCTCCTTTGGCAAGTTATCAAAGAGCTACCAGTTTTTGGTAAAACCGTCCCCAGAATGTCACTGCATTAGTGAGGAAAGAGTAAAGAGAAATTTAAAGGTGAAAAATGTATTGCTTGGAAGGGATGGGTGGGGGGCAGAATGAACTTTGAGTTTGTCTGACACAAAATAATTTGCAATTTATTGAAAAGAATTGGGCTATTAAAAAGCAATGTTAAGTAAATTGGGACAATATAAGAAGTGAAAGTCATTGATTCGAAGCGTTAGCACGACCTCCTTCTCTCCACAGATTGCACCTGCCCTGTTTTTCTGTTTTCATTTCAGGTTCTGAGAATCTGTAGTGTTTTGCTTTTCATTTCAAATTAAAGCCGCTATCTGCTCAAAGCGAAGGACAATAACATCATATCGTGACTAAAGAAAGGTTCTTATTTCTGTAGTACAGAAAAGCTTTTAAAAAATCACAGAATATTATTTCTGCTTGAGACTAAGCTTTCGAAAGAAATACCATTTAGAAATTGGCTTTTACACTCACCCATATAATAGGATCAGCCACAGATCCGGCACATAACCTGAGGTACAACAACGTGAAGAGATTGGGAAAAAGATTCCATCTTCCTGTGAGTGGATATACAGGAATTCAGCAATATGACTGTTACAGAGAATACACCAAAGGGTTTGAACATGGGCAGTCGTGAGCAGGAAACGTGAAATACCTTTTTAAGGACCTAGAGAATCAGATCACGTTTCTTGGGATTAATAGGTGAGGAGATTTCATCTGTGAATTTAAACAGAGCTAATGCTGCTGAATAAAATATTTGATAACAAGACTGATTGATGACTGTCCAGGGTCTTGTTAAATGATGGGCATTTTTGCATTGCTGAAGTCAACTGATCCTCTGTTTTTCAGACGGGAAAATCTGGTAAAATGGAAAGAGGTCCTGTCAGCAGCAGTTCATGCATTCTCAGGAAACTGAGTTCCCAGGAGATTTAAATTGATTGGTAAATTGCTTGGTGGGAATATTTGAATAGGTTTGCACCAATCATCTGTAACTGTTATTACTTTTGAACATAAAAGGTTACTGAGTAAATCTCAATAAGTCGGAAAAAATATAGATTAAATAAAATCTACCAATAGATTTGGAATGGCAGAAAAGATTTGCTTGTTTGGAATGCAGGCAGACAGTAATCGTTTTCAAGAAGTGCCCACAATCAAAATCTTTAACCTCTCTATCGCGTTTTCCTGGTATTAGACAATGAGCAGTCATAAAGCTAATACTTAAAGCTTGACTGTTGTGCAGATGAAGGAGGGGGCAGCGGGGTAATTATAGGCAAGCCCTCTTTAAGTTATTCAACTTCCTCAATCCCACTCATTTCAAAAAGCAAGTATCCAATGAAATGTCCCCTGAGCTTAACTGAGATCTTGGCAGAAGACATCAGGGCAAGAGACAATCATTTCAGTGTGAAAAAGTAGCAGAATTTATTCGATAAATAAGTGAAATAAATGCTTAACGTGTAGGTGATAGTCAACAAGCTGCCATCGACCCTTGCTCCTCAAAGCTGTCTGGGCACAAAGTAATGTTGGCTTTGGCAATATTTGATGTCTTCTTTTCTCTGGCTCCTTCTCCTGTGATAGATGCTATATGACTGTACCTGTGTGAAGAGGGCGTTGAGATCCCGACTTATATCCCCTCCAAGGGCTGTCATTAATCAATCTTACACATTGCTGCCACCTATGTGTGACTGGCTATCTGAACCCATCTCCATGTAAGGTCCGAACATTTAACCACAGTCTTGCTGCCACCATTTTCATGCTGTTTGACGACCACATGACTCTGAGGTCAGTTTTTGATGGAACGCAACAGCTCTCTGTGGAAAGTGCACTTTTTTTTAATACTTAATCCTTCAGCTTTCTCACAATTGCAAATACCGGGTGAAATTCTCTGTTTGAGAGTCTAAGTGTTGACGCTGGTTTTGAATTGTGTTCCCATTGGGGAACTATTTCTGAAGTAATTCAGGACATGCTAATGCTAAATCTCAGCACTGCTCACGTGAATCTAGAACAAATCCTGGCCCATTCCAGCCGGCATTAGATTCGCGGAGCCCGGATTGGCGCTGGAGAGCTTGGCAACCTGGATAACTGGATATAAACACTCAACTCCCCACACACCTCATTCCGGCCAAGAAGATGGTCCAGGGATTGCGGATGTGGAGCTCAAGAGGATGTTGGATGTGGGGAAGGAGAGGCAGGACCCCCTCTTCCCAGGTTTGGAAGGAGGCCACCACCTACAATCATTAACCGGGCCTGGGCAGAGGTGGCTGAGGAATTCAGCGTGAGCCTCACCAGGCCGACTATCAGGCAGTGCCGCAAAAAGATGAACGACCTCCTTAGGGCAGCTCGGGTGAGTCACCACCTCTGTCCCCCTGGCATCACCCCTGTCTCTCACTCATTACATCACAGCCCCACTCTTATAGAAGCCAATCAAAACCCACCTGCCTCCACTTTGCTCACTTACTACCCTGCACCAAACCCCAACACCTTGTTGTCCTCTTTGGCCAGGAGCCTTGCACACACATGTCACCAGCTACGGGCACCCTGTATGAATCGCCTCCATGCATCTCAGCATGTGCTTTACCTGTCCTCGAGGAAAAGACGACCTACAACATGAGGGAGCAGATGAAGACCAGAGACGGTGCCCTGAACCTCCGAGCTCTCACTCCACCCTGTAGTGAGCGATGGCATTTTCTGGGGAGAGGCAGGAGAGGGCTATCTCTGAGCTGAAGGTCAGCATGTGACAACCAAGTCAGCCCCTAATATAAAAGAATACCCCACAGCAAGTGAGCCACTTCTCCCCACGCCACTCCTTCCCAAGACCTCATCATGTGTCTTGTCTTTTACCTTGCAGGATCACAATTAGACCATTGTGGCCTGTCTGGGGTTCCTCAGCCGCAGCCACAATCCCAGCACACCCCGGAAGACCACTCCAGGGACTTCTCAGCACTGCAGTCACCTGCACCCTCCACCCTCGCAGAGACTATCACCTCGGTGCGGCATTTTAGTGATGAGGCTCCTAGGTCACCATCTCGTGCACATCACACATGCTGAAGCACATCAGATGGAGGTAGGAACTCCCGAGGGAGCGGTCAACCGGAGGGCCTCCCGATCCCAGGAACCAGCTGTAGATATTCCACTTCTGGAGAGTTTGATCCCATCACTGATGGAGATGCAGACACAGAGTCAGGCTGCACAGGCGGGAGTGTCAGCAACTATCCAACACCTGCAAGTGCAGTAAAAGGAGTCCAACCACCTTCAGGTGTATGGCAATGCATGGTACCCAGGCCAACACAGCACGGGTGGCATTCGGTGTGGAAGCCTTTTGTCAAAAAGTCATAGACATGGTCAAGACGTCCAAGGTTTGGGGCACACTGACTGGCTGATGGCTCAGGCTCAGGACAGGAGAGCCCAGTCAAAGCCAGCCATGTACCAGGCCCACGTCGACATTCCTGCTGCGCTCCAAAGCTTGGCCCAGTCAGAAAAGGTCATGACTGATGGCGTTGAGAGTATTGGCCGGGCCAATGGGTCAGTCACAGAGGGACATGACCATGGCACAAAGGGACATGACCAAGGCACAGAGGGACATGACCGAGGTTAATAGGGATATGACTCACTCGCTGAGGGACATGGCCCAGTCTCTGTGCTCCATGTCTGAGGGCATCGTAACCCTGGTTGAGGCGAGTGCGGGCCTCCAGGAATTGCAACACTAGTGAAGCTTCTGGAGCTCACCCCGGTCTCACCTCCATCCCATGGAGTAGCCCAGCAGCCATCGAGCACCAAGGGGAGGAGGATTTGATGCCTGCTGCAGGGGAGGTGCTAGAACACCTCAGTGCTGCTGAATCCCCCCCCCCCCCCCCCCCCCCCCCCCACCTCCCCAAGCTGACACTGGCACATCTGATGGGCAGTGGATAGAACAGGGTGGCACCTCATCACTTGTGACACCCGAAAGTCGGCCGGGCCCATCCAGATCCAAGCCCTCCGGAGGATGGCCACCAAAGGCACCGCAGATCAGAGGTTGAGATATGCAGCAGGCCCCCTTCACATCTGATGTGCTGCCTGGGTCACACCCAGAAGGAATAGCAGACCATGTAAAATAAGGAACTTAGACACCAGTTAAGTTTGCATAGATGCAGCACAGGTTAGAGATAGGGGTCAGGGCACAACAATCGTATTTGGTGATGAGTAAACACCTTTGCACCATTCCAAACTGCCTCAATCCTCAGTCTGAAGGTTGTGAGCGATGGGTAGAGATGGGTGTAGAGGGTGTGCCAGGTGAGGGGTTGTGGGAAGTTAGTGGTGTGGGTGTTGAAGGATGGCAAAAGGGGTAGGGGTCCAGGATAATTTAATGTTCCACCTGGGATCACCCTCAGAAACGGCAGTGAATGGGGCCAGAATTATGATGCTGCCTCGTGGGATAGCTTACACAGTGAGTGACCCCTCACCGCTCACCATCTCAATAACCGCTCCTCCCCACACCGCATCCCCTCCCCTCCACCCACAACTCCAAAGAACATACGGGCCATAAGATGGAAAGGCCAGCACACATGCAGGGCTCATTCGGGCAGACAGTGGAAAAGGACCTTGAAGGCAGGAATCAGATTTTGTCAAACGAGGAGCATCAGAGCTTATCTCACAGCGAGTCATCATCATCCTCTGTCTCATGGACAAGACCGCTAATACTTCCAACATCTTGTGGTGATGTTGGTGGGACCCTCAGAGAGGGGTGGTGGGGTGGAGTGAATGGAGGACGGACTGGGAGGATGTGAACGGCTGTGGGGAAGGAGGCACAACTTGAAGGGGGTGAGAGGAGGGGGATGCGGTGGAGAGTATGGAGAGGTGGGTTGGCGGAGCTGCAGCTGGCCAGGCCTCTTAATTGGTAAATCTAGAGGTGATGAGGTTGTCCTGTGTGCAGCGGCTTTGGGTGGCCTGGAGTGCCAGGGCGGGCTCCATGCCCGGTACCTCCTGCCCATCTCCCTTGTATGATGAGGCCTGATATTCCTCCTCCTTCTCCAGCATGCCCTCCCTCTGCTGCACAGGATGCAGCAGGCCAGCACAATGTTAGAGACCCTCCTGGAGCTCCCATTGGATCGGGCCAGACATCAGAAGCGCATCTTGAGGATATCGATGCACCACTCACTGGCACTCCTGGTTGCTGCATGGGCTACATTATAGCCATTCTCTTCATAAATCTGGGCCCTCCAGACAGGCATTATTAGCCAAGACCTCAGTAGATAATCCTTGTTACCCAAGTGCCAACTCCTCACCTGATAGGGCTCCTTGAAGGTGCCGGGAACCTTTGGATTGCACTACTCCAGCCACTTATACCTTCATAAAACTCCACCCCATGTGCTATGTGTGTTGTGAACTGACAGAGCTCTATGTGAGCTCTAGGTGAGATCTATCCAAGTCGGATCTATTTCTGTTCCTGTATATACTTGTTCCAGAACAGCATCAAATGAGGCATGCAGTCTGGATCACACTGACTACCCAAGATTATTACAACCTTATTAATCTTAAACTACATTGTTCTTGAAAGATCCAAAGCCAGGCTACAGAATAGGAGAACATGCTTCAACCAGGAACAGAAGAATCCTAATCATCAGCCTCCTTACGTGACTGCGAGCATTCAACAAGCTAGTAGTTTGGAAAGGGCTGCTGATTACCCAGAAGCTGTAACAGGGTAGGAATCGCAGCAGTGAAACCATAATGGTGAAAAGTTGCCTTCCAGGGTGAGGTTTTGCTCTTTATTCCTTTCCACATTTCATAGCCATTAGAGCCATGGAATGAAATGTTAAAGCAAAGCCCTTAGTGAGCAGAACTCTCCCACTCAGTGCTTTGAGATGCATTCTCAGCCATCATTATAAAATAAGGCAACATCCGAGTATGCTCGTTTCGATAATCTCCTGCATCCAGAAATTAATTCTTCATCAGTTCCCAGGCTATGGTGACATTCGGAGAGAGCATTCACTCTTTCTGTTTCATCCATCCAGATCTGTTTTTTGGAAGAAAGTCCTCTCTTTTCCAAAAATATATTTCTTTCCTGCACCTCCTGCAGCTGAATCTCCCAAACTGCACCCTGCAAGACAACACCATTGTGATTTTACTGCTGTGATCACTACCTGATTACAGCTTCTGGGCAATCAGCAGTCCTTTCCAAAGTACTCGCATCAGGTTATCTAATAATGCTGTCAAATGTGACTCAACAGAAAACGTGTGCAATAGTTGTGATTAGCTGTCATGCCAGAACTGGTCAGTAGGGAGTGGTGCATATCTATGGAATGGTGATGTGGAACTGAGTGAAATGCAATATAGCAAAGATGAGCAACAACCATCATCATTAGATGTGATGTCTTTAAAATGGCCAAGGAATTCAGGGTATATCTCAGAGAAAAAGTTTTGGCAGGTATACAACAATATGATAAATTACCTATTTTTCTTATTACACTTAAGACACATTTTGAATATTACATTGGATTGTAAGGTTGGTTAGCTCAGTTGGCTGGATAGTTGGTTTGCGATGTGGATCAACGCCGACAGCGCAGGTTCAATTCCTGTATTGTTGAGGTTATTCATGACGGCACCGTCTTTTCAACCTTGCCCCTCGCTGGAGGTGTGGTGATCCTTAGGTTAAGTCACCACCAGTCAGCTCTCAAAGCGGGAGAAAGCCCATGGTCCTCCGGGGTAGTGGTGACATTTACATTTGCTTTATGTCATTCAAATTTGCCCACAGGAATATTCTATAGCAATGCTATAAACATCAAAATGTAGCAACTAACCTGTACAAAAGAAAATTATTGCTGTATTATATCTCTTTTGAATGATAGAAGACAAACTAATTGAATTTTGACTCTTTTCAACCAGCAATATCTATGATCCTAGACATGCAAATGAGCTATACAGACTAGCAAAGTACAAAGTTTGATCCCCAGTCTGTGTTGAGGTGGATTGTTTAGCTGATGCAATAGTGAGGACATTTCTGTGTGAGCGAGGAATAAGGGGGATAAAATTAGCCAAGGCTAGCAGCATGTAGTGGGCATGTGATTTCTCACTGTTTCTGATCTTCTTGTCATTGAAGTTCCACCTGAAGTTCACAGAAAGATAGAAATACAGAAAATAGGAGCAGGAGGAGGCCATTTTGCCCTTCAAGCTTGCTCTGCCATTCATAGAATTTACAGTGCAGAAGGAGGCCATTCAGTCATCGAGTCTACACCGGCCCTTGAAAGAGCACTCTATGTAATCTCACAGATTCACCCTCTCCCCGTAACCCAGTAATCTCACCTAACCTTTGGACACTATGGGCAATTTAGCATGGCCAATCCACCTAACCCACACATTGTTGGACAGTGGGAGGAAACCGGAGCACCCCTGAGGAAACCCATGCAGACACGGAGAGAAGATGCAGACTCTGCACAGACAGTGACCCAAGCCGGGAATCGAACCCGGGTCTCTGGCGCTGTAAAGCAACAGTGCTAACCACTGTGCTACCATGTGCCCTTTCATTTTGACCATGGCTGATCATCCAACTCAATAGCCTGATCCTGCCTTTCCCCCATATCCTTTGATCCCCTTCACCCCATGTGCTATATCTAACTGTTTCTTGAAACCATACAGTGATTTGGCCTCAACTGCATCCTGTGATAACAAATTCCACAGGCTGCCCACTCTCTGGGTGAAGAGGTTTCTCCTCACCTCTGTCCTAAATGGTCGACCCCATATCCTCAGATTGTGACTCCTGGTTCTGGGTATCCCCCCCATCAGGAACATCCTTTTTGCATCTAACCTGTCTGGTCCGATTGAAATTTTAATGAGATCTATGAGATCCTTCCTAATTCTCTGAACTCCAGCCAAAACAATCCTAACGGATTCCATCTCTCCTCATACATCAGTCCTCCCTTCCCAGGAATCAGTCTGGTAAATTTTCTCTGCACTCCCTCTAGAGCAAGAACATCCTTCCTCAGATAAGGAGACCAAAATTGCACACAATATTCCAGGTGTGGCCTCACAAAAGCCTCATAATTGCAGCAAGACATCCTTGCTCTAGCACTTGAATCCTCTGATTATGAAGGCTAACATACCATTTGCCTTCTTTACATCTGCTGTACCTGCATGCTTATATTCAATGTCTGGTGTACGAGGACATCCAGGTCTCGTTGCACATTCCCCTCTCCTAATTTATGGCCATTCAGATAATTATCTGCCTTCCCAGTTCTGCCAACAAAGTGGATAACCTCATATTTATCCGAATTACACTGCTGATCATTTGCCCACTCACTCTGTATCCTTTTCAGAGCTCACCCTCCCATCCAACTTTGTGTCATCTATTGGCAGATAATACATTCCGTTCCTCATCTAAATCATTAATATATATTGTGAATAGCGAGTGTCCCAGTACCATTCCTGTGGTACCCCACTAGTGATTCACCTGAGGAAGGAGCAGTGCTCCGAAAGCTAGTGATTCTAAACAAACCTGTTGGACTTTAACCTGGTGTTGTAAGACTTCTTACAATAAAATCCTTGATAATGGATTCTAGAATTTCCCCCGACTACCGATGTCAGGCTTACTAGTCTATAATTCCCTGTTTTCTCTCTATCTCTCTTTTTTAATAGTGGGGCTACATTAGCTACCCCACAATTTGTAGGAACTGTTCTGCAGCCTATAGAATCTTGGAAGATAACCACCAATGCATCCATTATTTCTAGAGACACTTCCTTAAGTATTCTAGGATGCAGATTATCAGGCCCTGGGAATTTATCAGCCTTGAACCCTATCAAATTCCCCAGTGCCATTTTTCTACTAATACTGATCTCCGCCAGTTCCTCCTTCTCACTAAATCCTAACGGTTCAAACTCTTTTAGGAGACCCATTTCCTCGGTTTGAAATTAGAAATCTTGACAATATGTTCCGTGTCAAAGGAAAATAAGCTACTGTGGTAAAACATTAGCTGCTTATTCACTATGAACCTGGTTTCCATTGCTGTAATTGATAGATTTCACCCCAAATCTGTTCAGGCACGCACTCCTACACTACCCAGTGACATCCGTTCGGCAGTTCACTTACGTTGATTTTGGGTGAGGACAACATTGGGATCAGATGTAAAATGCTTCCTACCCTAATTCTAATCAGATCCTTTATTTTGATATTTCCTCAAATGTCTTTGATTTGTATTAAAATAGTTACCAAGGATAACGATCCCAATTTATCACAAGAGATTATTAAAACTATTTCATCACTTTATCTACCATGATAATTAGAAAAAGACCTGTATTTATATAGTGCCTTTCATAGCCACAGCATGTCCCACAGACCTTCACAGCCAAATAAATACTTCAGAAGTGTGGTCACACCGAAATGTAGGAAACGCATCAGCCAATTTGTGCGCATCCAGCTCCCACAAACTGCAATATGATAATAACCAAATAATCTGTCCAATTAGTCAGCCATTCACATATCTCACTGCTACCACCAGATTCACTGTCCGAAAGGCTATTGGAAACTGAAACCTCTTTATACAGAAATTTCTTCCCAGGATGAGAGAACCTGGAGTTATGGGTGTGAAGGTTCCGCCAGGTGCGCACTATTGCTTTATGGGGCTTACCTTTATGTCACTTGACAGTGATCCTTTTTGATGAAGGGCACGATTAAGCGGACTGAAGATAAAGTCTGCTGGCAGGCGTGTTTAGCGGGATGTTTCTCGGTGGCTGCAGCGCCAATGGGCATCCTGTTATTGAAAGGCACTTTGCCGGTTTCCTTTGGCCTCAGCAAATTTCTCCCCACTGAGGCCACACAGAGGGATTTCCTGCTGGCGAGCTTCAAGGCCCCAAGCAGGTCGGAGTGCCATTTTGTCTGGCAACGCCAATCTCCCCCCGCCTCCCCCCTCCCCTCCCACCTTTCAGACACCCCTTGTTTTAGTGACCAACCCCATCACTCGTCTCAACCTTGGGGGGCCTGTGGGAAACCCTCTCTCACACCCCTCTGTTTGGCAAAGCCTTCCAGGGCCCAACTCTTTTCAGTGCCAACCTGGAACCTGGGCACTCTGGCAGTGCCATCCTGGCACTTCAGCATTCCCAGGTGTCATTGCCAGGCTGGCATGCTGGCAGTGCCAAGGTGCCAGGAGAAGTACCAGTTCCACTCTGCCATGTCCCTGACCACCCGGGGTCAACAAAGACCTGGGAGAAGCCCCCCTCAGGTGTCATTACATCTGATCCATGTTTGTGCAGACCAAAACTAAATGGTGCCCTGGCGATGTCTCCCAGGTGCAAGCAGCTGGTGAGTTTAAGACGCTGGGTGAATCCGGTGTCCAGGTATTTATTTATACATTGAGATTTTGCTGGGCGAAATCCAGTCACGCAGGTTGGAGCGAGTCAGGTGATTCACCATCGGCCTGGCACGGAGTCCAATTTGGGACTTTCATGCGCTACTTGTGCCAGGTGCAACAGGGTGGCTGAATCACGCCCGAGATACTTGGTACCAGTAATGGTGCTGGAACCTAAAACAAAATTAAATAATTGGCGCAAAGGTTCATGAGAACTTAAATGCCAGTAGAAAGTGAAAATGTGCAAAAACAGTTTAAAAAAAAGATTGTAGTGCAACTAAGCAACTGTGCTGGAAAATAATATTGGGAAAGAGCAGGGAAGGAAGGGTCATTGGATAGTCTTTCAAAAAGCCAGCACACATAATAATAGCAATAATCTTTATTAGTATCACAAGTAGGCTTAACTTAACACTGCAATGACGTTACTGTGAATTTCCCCTGGTCGCCACACTCTGGCGCCTGTTCGAGTAACAGAGGGGGAATTCAGGATGCCCAATTCACCTCACAAGTGTAATAAATTTTCATACTCTATGCTTTATCATTCTATGATCACAACTGCATACATTATTGATTTCTTAGACCACATCATCATTTTATGGCAATTAATCTGCTTCGTGTGAATAGTTTACATAATCACATGTTGAAGTATAGACAAGTCTTGCGGGAATGCTTACCCACAGACACTCTAATTTTACAAGGCATTACTGTAAATTAAGTATTAATTAATTTGTATGCTATATATAATCATGAAACTGCTGGTTCTTTTACTTTATGTGGTATTGCCGCTCCATATTTTCCATGAGTTTAACATCTTGGCAATTTAACAAAAAAAAAGATTTACCCATGGGACCTGGGTGTCACTGGTAACGACATTTATTACCCATTCCTAAACTGATCTTCAGAAAGGGGTGGTGGGCCTTGAACTGCTGCAACTTGTATGATACAGGTATTCCCCCAGGTCGATTTTGACCCAGGAACAGTAATAAATATTTAGGCCAGGATGTTGTGTGACTTGGAATGGAAAATTAATGCTGTGGTGTTCCCATGAGGCAGCATACTCCCTATTTCCTGCCACAACTTCAGTAGAAGATTGTCAGAAACCTGGCAGATGACCATTTATGCTGTTTACTTTGGTTACTGTCTATCGTTCATGAAAATTATAAGGGGAGACCAGGGGAGAAGCACCCTTTCCCACACAATTCAACCATCCCTGAAGAGTCATGGTACTGCTGCTTTCTTTGGGCACAATGAAGGAATGGAAGACTGCAAGGTACATTAAAAGTTAATTCATTTTAATTAATGTTTCAATGCATTTGGTGTAGCTGTTCATCATTCTTTTCTGGTGAACTTCTGAATTCCATTCCAATGTGTGTGGCTAGCAATGCAGAGTGATTACTCAGTCAACCAGCATGGGATAAAGGTATTGCACTTCCCATAAACTTACCTCCGTGCTGTCGGTGAGTTCTTGCTCACACAAAGGCCCTGATCGTATGTTCTTCGAATAGTAGTAGACTGGATGTACCTCTGAAGATACTCCAAGGACCCATTGGAAGTCTCAACAGAAAATTTCCCAGACGGTTTAAACTTCCAATGGCGTATTCCCCAGCTCTTCGTGACACTCCAAAAAAGTCTCCAACTCTGATCTATAGTCAGAAACTTCAGACAGTCCTGACTTACTCACCTGGATAGTTACCCAGGAAATGTTAGACACATTAACATGTAGCCTACACCAGAGTAACTACAGAACTGACTCTGCAGTCAGTCACATTGATCCTTCTCCTGTCTCCCCCCACCGCCATCCTCACCCATCCCATCCCCAGACTCCTCCCTGACACACCTGACTACCCCTCACATGCCTCTGCAAATACTGTGACTGCAGCCTGACCCTCTCTCTCCCACCAACCCTGCACCCAACCTGATTAAACTCCATCATTTGAACCTCTCTCTGTTGCCACAATTCCCTACTGATTTGACTTAACCTAACCATTTTACCACCCAATTGCCCCACCTGACCTGATCCCACCACCCTACCCACCTACCACCTTACCCAGCTGTCACCCTACCTTTTACCCACTTATCTTATTAACCCAGTTCCCTTATTCACCCAACTCTGCATTACCAACTTTTCAAAGAAGCTTTAGGATACAAACTCTTTACATACCAGAATATGACATAAAAGGGTGCATGGTTTCTGTGCCGATTCTATCCGCTACTCCCTGTGCTGACTGAGTTCTGCAGGATCCTTCACTGGAAGATTGCTCTGGAAAATTGAAGGAATCTGAGTGTGTATTTTTCATCTGATCAAGATCGGAAGTAGAGTTTCTAGATTTGAACCCCAATATTTGTCCCGTTTACCTACCTACAAACATCGCTGCAGTTCCTCAGGCATGTGGTATTTGAAGGTAATGAGTGGTATCTATGCAACTTTTATCAGCTTGAATCTGTGATTTAACATTTGCTTTGGCATTGGCAGGCTCTATTACTGGAGTTGCAACACAGGGCGACATGGTGGTGTGGAACTCCAGACTCAGTTGCACTTTTCCACGCCTCTGGAGGCCATATCCTCAGACTGACCACTGATCTGACTGAGCACAGAATCATGCAGGTGTCCATCAATTCTCTAACTCTTTCCCTCATGGTTGCCTATAAATTGACATTGGGGTGTTTTGTTGACTCCTTTGATCACATTTTGTTTTGATGTTTTTAACTTTCCTTTGTGATTCGGTTGATTTTCATAGTTTCCCTTGTATTTTCCCCTTGGTTTGTTAATTTAGTTTATCTGGTTAACTCAAAAGGGTCTAAATTGATGTCCATGCACGTTGAAGTGGTGCAACGTCAGTGCAGGTCTGAGGCCCAAGACCAATTTCTTTTTATTAAAAAATGTTTTCATTGAAATTTTTACATTTTGTACAATCGGTAAGGATAAATGCGGCGGTTACAATGTACACGTTATTTTCCTCTGTGCCAATTCCCCCTCTCCTCCCTTCCCTTGGACTCCCCTTCAATCGATGTTTCAGGGTCCTTTCCTTGGTCCCTCACTGTCCAATGGGCAATTATCTGCTATTTGCACGTGGACGATGCCCCACCTTCCCTCTCTCCCCCCTTTTGTCGTTTGGCCTCCTCCCTTTTCTTCTCCCTTCTCCCTGTTGGCTCCCGATGCCTTCCCCGCCTGCATGGAGTTGATGCTCCTCATGACCTCTCTCCAGTTCCCTTCGACTGTCGTCCCCCACGACAGGCATGTCTAGTCTATTGAGGAACTGCCTCATCCCCGAGTCCCCATTGGGAGTTCACAAGTGTACAGTCCCTGGTAGAAGGCCTTGAATGCTTCGTTGACCTTTTTTTGGTTCGGTCTGTCTCTGCTATCCTTTACCTGGGCTATTTCCCTTGTGGCTGCTTGCTTTCTCAGCTGGTAACCCAGCAGATGGCTAGCCATGTCTCCATGCTCGTAATAGATCCCCTGTGGCTGATGGAGTTGGTATACTCCTTTCCTGAAAGATAGCAGGTTAAAATCAATTTAGCATTTTCCTCTCTGCCAGGAGCTCTACGATCGTGGCCTCAGTACCGCCTGTCGACCTTCAGAACGGAGTTGATCAGTTGGCTAGCTGCCCTCTCTTCCATATCTCTGCTTTACCGCAAGCCCTCAGACAACCTCACGATGCTCCACTTCTCCAGCTTTCACCCGAAACACATTAAAGAAGCCATCCCCTATGGACAAGCCCTCCGTATACACAGGATCTGCTCAGACGAGGAGGAGCGTAACAGACACCTACAGATGCTGAAAGATGCTCTCGTACGAACGGGATATGGCGCTCGACTCATCGATTGACAGTTCCAACGTGCCACAGCAAAAAACCGCACCGACCTCCTCAGAAGACAAACACGGGACACCACTGACAGAGTACCCTTCGTCATCCAGTACTTTCCTGGGGCGGAGAAACTACGACATCTTCTTCGCAGCCGTCAACACATCATCAATGAAGATGAACATCTTGCCAAGGTCATCCCCACACCCCCACTACTGGCCTTCAAACAACCGCGCAACCTCAAACAAACCATTGTTTGCAGCAAATTACCCAGCCTTCAGAACAGCGACCACGACACCACACAACCCTGTCAGGGCAATCTCTGCAAGACATGCCAGATCATCGACTTGGATACCACCATTACACGTGGTAACACCACCCACCAGGTACGCGGCACATACTCGTGCGACTCGACCAATGTAGCCTACCTCTTACGCTGCAGGAAAGGATGTCCCGAAGCGTGGTACATTGGCGAGACCATGCAGACACTGCGACAACGAATGAACGGGCATCGTGCGACAATCACCAGGCAGGAATGTTCCCTTCCAGTCGGGGAACACTTCAGCAGTCAAGGGCATTCAGCCTCTGATCTTCCGGTAAGCGTTCTCCAAGGCGGTCTTCAGGACACGCGACAACGCAGAATTGCCGAGCAAAAACTTATAGCGAAGTTCCGCATGCATGAGTGCGGCCTCAACAGGGATCTTGGATTCATGTCGCATTACATCCACCCCCCACCATCTGGCCTGGACTTGCAAAATCCTACCAACTGTTCTGGCTTGAGGCAATTCACACCTCTTTAACCTGTGATTATCCCTCTCCCTGGATCTGTAATGATTTGATTACCTGCAAATGGTCACATTCCAAGCATTGTCCAGCATCTCTGACTTTGTCTATATAAATGTTTCTGGAACATACCTCTCCATTCACCTGAGGAAGGAGCTGCGTTCCGAAAGCTTGTGTTTGAAACAAACCTGTTGGACTTTAGCCTGGTGTTGTAAGACTTCCTACTGTGCTCACCCCAGTCCAATGCCGGCATCTCCACATCATATCTCTGCGAGGCTTATCGGTGATAATTTCTTCCCAATCACAGCCTTCAGTGCCTCCAAGAACGTGGAAGGTGAGACTTCCCCATTCCGGTTGTTCATAACGTACTCGCCTATCACTCATCTCTGATATTTTCTGGCAGAAGAACTTGTCGGCCAAGAGGTCCGTGTCCAGCCTCCATGTGGGGCATTGGGTACGGCCCATCTCCAACCTCATGTCCATGTAATGTGGAGCGTGGTTGGAGATTACAATCATTGAGTATTCCACTCTGACTATCTCTGGAAGCACCTATCTCCCCACTACAAAGAAGTCGATGTAGGAGAGACCTCTATACTGGTGAGAAAAAAGAGAATTCCTTCTCTCCCTAGTGCGTGAACTACATGGGTCCACCACCCCCATCTGCTGCACAAACGTTCCCAATTCCCTAGCTATGCCTACCGTTTTCCCCGTTCTTGAGTTTGATCGGTCCGTTCGTGGTCCCCTCTATGATTAGGCGGTGTGTATTAACGTCAGGGATTTCCACCATGGTCTTCTTTATAAACTCCGTGCCATCCCAGTTGGGAACGTACATGTTCACCAGAACTACTGGTGCTCCTTTGAGAAAACCGCTGACCATGATGTACTGTTCCTCTTGGTCCTCTTCTGGATAATTGGGGCTCTTTCTAGGGAAGGTGGGACCTCTATAGACAGGATGGTCTACATCTGAACCTGAGGGGCACCAATATCCTGGGGGGGAGATTTGTTAGTGCTCTTTGGGGGCATTTAAACTAATTCAGCAGGGGCATGGGAACCTGGTTGTAGTTTTGGGGTACGGGAGATTGAGAGTATAGAGGTCAGGAGCACAGATTTGACTTCGCAGGAGGGTGCCAGTGTTCAGGTAGGTGGTTTGAAGTGTGTCTACTTCAATGCCAGGAGTATACGAAATAAGGTAGGGGAACTGGCAGCATGGGTTGGTACCTGGGACTTCGATGTTGTGGCCATTTCAGAGACATGGATAGAGCAGGGACAGGAATGGTTGTTGCAGGTTCCGGGGTTTAGGTGTTTTAGTAAGCTCAGAGGAGGGGGCAAAAGAGGGGGAGGTGTGGCGCTGCTAGTCAAGGACAGTATTACGGTGGCGGAAAGGATGCTAGATGGAGACTCTTCTTCTGAGGTAGTATGGGCTGAGGTTAGAAACAGGAAAGGAGAGGTCACCCTGTTGGGAGTTTTCTATAGGCCACCTAATAGTTCTAGGGATGTAGAGGAAAGGATGGCGAAGATGATTCTGGAAAAGAGCGAAAGTAACAGGGTAGTTGTTATGGGAGACTTTAACTTTCCAAATATTGACTGGAAAAGATATAGTTCGAGTACATTAGATGGGTCATTCTTTGTACAATGTGTGCAGGAGGGTTTCCTGACACAATATGTTGACAGGCCAACAAGAGGCGAGGCCACATTGGATTTGGTTTTGGGTAATGAACCAGGCCAGGTGTTAGATCTGGAGGTAGGTGAGCACTTTGGAAACAGTGACTACAATTCGGTGACCTTTACGTTAGTGATGGAAAGGGATAAGTATACCCTGCAGGGCAAGAGTTATAGCTGGGGGAAGGGCAATTATGATGCCATTAGACATGACTTAGGATGTGTTGGTTGGAGAAGTAGGCTGCAAGGGTTGGGCACACTGGATATGTGGAGCTTGTTCAAGGAACAGCTATTGCATGTTCTTGATAAGTACGTACCAGTCAGGCAGGGAGGAAGGGGTCGAGCGAGGGAGCCGTGGTTTACCAAAGAAGTGGAATCTCTTGTTAAGAGGAAGAAGGAGGCCTATGTGAAGATGAGGCGTGAAGTTTCAGTTGGGTCACTTGATAGTTACAAGGAAGCGAGGAAGGATCTAAAGAGAGAGCTGAGACGAGCAAGGAGGGGACATGAGAAGTCTTTGGCAGGTAGGATCAAGGAAAACCCAAAAGCTTTCTATAGGTATGTCAGGAATAAAAGAATGACTAGGGTAAGAGTAGGGCCAGTCAAGGACAGTGGTGGGAAGTTGTGTGTGGAGGCTGAGGAGATAAGCGAGATACTAAATGAATACTTTTCGTCAGTATTCACTCAAGAAAAAGATAATATTGTGGAGGAGAATGCTGAGACCCAGGCTATTAGAATAGATGGCATTGAGGTGCGTAGGGAAGAAGTGTTGGCAATTCTGGACAAGGTGAAAATAGATAAGTCCCCGGGGCCGGATGGGATTTATCCTAGGATTCTCTGGAAAGCCAGGGAGGAGATTGCTGAGCCTTTGGCTTTGATTTTTAGGTCATCATTGGCTACAGGAATAGTGCCAGAGGACTGGAGGATAGCAAATGTGGTCCCTTTGTTCAAGGAGGGGAGTAGAGATAACCCCGGTAACTATAGGCCGGTGAGCCTAACATCTGTGGTGGGTAAAGTCTTGGAGAGGATTATAAAAGATACGATTTATAATCATCTAGATAGGAATAATATGATTAGGGATAGTCAGCATGGTTTTGTGAAGGGTAGGTCATGCCTCACAAACCTTATCGAGTTCTTTGAGAAGGTGACTGAACAGTTAGACGAGGGTAGAGCAGTTGATGTGGTGTATATGGATTTCAGTAAAGCGTTTGATAAGGTTCCCCACGGTCGGCTATTGCAGAAAATACGGAGGCTGGGGATTGAGGGTGATTTAGAGATGTGGATCAGAAATTGGCTAGTTGAAAGAAGACAGAGAGGGTTAGTTGATGGGAAATGTTCAGAATGGAGTTCAGTTACGAGTGGCGTACCACAAGGATCTGTTCTGGGGCCGTTGCTGTTTGTCATTTTTATAAATGACCTAGAGGAGGGCGCAGAAGGATGGGTGAGTAAATTTGCAGACGACACTAAAGTCGGTGGAGTTGTAGACAGTGCGGAAGGATGTTGCAGGTTACAGAGGGACATAGATAAGCTGCAGAGCTGGGCTGAGAGGTGGCAAATGGAGTTTAATGTGGAGAAGTGTGAGGTGATTCACTTTGGAAAGAATAACAGGAATGCGGAATATTTGGCTAATGGTAAAATTCTTGGTAGTGTGGATGAGCAGAGGGATCTCGGTGTCCATGTACATAGATCCCTGAAAGTTGCCACCCAGGTCGATAGGGTTGTGAAGAAGGCCTATGGTGTGTTGGTCTTTATTGGTAGAGGGATTGAGTTCCGGAGCCATGAGGTCATATTGCAGTTGTACAAAACTCTAGTACAGCCGCATTTGGAGTATTGCGTACAGTTCTGGTCGCCTCATTATAGGAAGGACGTGGAAGCTTTGGAACGGGTGCAGAGGAGATTTACCAGGATGTTGCCTGGTATGGAGGGAAAATCTTATGAGGAAAGGCTGATGGACTTGAGGTTGTTTTCGTTAGATAGAAGAAGGTTAAGAGGTGACTTAATAGAGGCATACAAAATGATCAGAGGGTTAGATAGGGTGGACAGCGAGAGCCTTCTCCCGCGGATGGAGGTGGCTAGCACGAGGGGACATAGCCTTAAATTGAGGGGTAATAGATATAGGACAGAGGTCAGAGGTGGGTTATTTACGCAAAGGGTGGTGAAGCCGTGGAATGCCCTACCTGCAACAGTAGTGAACTCGCCAACATTGAGGGCATTTAAAAATTTATTGGATAAGTATATGGATGATAAGGGCATAGTGTAGATTAGATGGCCTTTAGTTTTTTTCCATGTCGGTGCAACATCGAGGGCCGAAGGGCCTGTACTGCCCTGTATCGTTCTATGTTCTATGGTCCAGAACCATCCTCATCACCATAAAACAAAGTCCTCTTACTTATCAGTATGGCTACCCCCTGATTCTCTTCCCTTCTTTATCTGCAGTCAGTCCTTCTCCCTCAGGTGTGTCTCTTGGAGGAAGACTATCTCGGCTTTCATTCTTTTCAGGTGGGCGAAGATTTCGATCTTTTCACTGAGCTGTTAAGTCCCCTAACGTTCAAGGTGACTATTCTGATGGGGGTTTTTGGTCACCCCCTCCTGTGGGATCAGTCATATTTACCTTGTATGTGCCCTTGCACTCCAGAATTTCCCTTTGCCCAGGGACCACCCAATGTAGCCGCCAACTTTGTATACGCCATGTGGATGAGCCCCTGCACTCTGGGGTTTCACTTTGTTTAGGGATCCTCCAAAGTGGCTGCTTGTTATAGAATCTGCTCATTGTTCTGCTGTTCACTGGAACACGGTAGGTGGAGGGTGGGAGTGATCCTTTGGGGACCTCAAATGTGCTGAAGTGGTCGGCCAAAAACACTTGAGTGAGCACAAAAGTAAACTGAATCATTTTTCTTGGCACCCTATCAATGCAGGCCTTGATCTGGCCAGAAGAAGGAGCTCAGCACCTGCGTGACAACAGGAGCCGAGATTTCCTGCCTGTGGCACAAAGCCAATGCTGGTAATTCAGCAATAATTAAAACTCGTCTACCAGGAATCCTAAACTGTACATATTTACAGCATGTGAACAGCAGCAGCACAACCACAAATGATCAATCTGTCGAGTGAATGTTCTGAGGTTTAAATATGCTTAACAAATGGAAGGTAAGCAGAAATATTTAAATGTGATAAGCGATACAAATTGCAGCATGAACCAGGGGACAAACCATAAACTAACTGCGCAAAAATAGTCAGAGCAAAATGACTGCACAAAAGAGCTAAGGTAAATGTGAATTTTTCCGGGATTGAAGCTTCTTCACAAACATGTTAAATCTTAGAATGGTTTCTCCCATTGTCAGAAACTCCAGCCTGTACCAGATATCATAGTGCAAAACATTTATTCTACAGATGTCAGAAATTTAGGGAAAATTTAGGAAAGATAGAAAGTACCTGCTCTGACATAGTAGAGCGAAAGGTAATTACTCAAATCAATTTATATTTGATGAAGTGAGCAAACTGTCAAATAACACAGGCACTTGAATGAACAAAAAAGTGATGGTGTGATGGGTTAGTTAGTGGGCAAATAAACAGGAAGACCTCAAAGGGGCTCATTTCCTGATCTCCCCTCCTCGGATAAGTGCTGGTCAGGAAAACACTAAAGACATCGTGGGGCGGGATTCTCCGTTGGCTGTCGCCAAAATTGGGAAAGGCGATTGGGCGGAGAATCGGTTTTGACGCCGCAATTATGGCGGATGCCGGATTCATGCCAAATCCCAATTCTCCAGTGCCTTGACAGCAGTGTCAATGCATTCCACTCCGCACGTACAGTAAATGCTGTTTGCCCATCATTAGCGGGCCTGACCCAGTATTCTCTGGGGCCTCCGGGATTTGCCGGCGGCGAGGTTAACTTGTGCTTTTAACAATCAAGGAACTGGCGCTGTGGCTGATGATGGAGGCAGTACATGGAGAGGCACGAACATGGGCATCAACAGTCTTCCTAGACACTGTAATCAAAATAAGCTTTATAAATTTAGAGTACCCAATTCACTTTTTCCAATTAAGGGGCAATGTTTTGTGGCCAATCCACCTAGCCTGCACATCTTTGGGTTGTGGGGGCGAAACCCACACAAACACGGGGAGAATGGGCAAACTCCACACAGACAGTGACCCAGAGCCGGGATCAAATCTGGGACCTCGGCGTCATGAGGCAACAGGGCTAACCCACTGCGCCACCATGCTGCCCTAAGAACTTAGTTAACATTTATATAAACACACAGCAAGAATTTGTATCAATTACAAACATAAAGATGCCCCACAGCTACAGTAATCTATATATGACACTTAATGAATTCCCCCTTAACTGTTCCAATTCAAAAACAAAATCCCATAAACCAAAATCTCTTTTCAATTGCGTGGCCCAGCACTCTGCATTCTCGCTTGAATAAGCCTGACTTTCCCTGAGATTCTGATACCGTTTCACCAGCAGGTTTAAACCCTTCCAGAAAGCAAACTATATCTTTTAAGTTACCAAAACAGCAGGAAGCTATAATCAATGTTTTGTTTTACTGGAAGAGATATTTAAAATGAAAATAGAGAGAGACAGGCCAAAACACTTATTTTCTCTATCTGAGTCTGCAGCAGCCAAAACCAAAATGAAGATGAAACCAAAAACCACACACAGCTCCATCCACACAATGATATCACTGAAGTCATGTGATAAGCCAAAAACCTTTCTTAAAGGTACACTCACATGACACCTGCAGTACACACTCCAGAGGGCCTCCTGCCTTGTGGTGGTCAGCTGTGCCCTCCACAACCTGGCACAGCAGAGGGACGATATGCTGGAGGAGGAATAGGAGGGACATGTGGCCTCACCATAGGAAGAGGCTGACCAGGAGCAGCTGGAGGACAAGCCTGAGGAGAAGCTGGAGGATCGAGGACAGGCTGTGGTGAGGGTCCAACATGTGAGGAGGACCAAGGAGGCCCTCATCATCTCCAGATTCTCCTAGGACCAGACCGTGTACATCAGTTCATGATCCCCTACCCCCCTATTTCCTTCCCCCCAATCTCCTCTCCTATTCCCCAAATCTCCTCCCCTTTACCCTCTTCAATCTCCCTCCCCCCATTTCCTTTGCTTCCCTCCCATCTCCCCCTTAACACCACCCTTTCCCCAACCACCCTGTTTCCCCCTCCAATGGTCTGTGTAACATCACTCAATGGTGATATGCCTGTGTTGGCACTGTCAGTGGGCCACCATGCAAGGCAGAAGAGTGATGACCACTCAATGTGATCCAGTTTATGCTAAAGTCTGACTCCTCTCTGCTGACAGCACGCTCACATCAATCCTCTGAACGGGTTCTGCATCCTGGGCCACTGTGCCTGCGGGGTGTTGGGAGCGAAAAGGAACAGGGGGTGAGGATGAAGGCAGGCTCACTGTGAAGAATTAAACCTAGTCTTCTGAGACTTCTTATGATGCAGAAGGGGGCCATTCAGCCCATTGCGTCTACGCTGACCCTTGAATAAGCTCTTTATCTGTGCGCACTCCCCCCCCCCCCCCCCCCATTCCCATAATCCCATAACCTAACGACTGAGCATTCAATAAAATGACCTGATGCTTTGCTACTCATGACTGTACAAGTGCCATACCTCAGTGTCAGGAAGAGACTTCTCCACATGTGGAACTGATGACGTCTTCTTCTTTGTCCTGCACACCATTGCAAAATTATTCTGTTTTGAACATGAATTGCACTTTTTCTGAGCTAGACATGATGCTTTGAACCACCGAGTGTCTCCACGATTTAGGCACTGTTCTGAAGGCATCTGACCATGAGAGGGCACATGTTGATAAGAGTGCTGAGGGTCTCTTTGTCCATAATCTATGCACTTAATTCTGCAACCTAAATTCTGAGTGAGCACTTTTGTGTAACCTCTTTGAATCATACGTTCCTTGATATACATCAGGGTGATAAAATGTCTCAGCTCCTAAAGATGTTAGCCAATCAGAGGCCAGTAGCTGTCCAGTACCGGTGGCACCACCAGGTCAGACTACAGTGCATCCTCCACTAGGATCATATGGATCGGAGATGAGTGGGGTAGATTTGCTGGGGCCAGTCTGGGAGGTCCCAGTAAGGGGGTCAATTTAAAGGGCAGATTAGGGATGATGAGCCCTCTGTTGGGCACAGAGCGCCTCACTTAAGCACCTCAATTGACCTTTGGGTGGGAAGGCTGTCCTCGACCTGGACTTAATCAGAGGGAGACTGGTTGGCAGTGGAATCTCCATCCTGCACCTCTCTGCCTGATCATACCCCCATCTCCCTTCCCGCCTCCACACCCCAACTCTGAATCTGTCTTGGTGAATAGGGACAGATCATGTCATTCCATCTAATAAAACAATTCACCTGGTGGGGAGATGGTGTGGGTGGGTGGTTACAGAAAATGGGATGGATTCAGAGAAGCTAGATATAAAGATCCCAGGTGAATTACTGGACATTCTGCTAACATTTAGAAATTTTACCATGACCTTACTGAAATGATTGGAAAAATTAATGTCAAAACAACGGTTGCCTTGGAATTTCTGAGACTTGACACTGACTACTGCATGAAGACATTGGAGGGCAGGTATAAGGCCATGTGCTCAAATACACAGACCTCGGTGCCTATCATAATGTTATTAATTATTAATAATTTTTATTGTCACAAGTAAGCTTACATTGATACTGCAATGAAGTTACTGTGAAAAGCCCCTAGTCGCCACATTCCGGCCCTCCATTCCATGTGTGTGTAATGTGTTACAAAAACTGAAGTTGTTTTTCGTCGTGTGTGTCAACACTGTGGTCTGATTCTAACATACATATTTTGTTGAATAGTGCTGCTTACCTTACTGCACATGAGTTGTTGGTATCCCCTGTCTACCAAGCAAGGATTCAAACATTTCCTTGTCAGTTGTTGACTAACTTGTGACAATCCTCGTGAGGCAAATCAGTTGGGCCCTTTCGAGTGAATTTGGCTCCAACATGGCAACTGGCAATGGAATACTAGAAGCAAGTCAATCTTCTGCGGCAGACTTGGTCATCTGATATACGGCCCAAGCAGATCGGTAATGCTCCGGGCTATCTTTGATGTTTGATTAGCAAGTCTGACTCATTAGTGTAGTTCTGTCACTCAGAGTTTGCAGTATCTCCTACTTTGCTGCAGATAACACTGAAAGCCAATGCTTTAATACTGTAGCTGGAAAGACCAAAAATGGACGAATAGCAGGAAGCCTAACACTCCTGCACACTTCTCGCAGTGTCACACGTTTGGAAGGGTCAATCTGTGTCTAAACTCTCCAGACTGCCAGTGCGTATTTATCAGTAGCCTAGGTTTGACATTCATCGGATCTGTGTGTGCCAGATTCTTGGTTGATTAAAGAAGAACAGATACCTGATAGAACAATAAATGTAAAATTGGTGCAGCATTCTCTGTTGATCTCATTTGGACTAATTATTTAATTCATTGAAACTCATTACAAATAGTTACAAAATAGATGTGCAAGTGTCATCATTAATTCTGTTAATCTCAAAACTTCAGAACATGTTGAAAGTCAATGGGCTGGTTTAGCTCACTCAGCTAAATCACTGGCTTTTAAAGCAGACCAAGCAGGCCAGCAGCACGGTTCGATTCCCGTACCAGTCTCCCCGGACAGGCGCTGGAATGCGGTGACTAGGGACTTTTCACAGTAACTTCACTGATGCATACTCGTGACAATAAGCGATTTTCATTTCAAGTAAAAATGAAAAAATAATAAAAAGCATGTTATGCTGAGAAAGATACACAATAATGGAAAACACATTCAAAAAATTATTTTGAAAGTCCTCTTTCTGATCTGAGGAATGTCTGTTTTGTACACTGTGTAACCATCTCTCCTATTTTAGTAATTTTTTAAAAATGACTTCCGTATTGGCTTTCTGGGAGAGATTTCTGCTACCTATCATTTTGGACAATGAGTCCACACGCGAGTGGATAATGTGATGGTCAGCACATATTATGCTGGTTCTAAGTATTATTAGACAAGGACTTTTGAGGCTAACTACATTACTTACACCCCATTATGACTGGGAATTGGGTGGTGCATTGGGTCTTGCACATATAACTTCTAGATTTCTGATTTTAGCACATTTGGCCATAAATGCCTGTACTGACCGAATATTTTAATGTAACTTCCTCCTCTCCACACTTTTAATTACGTGGAATGTCTTATGGAACCTACAGAATTCAGATAGAACATTCAACCCAACTGGTTCAAATGGACCCTTTCATGGACTGGTCTGCACGGTTGCACAGTGGTTAGCACTGTTGCAGCACAGTGCCAGGTTCCAGGTCCCAGGTTTGATTCCCGGGCTTGGGTCACTCTCTGTGCGGAGTCTGCAAGTTCTCCCCGTGTCTGTGTGGGTTTCCTCCGGGTGCTCCGGTTTCCTCCCACAAGTCCCGAAAGATATGCTTGTTAGGTAATTTGGACATTCAGAATTCTCCCTCTGTGTACCAGAACAGGCGCTGGAATGTGGCATCTAGGGGTTTTCACAGTAACTTCATTGCAGTGTTAATGTAAGCCTACTTGTGACAATAAAGATTATTAACTATTTAAATCTTCCAGATAATTATCGTCCCACCCCTTCTCATCTTGCTCATCAGGACTTGCTGTTCATGAAAAGCATACAGAGCGAAGCCGACCTTGATTTTGTTGAAATGAAAACTGGGAGAGATGTTAATTATTCTGTCCACTTGTTGTCACTTGCTTTATACAAAAGTACAAAGGAAGATCTGAACCCGATGGAGTCAGGTCTGGATGCTGATTGACTGCAAATTCAAAATCTGGACCAACAAGCTGCTCTCAAAGGATACACCTCACCTTTAAAGGGACGAAGCAACGGGCTGCAGTTAGTTGAAGGTAGTGTTGCAGCAGCCGTTGAGGATATTTTGGCAGCATTCAGCTTTGGTGCTTTTGAGACCCTTTTGCAGGTGTTGGACATCTTATTGGGTGCATACATATATACATGCACATACGAATTAGAAGCAATTGGCCTCTCGAGCGTGCTCCTATTCAATAAGATCATGGATGATCTGAATGTAACCTCAACCCCACATTCCTGCTGATCCCAGGTAGCTTTTCACCCCTTGTTAATTAAGAGTCCATCTAGCTCTGCCTTAAAATTATTTAAATATTCTGTTTCCACTGCCTTTTGAGGAAAAGAGTTCTAGAGACTCACCACCCTCTGAGAGAAAACCTTTCTCCTCATCTCCTTCTTAACTGAACGGCCCCTTATTTTTAAGCAGTGCCCGATAGTCCTAGATTCTCCGACATGAGGAAATATGTCCTTTAATAAGAGGAAATATCCACTCCACATCCACCCTATCAGTAGCCCCTCAGGAACTTAAAGGTTTCGATCAGGTGACCACTTACCTTTTCAAATTCTAGTGGATAAAAACCTAACCTCTCCAACCTTTCCTCAGAAGACAACCCTCCTTTGAAAGCAGAATCCCAAGCTGCGTGGGAGTAGGTTGAATCCAAAGGCAGCGCAATCGTCTTAGAACGCCAACAGAAGGCTGAACGTAACTATGACAGCTGGAGATTGCTCCCATTCACATGACTTAGCTTCATTTGCCCAATGAGCCAATTCTCAATGGTGCTTAGATGGCATGTGTGGTTTATAGCCTCAGTTGAAGAATTATGAAGGAATCTAAGTAGTCCCTTGTTTTCTTGTTTTAATTTGCTGAATTAATTCTTACACTGTGTGTTGTTCTGATCCGCAATTCAGTGCCTGCATGGAGATTCAATATTTACTTTCAAAAGGGAATTGGATATAAACTTGAAAAGGAAAAGAAATGTCTGGCTGTGAGGAAAAAGCAGGGGCGAGAGACTAATTATACAGTTCTTTTATAGGGCTGAATGGCCTCTCTCCGAGCTGTATGATTGCATGAAATTGAGCTTTTCCAACAGTTTGACAAGATCGGGAGTATATTTTGTATTACCCAGACCCAAATGCTGAAAGGCTTTGTGATCCAACCTACACGAGAAGGTCAGGTTTGCGTTCCCATTAAATGCAGGTTTGCCAATGGCAACTGATCTCTGGCGATCACAAATACAAAGGTTGGAAATTTGCCTGAATTGAAGCCTGCACTGGCTGATAGAGTTATAAACTGAGACCCGCAAGCAGAGAAGCTGCAGAGAGCCTTTACAGTCGGGAAATTACAGAGCTCTGGTTGTTATGGTTACTTGTGAACTTGAAATGCTGCTCAGTCGTGAATCTATCAATAACTGATGTTGCAAATGTTAGCAAAAGGAGGAGGGGGAGAGAAAAAAAGGATATATTATGGCAAGATTACCTTTCTCATTTTTTTATTCCCGAGAAAAATTTGATTTGTGACATTGGGACTAATTTTGAGAGTTGATTGTGACGCAGCTATCATACAACCCAGTGACTAAAAACAGACAATGGAAATATTGATTTTTATCTAAATAAAAATAATGATTCCCAGATCCATGAGATGCAGAGTTATGCTTCTTCCATGACCTGTTGAGGTAATGATGCCTTACTCAGAGTTTCGGTGAGCAAAGACAGAAGTGGAAGATTATTGCCTTTTACAGATCCATCCAAAGTTCCCATTTGTCAATGTCAAAGTCCTTGGCCTCCCCTACAAGTCTCTTCATGACCTCATGTTTCCTATTTGAAAATTTTTTTTTAGTGTAGCCAATTCATTTTTTCCAATTAAGGGGCCAATCCACTTACTCTGCACACCTTTGGGTTGAGGGGGCGGACCCACGCAGACACAGGGAGAATGTGCAAACACCACACAGACAGTGGCCCAGGATCGAACCTGGGACCTCAACGTCGTGAGGCAGCAATGCTAACCACTGCACCACCGTGCTACCCTATCTTTCCTATTTCTGCAATTGCATTCAACCCTATTTTCCTGCTCACACTCTTGCAACTCTGCCAACCTCTGATCTCACCTTTTCCTCTTCCGCACCTTTGCAGCCAGAGGGCCTTCAGCCTTCTTTAGTCCACAGTCTCAAATGATCACCCTAAATTTGTGTGTCACTATATCTCTTCTTCTGTCTCCTCCAAATCAACCTCTTTGCTTTTGCTATCGTCACGACTAATGCTTTCTCACCGCTGTTTATCATCTGGTTATTTTCATCTCCTTCAAAGTACTGTATTATATTACAAATATTCTATAAGGCCAAGTTTCTGTTTATTGTATGAAAGTTAAATTCAGTAACCGGGGTAAATGATTGCTGCTCTCAGAAAATTTCAAGGCTGAGATTGATAGGTTTTTGTTCAACCAGGCCATTGAGAGTTTCATACATTTGAACAGTGATTGGCTGTAAAGCACGTTGGGATTTCTAAAACAAATTTGATCAGGTGGTAATGTGGCCATCGCTAGATGTGTCAGCATTTATTGCCCATCCCTGAGGGCATTGCTGTGGGTCTGGATTCACATTTAGGCCAGATCAGGTAAGGACCCACAAAGCGTGGAGGCTATTCATCAGCCTGTTTCAAGGCCAATTCGAAGCAAACAGTGGCTAGGAAGAGGGCGGTGGGGGAGCGGGGGTGGGGGAAGGAGGTTCGGAGGAAAACAAACAAGAACACACGCAATGGAAATGAACAGGGGGGAAAGGGAGAGGAGGTGAGGAGGGAACCCTAGGTAGTTACAGAGCGAAACAAGGGTAAAAAGGGAGCAGAAGATGGGGCAGGAAGCACTGCCTCCGTCCCCTCCCCCCCCCCCCCCCCCCCCCCCCCCCCCCTCCGCCGCCGATCCTGCAAGGACAACAACTGAAACTGTAGAAGAGAGGAGCGGAGCACAGTGTGTGACACCCCCACGCTGAAAGTTGGTACCGGGGAAGAACCAGACTATTAACCGGGGGAGGGGGAGGGTGGGGGGCAGACGGAGAGAATGTATGTGAAAGTTGTAAATAAGAAGCGTCACTACATGTAAATAGCAGGTGCACTATATATTAGGTTGTTATTCTGTAAAAACTGAAAAATGCCAACAAAAATACTTAGTAAAAAGTCCAGGTAAGGGTGACAGATTCTCTGTCCCTAAATTGCATTAGTGAACCAGATGGGCTTTTATGACAATGATTTCATTTCATGGTCATCGTTAGATTTTTAATTCCAGATTTTTATTGAATTCAAATTTTACCATCTGACATGGTGGGATTGGAACCCTGGTCCCTGAGCATTATTATTCTGGATCTCTGGGTTACTAGTCCAATGACAATACCTCTCTGCCACTGCCTCCACCCTTCCTGAAGTTATGAAAGAAGAAGGAGAACCAACATTAAATTCCATCCTATGGGTCACATACAGGCCAGACCCAGTGGGAATGTTAGGTTTCCTTCTCGAAGATAATGGTAAACCAAAAAAATGCTGATTTATTGACAAAAATGCATTCGTGGTTAACAGAGCAAATGATCTGTAGATGTGAATGGATGGAATAAATGAAATGGTGAAAGCAATCTAGTGTAAGAAAATTAGTGTAAGAAAAGGGAAGTTATGGAAGTTAGAAGAAATAATGGTGGTAAAGAAAATGTCAAGATAAATGGTCAATAGCTGGAACATCATTTAAGCTTGGGAATCTTGTCAAAAAAATAAATCAGAGCTAGAATAGCAATGGAAAGAAAATATTCTCGAAACATAAAGAAATGTCCAGTGTATATATGAACAGAGATCTTTAGAAGATAATTATCAAGACAGTCATTCGGAGTGTCTTGTTGTATGGAGTTGAACTTTGGGGCTCGAGAAAAGCAGACATCCAAATTCTAAAAAGGTGTGAAATGTGGTTCTGGAGAGGGGTGAAGCAGGTCTGTTGGAGAGAACATGAGCAATAAAGAATATCTCAGGTAGGTGGAGAAGGTAAAATCATTAATGAAGATCAAGAAAAGGTAAAAAGGTGCCATTGGCCATATCTTAAGGCATGAAAACTTGCAGAAGGAGTTGATTGAAGGAAAAATTGGAGGGAGCTAGACCCAGAGGGAGAAAGAGAATGATGACGTTGGACAACTTGAAATTGAAATGGGAGGCTCCTTAGAGCAACTGAAGAGGAAAGCGTGAGACCAAAATAAGGGGAGGACCTGCCCTGAGGAAGTTAATTTTATTTTAAATCATTTAGGGTTTTACAACAATCACTTTTGCTGATGCTAACCTTTTGTTTCTTATGTTTAAAAAAATTAATTCAATCTTTCAAACCTCCTAATGGGATTTGAGTTCACATTCTTTGGATCACCAGTCCAGTAATGCAACCATCTACCATCCCTTCCAAACCTAGAAGAACAGCTTTCACTATGCTAGAGATTCTCAGTGAAAGAAATGCTCTATGTAGTTAAATTATTGCAGTTTTTTGAAATTTAAAAGAAATTTTATATCATAACAATGTTTTTGGGTAACATAAACACCAGGGTTTTTAGAGAATTTGAAAACGTAACAATATTTTTAAGTGCTTCTACTTAGGAGCAATAAATTAAACACTTTATTTTAGATACTGTTGAACTTCCCAGCTGGAAAATAATGTAGTTCATTGAAATTAAATGGATTCATGTAAATGATAAATTTAGTTTGCAAAATGAAGATTTTTAGCTGATTGATGAAAGAATGATTGATTTATCAAACTAATGATCAGTGATTCAAGTTTTCAAATGCTAATCTTAAGCTAATTTTACAGGCGCTATTAGCTGTTTCCATTTGTTAGAGGGTACTCTTTTTAGAAGGTCTATTTTATATTAGATTTATTACAGTTAGTCAACTGACAGCTTTATTAGGAAGATAAGTTTGAACGTTAAGTTGATATGCTGTAATGGAAAAAGGAAAGAAAGACTTGCACTAATATAACATCACTCATGTCCATTTAACATCTCAAAGCACTTCACTGCCAATGAAGTACTTTTGAAGTGTAGTCATAGTTCCGACGTAGTAAATGCAGCAGCCAATTTGTGCACAGAAAGCTCCCACAGAAGGTAAAGTGATAATGACTAGATAATCTGTTTTTGCGAAATTGATTGAGGGATAAGCATTGGCCAGGGAACTGGGGATAATTTCTGGCCAAATTCTCTCCATTTCTTTGAAATAATGTCATGAGATAGAGAGATTGACATTCCCTTGAGAGGCTGACAAGGTTCAGTGTCATCCAAAATATGTTGGTTGAAATATTTTTTAAATATGTTAGCTGTTGGATTATTTGAATGATAACCAAAAGAGAATGAATTGATGGGTTTGATGCTTAGCCCCATGTATTAGATAACCTGGTAGGTACAGTTTGAGAGCTTGTAAACAAAATGTCAATGAAAGTGCCTTTTAAATATCCAGCTTTCAATGATACATTTGCAACTCATATTGTTCATATGCTTGACGCAATCTACTTGTATTTTTAACATATAATTCATAATTTGGTTAAATTAGATTTAACTTAATGATAATTTACCATTTAGCAATATTGATCCATAACATTGCAAGTGGGCTTCCCTGTCTCAATCTATCGGCTGCAGAAATCCTCTTCCATCTAATTTCTACTTCTAGACTTGACTATTGTAATCTTTTTGTTTACCTAATTTGTGGGTCATGGGCATTGCTGGCTGTGCCACATTTTTATTGCACATCCCTAATTGCGTTTAAGAGGATGGTGCTGAGCTGCCTTCTTGAGGCACTACAGTCCATGTGGCATTGGTACACCCACAGTGCTGTTAGGGAGGAGTTTCAGGATTTTGGCCCAGTGACAGTGAAAGAACAGCAGTGATTTCAGTCCCAGGTCTGGATGGTGTGTGGGCTTGAAGGGGAACTTGAAGATGGTAGAGCTCCCATACACCTGCTGCCGTTAGTGGCCTCACAGGAGGCAGATATAACGGATTTGAAAGCTTCTGACAAGGGAGCCTTGGTGTGTTGTTGTAGATGATTGCTATTGCCATTGACCATCCGTAATGGAGCGACTGTATGTTTAAAATAGTGAACAGGGTGCCAGTCAAGCTGGCTGCTTTGTCCGCGATGGCGTCAAGCTTCTTGAGTGTTGTTGGAGCCGCACTCATCAAGGCAAGTGGAGAGTACTCCATTACACTCCTGATTTATGCCTTGTAGCTGGTGAGTAGGATTTGGGGAGCCAGGAAGTGTTTTGCGTTCCACAGAATTTCCAGCCTCTTTCTGGACCTCCTCCCATCTTTTACCCTCCATTTACTTAAAGTCAGTAGAAACTCTGCTACCGGTATCTGAATTTGCATTAGGCTCCATACACTCGTCACCCCTGTTCTCTCTGACCTACATTGGCTCGCAGTCTGGTAATGCTTGAAAATTTTCAACTTTGTTTTCTAAATCCCTCCATGGCCTCCCCCATCCCTATCTCTAAAATCTCCTCCAGCCCTCCAAGATTTCTACCAACTGCATCCCCCATTTTAATTGGTCTGGAATTTCCTTCCTGAACCTCTCCATGTCTCTCTAACTTTCTCCTCCTTTAAGACTGTTATATATTTAAGAAAAACATCCCTACTGGTGGAACATCACAAGATCTGTAGTGACATCAGCAGATTGTTTGCATGGGTTTTAGTTCTCCGTCTTAGTATTCATGAGCAACATCTCCTGAATAAACCTTGCATCGTGTTTGGAAGAAATCCAAGTGTGAGGCACCTCCATGCATCTTCTCTTTGCAGGAAATTCAGAATATAGCAAAAGAGAAAACTGCCTATAAGGACTGAGGCAAGAGAAATCTGGTGAGGCAGCAAATTGTCAATGAGAAAAGTGAAAATGGTGATGAGAGTGGAGGAGTGGATTCTCGGGATCAAACTCAAACGTCAATCATTGGAAAAGCCGCTGATGCAGAATGGTTTGAACAAAAAAGAAGCACAGCCATGAATAAGCAGAACAAGCAGTGGGCCTCACGGTAGCATGGTGGTTAGCATCAATGCTTCACAGCTCCAGGGTCCCAGGTTCGATTCCCGGCTGGGTCACTGTCTGTGTGGAGTCTGCACGTCCTCCCCGTGTGTGTGTGGGTTTCCTCCGGGTGCTCCGGTTTCCTCCCACAGTCCAAAGATGTGCGGGTTAGGTGGATAGACTCGAGGCACATGGTGAAGAGAAATGGGCTGCGGGAACGGCGATTCAAAAGTCTTTCTGATTCTTTATAAGCTACTACTTGAATTAGATAAACCACAGTCTAGGCAAAACATTAAAATTTTTTTTTACATTGTTGATTCATGAGACCTATTGTTTCATACACCAAAAGACAAATGGAAGGGAGGAAGGTTGAAAAAAAAAGTACTGACCTTGGGAGCCGGTATACTAAATGGCAGGTTAAGGTGGCACCATGAATGCATTTAATGAAGACGGTGAGACTTCGAACTCGTATGAAGAGAGATTTTTAACTTTATCTCACAGCTAATAAAACACAAGGGGACTTAAAGGTTGCAACATTTCTTAGTTTGATAGGGTGTAAACACTTTATGTGACTGCAAAAGCCAGGAGATAAGATCTACCATAAATTGATGACGATTCGAGAACATAATTTCTCATCAAGATCAATTATAATTGCAGAAAGGTTTCAGTTCCACCATCATAACTGGGAAGAAGGTGAAAACATCTTACAATTTGTGGGATGTGGCAATCTTAAGATGGTTAGCAAAATACTGTGAGTTTGATGCAACTCTAGATGATAGGCTCGTACGTGGACTCTGTAACAAAGCTATTCAGAGGACGTTGCTTACTGTAGGCAAATTAACTCTTAAATCAGGTGTAAAAATTGCCACATCAATGGAGCTAGCAGCAAAAGAGGCTTCAGAGATAGGAGCTGGAGCGAAGACCCACAAGGTGGAAGCCACCAAAAACAAGTCTGCAAGAGTACATGTACCATGCCATCAATATGCACAAGTGGACACTCAGCGGGGGAATGCTGGAGTAGGAAAAGTAAGTGCAAAAACAGTGGAAAAAAAGGCCATAATGCCAAAGCACGCTAGTCACAGCAAACTTCACCAACACCAAAGATGTGTAAAAGGAACAAAACATATAAGCCTATAAGTTAAGTCTACAAGATCATAGCTGAATTTCAAGACCCCTCAGAAGACAGTGTACCAAACAAGTTCAAGGGCTGAAACTAAATGTCTTGTCGATGTGGGGCGATCAACAACATTTCTGGGTATTCCAAAACCTGATGGTAACCAAGTCAAAATGTAAGATGATACGGGTGCGGCTGTATCGTTGATACCGGAATGAATGGGTAATTAGAAGCTAAAGCATCTGCCATTAAAACCAACAAATGGTACCTATGTTGCCCACAGAAGAGGTCTTACCACTAAAAGGATACAATACGGTAAAAGTGGAAATAACTGGACAAACAGCGGAGTTGCCTTTCCACAGTGTGGGTGAAAGTTTTCCTGTTTTATATGGTAGAGCATGGTGGGGGGAAATTAAACTTAACTGTGGATCAGCGAATCAACTGATTGATTCAAAGAATGAACTGCAGCTGATTCTGGAAAAGAAAAAAGGTGTTTGAAGACTCACTGAACTCAATGACAGGAGTTGGAGTCTAGCTCAAAATGAAGCCAAACAGAATGCCAAAGCAAAATCGCACCATACGCAATCAGGCAAAAAGTCGATGAAGAACTAGAAAGACTGCCTTAGTAAAGATGTGTGGAGATTTTGAAACAATTATATACCGGTATTGTTTTCAGATCACTATCCACTGCAGCTGATTGAAGACTTGTTTGCTTGACTTTCTGGAGGTCAGAAATACAGTAAAATAGATCACACAGGCATATTTACAAATGAATGTGGCTGCAAAATCACAGCCACTGTTCACTTTCATGACACACAAAGGACTGTTCCGTTAGAGGAGACTTCCATTTGGGAAAACATCTGCTCCTGCTCTTTTTCAGATATCCGTGGATCAAATTATGAGTGGGTTAAATGGAGTGCAATGCTATCGAGGTGACATCCTCATCACTGGCTCAAATGAACAAGAGCATTCAAAGAAGTTATACTGAAATGTCTACAAAGCTGTCATTTCCAAGTTAAAAAGGGAAAGTGTGACTTTTTAAAGGCATTCATAAAGGGTGGAATTCTCCGCTCCTGCGATAAATCGGGAAGGCCGTTGTGAACTCGGCCGAGTTTCACGACGGCCTCAGAGGCCGCTCCTCGCATCTTATTCACCCCCACCTGGGGGGGTTAGGAGCGGCGCTCCCTAACTCTCGGCCGCCGGGCCTTGACGCTTGCGTCAAGGCGGCGCGCCGAGAATGCGCGCCGGTGGTGCCGTCGTGACGTCAGCCACGCATGCGCAGGTTGGCCGGCTCCAACCCGCGCATGCGCGGCTGACGTCACGACGGCTGACGGCTCCAACCCGCGCATGCGCGGTTACCGTCTTCCCCTCCGCTGCCCTGCAAGACGTGACGGCTTGATCTTGCGGGGCGACAGAGGGGAAAGAGTGTGTCACTTTGAGACGCCGGCCCAACGATTGGTGGGCGCCAATTGCGGACCAGTCCCCTCCCGAGCATGGCCATGGTGCTCACTCCCCTCTCTGCTCCCCACAAGCTTCAAATGAGTATTTGGTGCCCATGTTCACGATGGCAGCGACCAGATGTGGTTGCCGCCATCGTGAACCGGTCGGGTACGGCAGCCCGCTCGGCCCATCCGGGCCGGAGAATTGCCGGTTGCCATGAAAAACGGCGAGCGGCGTTTCTACCGAGCGGGGGGCTCCAAGGGGGGGCGTGTCGTGAGTCGCCCGGCCCTCCCGCGATTCTCCCATCCGGCGTGGGGAGCGGAGAATCGCGCCCAATGTACCTGGGCCACATCATTGATCAATATGGCTTACATAATAAGCTAAAAAAGACAATAGAAATTTTGGTAGCACTAAACCCTCAAAATATGACACAACTGAGGTATTTTCTGGGATTAATAAATTATTGTGGTAAGCAACAGATTAAAGTCTTTACACACTTTGTTATGTGCCAAATAGGTGTGGCACTGGGCAGAAGAATGCAAGAGTGCATAGAAAGTGGCAAAAGGAGCCTTGCAGAAGTCAGAGCTGTTGGTTCACTACAATAGGGGCTGGTTTAGCACACTGGGTTAAACAGCTGGCTTTTAAAGCAGACCAGCAGCATGGTTCAATTCCCATAACAGGCGCCGGAATGTGGTGACTAGGGGCTTTTCACAGTAACTTCATTTGAAGCCAGCTTGTGGCAATAAGCAGTTTTCAATTTATTTTTTCATTTTCATCCCAAGCTCAAGTTACAACTTGCTTGTAATATGTCGCCCTATGGAGTTGGTGCAGACATCTCGCACATAATGCCTTCAGGAGAGGAACGATCGATAATATTCACTTCATGAACTCTTCCTAGCACAGAAACAAATTACGCTCAGGGAGAGCAAGTGCTAGTAAGAAGATACACCACAGATGAGAAATTGGTACCTGCAGTTATTCTAGCAAAAACAGGTCCAACATAATACACCGTACAGACGGATGATTTTCATTAAATTATTTTTGGCAGGGTCTGACATTTGCTTAGATCTCAGGTGATGTCACACCGATTGTCAACCATCAGGAGTTCCACTGAAGCTTTTCAAGGTGCAAAGGGCAAAAGTCTCAGGGGAACCCGGGAACTCCCCGAGAAATGGTCTCTTGACAGAATGGGCGCGATTCTCCGCAAATGCGGAGAGTCGTGACGGCTGCCGTAAAACCGGCCGTGTTTCCCAGCAGCCTCCGCGCCCCCTCCGGGGACCCGATTCTGCTCCCCGGTCGGGGCTAGCAGCGGGGCCCCGTGAACCTCGGCATTGCAGGCTTAGCGAAATTCGCTAAGCCCGCGTGCCAAAGTTAACGGCGGCTGACGCGCACGATGACGTCAGCCGCGCATGCGCGGATTGGACGGCTCCAACCCGCGCATGCGCGGATGATGTCATCGACATATGCGTGAAACCCACGCATGCGCGGGCTGGTATGCCCCTCAGCCGCCCCGCGGACTGATCCAGCGGGGCAGCAGAGGAACAAAGAGTGCGCGGGGTTCGGACCTGCTGCCCGCGATCGGTGCCCACTGACCGCGGGCCCATGGCACCCTTGGCATGGCCGTGCCAATCGGTGCCATGGTTACCCAGAACGGCACTTTGCAGCCGTTTTCATGAACGGTGAGAGCAGGTGTGTTGCCGTTCGTGAAAACGGCTGTAAAGGCCTGGGAAATCGGCCCATCGGCTAGGGGAGAATCGCTGCTCGCAGTAAGATAACGGCGAGCAGCGATTCGTGTTGGGGGGCGGGCGTGGGGGGGGTGGAGAATAGCGGGAGGTCGGGAAAAATGTCGGGAAGGCCCTCCCGCTATTCTCCGACCCGTCGTGGGGGGCGGAGAATCGCGCCCAATGTTCATAAGCAGAAGATATGCTCATACTTTGCCATTGGGAAAAATGATTTGACCAACAGCAGAGGGCAGAATCCAAGTGCAACCTGCTCCACCATAAGAACTTAAGAAATAGTGTCAGGAGGAGGTCATTTAGCCCCATTAGCCTGCTCTGCTATTCAGTAAAATCCTGGTTGATTTGATCATGACCTTAACTCCATTTTCCTACCTGCCCCCCAGAACTTTCATCTCCCAACAAAGTTTTCTAACTCAGCATTGATTCTATTCAACCACTCAGCCACAATTGCTCTCTCGAGTAGTGAATTCTAAATATTATCAACCCCGTGAGAGAAGAAATTCCTCCTAATCTCAGTTATAAATGGGAGATCTGTTGTTTTAAAATTGTGCCCTCAGCTCTAGATTCCCCAATGAGAAGTAACCTTCTCTCAGCATCTATCATGTCAAGCCTTTCGCAAAAGTATATTTTTCAATTAGATTACTTCTCATTCTTCTAAACTTCTATAGGCATAGTCTGCTTCAGTGTCCCTCATTATACAACCCCTTCATCTCAGGAATCAACCTAGTAAACCTTCTCTGAGCAACATTCTATGCAAGTATATCCCTCTTTTAATAAAGAGACCAAAACGACACCGAGTATTCCAGGTGTGGTCTCACCAATGCCCAATATAGTTGCAACAAGACTTTTCTACTTTTAGCCATCAACCCCATGCAATGAAGGCCAACATGCCATTTGCCTTCCCAGTTACCTGTTGTACCTGCATGCAAACTCTATTGTGATTCATATATGTGGACACTCTGATCCATCTGTTCATGCAAAGTCTCTCTACTTAAATAAAATTCTGTTTTTCTATTTTTCCTGCTGTTAGATAACCTCATATTTTTCCATATTATACTCTACTCGTTTAACTTATTTATAACTGTTTGCAGACTGTGTCCTCTGCACAACTTGCTTTCCTACCTATATTTGTATTATCAGCAACTTTGGCTACAATACAGTTCATCCCTTCAGCCAAGTCGTTGATATAGATCGTAAATAGTTGAGGCCCCAGCACTGATCCCTGGGCACTCCACTAGTTACAGTTCGCTGACCTGAAAAAGACTCATTTATCCCATCTCTGTTTTCTGTTGGATAGCCAATCCTTTATCCAAGGGAATATATCACCCATCATCATGAGCTCTTATCTTGTGGAGTTACCTTTTATGTGACAGCATATCAAATATTTTTTGAAAATCTAAATGCACTACATTTACTGGTTCCCCTTTGTCCACCTGCTTGTTGCATCCTTAAACAACTCAGATAAGTTTGTTGAAGGTGATCTGCCTTTCATGAAACTATGTTGACCCTGCTTGATTGCATTATGATTTTGTAAATGTTCTTCCACTACTTCCTTAATTCCAGCATTTCCCCAATGACAGATGGTTTCTGTCTCCCTCTTTTCCAGAATTGAGGTGTGCTTTTGCGGTTTTCTAGTTAATAATAATAATAATAATTGCTTATTGTCACAAGTACGCTTCAATGAAATTACTGTGAAAAGCTTCCAGTCGCCACATTCCGGCACCTGTTCACGGAGGCAGGTACGGAAATTGGACCCGTGCCTTGTTCTGCATTACAAGCCAGCTGTTTAGCCTACTGTGCTAAACCAGCCCCCAGCTGCCGGGAACATTTACAGAATCTAGGGAATTTTAGATCACAACCAATAAATCACTGTAGCCACTTCTTTTAGGATGCAGGACATCAGGTTCAGGGACTTCTTAGCTGTTAGTCCTGTGGTTTTTGAATACTTCTTTCCTGGTAATGATGATTGTTTTGTGTTCCTCTCTCTTTTTGCCCCTGGATTTTCCACTGTTCCTGGAATAATTTTCATATCTTTTGCTGTTAAGACTGATGAAAACTATGTGTTCAAATTATCGGTCATATCCTTGTATCTCATTATTAATCTCTTAGTCTCATCCAAATGAACTCACATTTACTTTAGCTATTCTCTTTCTTATTATGCCTTTGTAGAAGTTTTTACTGTCTATTTTTATATCCCTTGCTAGTTGAAAAAATGAAAATGAAAATCGCTTATTGTCATGAAGTTACTGTGAAAAGCCCCTAGTCGCCACATTCCGGCGCCTGTCCAGGGAGGCTGGTACGGGAATCAAACCGTGCTGCTGGCCTGCTTGGTCTGCTTTAAAAGCCAGCGATTTAGCCGAGTGAGCTAAACCACTCTCATATTCTAATTTCTCCCACTTGCTTCTTTTATTCGGTGATTCCTCACAGATCAATCCATTCTTTGATGCAAGCATAAAGCTCTTGTCATACAGTATGGAACCTGAAGCCAACCGGAATATTAGATTTCCTATTTTGCTTTCACTAATTTACTGAAACAAAAGTCACGAGTGGTGCAAAAGACACTGTTATCATTTTGTTCAAATTATCTCCCGAAGTCAAATTGTGATATATTACAAGAACAGGAAACTGTATTATGTATGTTAGAAAGTATCTGTGCTTTTAAATAATAATCTCCTTTGGGAATACGGTGAAATGCTGAAATATAAAATATACTCACTTGTAGAAAGCAATTTAAAGTAAATTAAAGGAATTACGTAACATTATAGAGCATGTAAAAAGTTTTTTTCAAAAGTTTTGGACCTTTAGGAATAAAATAAATAGCCATTAAAAACTTTTAACTGAAGGTAAAATAATGAAATTGAATATTGACTGAGAAGTCGCTTTGATGTGAAAAGATTGAACAGGGTGAATAGGCCCAGGAAGTAAAAAGGAAGTATAATAATAATAATCTTTATTGCTACAAGTAGGCGTCCATTAACATTGCAATGAGGTTACTGTGAAAATCCTCTAGCTGCCAGACTCCAGTGCATGCACGGGTACACAGAGGGAGAATTCAGAATGTCCAATTCACCTAACATGCAAGTCTTTCGGGTCTTGTCGGAGGAAATCAGAGCACCTGGAGGAAGCCCACGCAGACACAGGGAGAACATGCAGACTCCGCTCAGACAGTGACCCAAGCCGGGAATCGAACCAGGTACCCTGGCGCTGTGAAGCAACAGTGCTAACCACTGTGATACCGTGCCGCCTAATAGACCATCCCGGAACATTTATTGGGATCCAGAAAAAAGAGTTGAGACCAAGTAGCAAAATGAAAGTGAAAGGGTGATTCTTGTTGCTGGGGATTCTTTGCTCAGGAAATTAGGTAGCCATGCATGTCACAAAGACCACACCAGAAGGAGGATGTGTTGTTTATCTGGAGCTAGAGAAGATCACATTGAGGATAATTTAGCACAGCTACGAAAGGGAAGAGGAAAAACTCCTCATCCATGGAGAAGTAAAGAACTCAGAGAGAAATCATAAAGAGCCTTAAACAGTATGTGAGGGCTGCCTTGATGCTCAGCCACAGATGAGGCAAAGTGACTTTCCCTGGGGTACCTCTAAGGCTTGGCGAGGAATGGGAAATTACCAAGAAAGCTGATGCTGTTAGATAAGTAGTTGGTAAAATGATGATAAATTTTTCACAAAGGTTTGGGAATGTTTTCAGGTCATTGAAAGAGTGGTTCAGGAGAAACAACTACACTTAAACAATGCAGAAACACGCCTTGTGAAGGGTCATTGAGGGAGTTATTGAGAAATATAAAAATGGGATGGAAGAGGTAATGAAATCCAAAATAAAATTGTTAAAGAGTGGGAAGTAGTCACTAGATGGTTACATAAACACGAGAATAACTGGGGTGAAATGGGGATGGGATTTGAATGTGCTCTTGATAAAAACTCGATTAAAATTGGGACTCAAACCTCAGCTGTATGATATCAGGGAACTGTGGAGGGGCCAATCAAGCATATCAAGCGTAATGGATTGTAGTGTATGTCTCTTTAAGACAGTGCAGCAGAGGAGGGTCACCTGGCTTGGGGGAAAAATAGGGACCGAGAGCAGATCATCACCCCAGTGGATGGAGTCCCTCTGAGGCAGAATACATCTGGAAGCCATGTTGTAGACATGTAAGGATTGGAGCAGTTGGGGCCAGTCGACCTCAGTACCATTTTCCCTTGTTATCAATAAACTCTGTTTGGTTACACAAAGAGCCTCCACCATAGAACATCAAACATACAGGCCGGGATTCTCCCCTACCCGGCGGGACGGGGGGGTCCCGGATTGATGGAGTGGTGTGAACCACTCCGGCATCGGGCCGGAAGGTGTGGACGTCTCTGCACCTTTAGGGGCCAAGCCCTAACCTTGAGGGGCTAGGCCCGTGCCGGAGTGGTTGGCGCGCCGCTGGCCGGCGGGAAAGGCCTTGGCGCCACGCCAGTCGGGCCGAAGGGACTTCGTCAGCCGGCGGAAGTCCGCGCATGCACCGGAGCGTCAGCGGCTGCTGACATCATCCCCGAGTGTGCGCAGGGGAGGGGGTCTCTTCAGCGTAGGCCATCGTGAAGATTATGGCCAACACGGAAAGAAAAGGGTGCCCCCATGGCACAGGCCCGCCCGCCGATCGGTGGGCCCCGATCGCGGGACAGGCCACCGTGGGGGCACCCACCAGGGCCTGATCAGCCAGCAGCCCCTCAGGACCCTGGAGCCCGCTCGCGCCGCCTGGTCCCGCCGGTAAGGTAGGTGGTTTGATTCCCACCGGCATGACCGACATGACAGCAGCGGGACTTCGGCCCATTGTGGGCCGGAGAATCGCCGGGGGGGGGGGGGGGGCGGCTGCAGGCGCGGCGCAGCGCGATTCCCGCCCCCGGCGAATCTCTGGTGCCGGAGACTTCGGGAGACAGTGGGGGCGGGATTCACACCGCCCCCACCGCGATTCTCTGACCCGGCGGGGGTCGGAGAATCCAGCCCACAGTGCAGAAGGAGGCCATTTGGCCCATCGAGTCTGCAGGACCCACTTAAGCCCTCACTTCCACACTATCCCCGTAACCCAATAACCCCTCCTAACCTTTTTGGTCACTAATGGCAATTTGTCATGGCCAATCCACCTAACCTGCACATCTTTAGACTGTGGGAGGAAACTGGAGCACCTGGAGGAAACCCACGCAGACACGGGGAAAACTTGCAGACTCCATACAGACAGTGACCCAGCGGGGAAATCGAAACTGGGATCCTGGAGCTGTGAAGCAACAGTGTTATCCACTTGTGTTACCGTGCTGCCCAAACCATTCTGCTTTTCAACCATTTCATCTCATTGGTTCGACTCTGACAAACACGTTATTACATCTAGCCACCACATTGGGGCCGAGGACAAAATCGATTATGGTGACACAGCCAACATGTGAGCATTCAGTTTTAATTCAACTCTGAAGGAAGGAAAGACTCACTGAATGCCTGTTTGAGCGAATAGATATTGCCAGACTCTGAGGGACAGAGGCAGAGCAAACTTGAATTGTCTAGTACAGCCAAAAGTTCAGAAAAATATGGGGAAAAAAGATGAAGAGTAAGTATCCCTCAAAAGCAACAGCTGTGTTGTTGAGTTTAAGAAAAAGTGGAACAGAAGTTAACAAAAAAAGAAACAAGAGCAAGGTGGCAGAGTGGTTAGCACTGCTGCCTCACAGCGCCAGGGATCTGGGCTTGATTCTAGCCTCGGGTGACTGTGTGAGGTTTGTACAGTCTCGCCGTGTCTGTGTGGAGTTACTCCAAGTACTCAGGTGTGCAGGTTAGGTGGGGTTACAGGTATCAGATGGTGGAGCGGGCCTAAGTAGGGCATTCTTGGGAGGGCCGGTGTAAAGCCGGTGGCCTGATTAGCCTAGTTCTGCAATGTGAGGATTCTAAGTCAAGTCCAAGATATAAGTCAAGTATGGACAGCAGTGTTAAAGGGAAACATGACCCAAAGAACTGCAGAACCTGCCCCAGAAGCACGGGAAAATGAAATGGCTGAGACTCTAGACTCTCACTTTATAATAATAATCTTTATTGTCACAAGTAGGCTTACATTAACACTGCAATGAAGTTACTGAAAATCCCCTCATCGCCACATTCTTGCGCATATTTGGGTAAACTGAGGGAGAATTCAGAATGTCCAAATTGCCTAACAGCACATCTTTCAGGACTTGTGGGAGAAAACCGAGGACCCGGAGGAACCCACGTAGACACAGGCAGGCTCAGCACTGATAGTGACCCAGGCCGGGAATCGAACCTTTAAGCAGAGGCTGTGTGGGGTGTCCGGGTAGCAATCCCTGTACTGGTGGATTGCAAGCAGCGAGATTTTGAGTTTTTCAAAAGACAAGACCTCCATCTGTTAAAGAGCAAAAAAAAAGTTTTGAAGACAGCTCGTTGGACCTTGAGAGCGCCGGATCTGTTAGGGAAATTGAGAAAAAGAGGAACAAAATGGCACATCAAAAGCAAAGAAAAACGGACTATTTTTGGTTAGCTAAGAAACATAAAAAAGCTACGGAAATTGTTGGAGAAGCCTTTCACCAGAAAAAGAAGAAAGTTAAGCAGTTTAGAAAGGGTCCAAAAGGATGACCTGCAGGTTCCTGTCAAAACTCCAGAAGCGTGGGAAAAGCACAAAGAGAGAGAGAGAAAAACAACACCTGTGAGTGAGTGAATAAAATGAAGGTCGGCAGTCTTAAAGTGGTAATGCATTTAAAATTGTACAACATTTATTGCAACAACAATGAGAAGGAACAAAAGACCTGGAATAGGGAAATCAGAGAAGACCCCAGATAGAGTGTAACTTTAAAAAGGGGCTCCGTAAGCAGCGGACGAGCCAGGAGAGCCTTTGGAGAATGGTGAAGCACTTTAATACAGATCTGTTGATGCATCAAAACCGCATTTGCAGGTTGCCAACACTCTATTAGTGTTTGATTAGTCGTACCAGCACCGTTGTACGTTCTGTGACTGCCATAACACCTGCTGTGGATGGGAGCAGACAATCCCAACCAATTACTCTGTTTCTCTCCCCACACATACTGCCTAACCTGCTGATTATTACCAGCATTTTCTGATTCTAATTGTGGATGTCCAACATGTGTCGTATTCTGCCTTTCAACCATTTCATCTCATTGGTTGGAGGCTGACAAACATTAGAGACAGCACAGGTCACTGAGTGACAAAAATGTCGATACAATTCACTGCGCCGCTTCGAAGATTGTCAACAGTTTCTGAATTGAAATTGTTTTATATGGCGTGACTGCAATACATATTCCTATCTCCAATGATATTTCTGCCAGGCACAGCATGTTCGAGTACTATTGTGCTCTGATTCTGAACTATAATAGCGCATCCAGAAGCACAAGTGTTACGATAATAGCAAAATATTATTCTGACAAATAAGGCTGCCAGATTCCAATAGGCAGTTTTCACCCACCAATTGTATTCTACAGCAATCATTCACTAAAGCAGATGCCTTGCCAATATGTGCTAAGGATTTCTAATTGAAATGTGGTGCTAATAATCTGCTTTGAATTTTCAAAAACAGAAACAAAGCAAAGCAAATTGATGTTTATTCACTGGGAATGAATGGATGAGGTTATGAATAGAAAAGGGATCTTGATGTGAATAAATACGTTTATGTAAGTATGTATACAAAATCAATAGGTGCCTTTCAGCAAAGGGTTTTGTTGTGATTAGTGACTATTCATTGCAAAATTCCAGTTTTAAACAGTCAAGTATTATGATGCACCTTGAGAGAATTTCATTTGAAGCATTGAATAAATCTTTGGTAATACAACAGGGCTAGTTCCACGATAGTAAAAAAAAACACTTTCTGTCAGTTCAGACAACAACGATATATGGCGCGATTTAACCACGATGTTGCGCCCAGCCTGGGTCTGCGTGCACCGGTCAGGAAAGGCCAAAAGTGAGATTCATGGCGGGCGCGGATCAGTTTGCTATCTAACCGGCTGGCTCCCAATGGTGAGTTCTGGACCTTGCCCAAATATGGCGAGCATATCATTAACCCTAATTTGCATTCATTTTCATCTCTTCAGCTAGATTGAAATAGAATGTTATGGCCTCCGGAAATTAACCGGCTCCCCAGCGAAAAATCATTTGTGCATTTTAAAAATGTGAAGCTGACGCAATGGCTGCTGATGGGAACCGAGGAGGTGAGGAGCTATTTCCATTTTACGGCAATATTGTGTCTTTCAAGAAGATAAATTTAAAAAACTTTATGTATGGGATGGGGGACTGCCTGGTTAGCCCAGCATTTATTGCCCATCCTTAGTTGCCCTTCAGAAGGTGGTGGTGAGTTGCCTTCTTGAACCGTAGCCGTCCTTGGGGTGTAGGTATACCCACAATGCTGTTAGGGAGGGAGTTCCAGGATTTTGACCCCGCAACAGGGAAGGAACGGCGATATATTTCCAAGTCAGGCTGGTGATTGACGTGGAGGGGAACCTCCAGGTGATGGGGTTCCCAGATATCTGCTGCTCTTCTCCTTCTGGAGGGTACTGGATATGCGTTTGGAGGTACTGTCTAAGGAACCGTGGTGAGTTACTGCAGTGCATCATGTAGGTGGTACACACAGCTGCCACTGTTCATCGGTGGTGGAGGGTTTGAATGTTTGCGGAAGGAGAAATAATCAAGCCGGCTGCTTTGTCCTGGATGGTGTTGAGCTTCTTGAGTGTTGTTGGAGTTGCACTCATCCAGGTAAGTGGAGAGTATTCCATTACACTCCTCTCTTGTGCTTTGTAGATGGTGGACTGGCTTTGGGGGTCAGGAGGTGAGTTACTCGCCATAGGATTCCTAGCCTTTGACCTACCCTGGTAGCCACAGTATTTTTTTAAATATAAATTTAGATTACCCAATTATTTTTTCCAATTAAGGGGCAATTTAGCGTGGCCAATCCACCTACTCTGCACATTTTTGGGTTGTGGGGCGAAACCCACGCAGACACGGGGAGATTGTGCAAACTCCACACGGACAGTGACCCAGAGCCAGGATCGAACCTGGGACCTCAGCGCCGTGAGGCGGCTGTGCTAACAACTAGGCCACCGTGCTGCCCTGCCACAGTATTAATATGGCTAGTCCAGTTCAGTTTCTGAACAATGGAAACCCCCGCAGGGTGTTTATTGTGGTGGCTTCAGCAATGGTAATGCCATTGAATGTCAGGGGGCAGTGGTTAGATCCTTTCTTGTAGGTGATGGTCATTGCCTGGCACTTGTGTGACGCAAATGTAATTTGCCACTTGTCAGCCCAAGCCCGGATATTGTCTAGGCCTTGCTGCAACTGGACATGGATGCATTCATTATCAGAGGAGTCGTGAATGGTGCTGAACATTGTGCAGTCATCTGCAAACATTCCCACTTGTGACACCATAGAAGGGAGGTCATTGATGAAGCAGCTGAAGATGGTTGGGTCCAGGACACTACGCTGAGGAACACCTGCAGTGATGTCTTGGAGCTGAGAGTATTGATTTCCAATCACCACAACCATCTTCCTTTGTGCCAGGTATGACTCCAACCAGCGGAGAGTTTCCCCGATTCCAATTGACTCCAGTTTAGCTGGGGCTCCTTGATGCCATACTTGATCAAATGCTGCCTTGATGTCAAGGGCAGTCACTCTCACCTCACCTTTGACATTCAGCTCTTTTGTCTGTTAGAACCAAGGCTGTAATGAGGTCAGGAGCTGAGTGACCCTGGTGGAGCCCAAACTGAGCATCCGGGAGTTGGTTATTGCTGAGTAATGCCGCTTGATAGCACTTTTGATGACTCCTTTCATCACTTTTTTGATGATGGAGAGTAGACTGATAGGGCGGTAATTGGCTGGGTTGGATTAGTCCTGTTCCTTCTGTACAGGACACACCTGGAAATTTTCCACATTGCCGGGTAGATGCCAGTGTTGTAGCTGCACTGGAACAGCTTGGCTAAGGGTGCGGCAAGTTCTGGAGCACAAGTCTTCAGTTCTATTGCCGGAATATTGTCAGGGCCAATAGCCTTTGCTGTATCCAGTGCCTTCAGCCTTTTCTTGATATCACGTGGAGTGAATTGTATTGGTTAAAGACTTACATCTGTGATGCTGCAGACCTCCGGAGGAGACCGAGATGAGTCATCCACTCACCACTTCTGGCTGAAGATTGTTGTGAGTACCTCGGTATTGTCATTTGCACTGTGTGCTGGACTCCTCCATCATTGAGGATGGGGATATTTGTGCAGCCTTCTCCTCCAGTGAGTTATTTATTCGTCCATCATCATTACAAGCTGGATGTGGCAGGACTGCAGGGCTTACATTTGATGCATTCATTGTGCAATCACTTAGCTCTGCCTTTTACTTTCTGCTTATGATATTTGGTACACATGTAGTTCTGTGCTCTAGCTTCACCAGGTTGCCACTTCACTTTTTGGTATGCCTGATGGGCCTCCTGGAATTATCTCCTGCACCCTTCATTGAACCAGGGTTGATCCCTTGGTGGTAATGGTAGAGTAAAGGATATGCCGGGTAGGTTGCAGATTGTGGTTGAATACAATTCTGCTGCTGCTGATGGCTCACAGCGCCTCATGGATGTCCAGTCTTGAGTTTCTCGATCTGTTTGAAGTCTATCCCATCTAGCATGGTGCTAGTGCCAAACAACACGATGGAGGGAATCCTCAATGTGAAGACGGGACTTTGTCTCCACAAGGCCTGTGCGGTGGTCACTTCTACCGATACTATCATGGATAGATACATCGGCAGCAGGCAGATTGGTGAGGATGAAGACAAGTATGTTTTTCTCTCTTGTTGGTTCCCTCACCACCTGTTGCAGTCCCAGTCTAACAGCCATGACCTTTAGGAACTGGCCGTCTCGGTCCGTGGTGGTATTACCGAGCCAATCTTGGTGATGGACATTGAAGTCTCCCACCCAGAGCATATTCTGCGCCCTTGCTACCTTCAGTGTTTCAGTAGCACAGTGGTTAGCTCTATTGCTTTTCAGCGCCAGTGTCCCAGGTTCGATTCCCGGCTTGGGTCACTGTCTGTGCAGAATCGGTACGTTCTCCCCGTGTCTATGTGTGTTTCCTCCGGGTTCTCCGGTTTCCTCCCACAAATCCTGAAAGAAGTGTGGCGGAATTCTCCGTAGGGGGCCGAATACGTTAAGGCCGTTGTGAACTCGGCTGAGGTTCACGACGGCCTCGGACCCCGCTCCCCGCACCTAATTCACCCCCACCCGGGGGGCTAGGAGCGGGCCGCCATCTTTCTCGGCAGCGTCATCATCACGCCGAGAATGTGAAGTCATCCGCGCATGCGCGGGTTGCTGGTTCCAACCCACGCATGCGCGAATTACTTCATCACGCAGACGGCACGAACCCGCGCATGCGCGGTGGCCGTCTTTCTCCTCAGCCGCCCGGCAGGACGTGGCGGCTTGATCTTGCCGGGCGGCGGAGGGGAAAGAGTGCATCCGTTTTGGACGCTGGCCCGACGATCGGTGGGCACCGATCGCGGGCCTGTCCCCTCCCGAGCACAGCCGTGGTGCTCCCGTCCCAGTCGGGCCACTAGATGCCCCAAACGGGCATCTGGCACCTGTTTCACGAATGCAGCGACCAGGTGTGTTTGCCGCCGTCGTGAAACGGGCGTGAAGGGCCGGCCGCTCGGCCCATCGGGCTCAGAGAATCGCTGTTCGCCGTGAAAAACGGCGAGCGGCGATTTTTCCGAGCCGGGAAGGGGGGGGGGGGGGGGGGAATCGCGGGGGGCGCAAGGGGGCGTAAAAAATGTCGGGGGGGCCCTCCCGCGATTCTCCCAGGCCACGTGGGGAGCGGAGAATCGCGCCCGTGCTGTTAGTTGCATTGGACATTCTGAATTCTTCCTCCGTGTAACCGAACAGGAGCCGGAATGTGACGACTAGGAGATTTTCACAGTAGCATAATTAATTACCTTCCCTCCACCACAAGATCATAAGTGGGGATGTTTACTGATGTTTACACAATGTTCAGTTCCATTTGCAACTCCTCAGATATTGAATCAGTTTGTGTCCACATGCATCAAGATCTGGGCTTGAACTTAGAAGTGGCAAGTAACATTCACGTCACACAACTGCCAGGCAATGACCATTTCCAACAAGAGAGAATCCAACCTTCTCCCTTGACATTCAATGGCATTTCCATCACCGCATCCCCACTATCAACATCCTGATCAAAAACTGAACTGGAGCAGCCAAATAAATACTGTTGCTGCGAAAACAGGCCTGAGACTGGGAATTCTGGGGAGACTAATTCATCTCTTTACCTGTCAACGATTGTCCACTATCTACAAAATACAAGTCAGGAATATGATGGAATATTCCCCACGTTCTTGGATGAGTACAGCTTCAACAATACTCAAAGAGTTAGATATCATCCAGGACAAAGCAGCCGGCTTAATTGGCACACCAACCACCACATTTACCCCCTGCACCAACAATGCACCGTGGCAACAGTGTGCACCCCCTATAAGATGCACTGCACCAATCACCTGCTGCAAGTTTCCTTCAACAGTATCTTTCAAATTTGAAACCTCTATTAACTGGAAAAGCAAGGGCTGCAGATGCTTGGGAACACCAGACCGGCAAATTCCCCTTCAAACTACACACCATCCTGATTTGGATCAATATCTTTCACTGTTCCTTCACTGTTGTTGGGTAAAGTCCTGGGGCTCTCTTCCTTGGATGTACTTACACCACATGGACTGCAGTGGTTCAAGATAGCGGCTCACTTCCATCTCCTCAAGGGCAACTAGGGTGGGCAATAAATGCTAGCTTTGCCAGCACCGCCCACATAATGTGAGAAAATAAACATATTCCTGTCTTTGGTCAGCTGACCTCAGTGGTAGCATTCTCACCAGTAGGTCAGAGGAGGAAGATTGAGACATCATTCCAGAGATAATGGAATCAAAATTATGCCGGGGATAGCTTACCACTCAATTTATGTCATAGAATTGTTGAATCCTTACAGTGCAGAAGGAGGCCATTCAGCCATCGAGTCTGCACCAACCTTCTGAAGAGCACCTGACCTCGACCATCTCCCCTATCCCTGTAACCCCACCTAACCCCCATATCTTTGGACACTAAGGAGAAATTTTAGCATGGCCAATCTACCTAACCTGTACATCTTTGGACTGTGGGAGGAAGCTAGAGTTCCTGGAGGAATCCCACGTAGACACCCACCGGGAGAATGTATAAATTTCACAGACAGTCACCTAATGCCAGAAATGAACCTGGATCACTGGCGTTGTGAGACAGCAGTGCCACAGTGCCGCCCATTTATAGATGGTACACACTGCCCATGTACATTCTGATTTTCAATCAGATTTAAATCTTGACGCACTAGTGAAATATGAGGTACTTACTGCAGGTCCTTAAAAAGTGATTGTATTGTTCAATTATCCACTTGCTAATTGGTGAGCTTACTGGGATCGGATTTAATGCTACAATTCACATTATAATGAGAGTGGGCCGTCAAATTGGACAAGCCCATGTTTACTCCTCTAGGTGGTTATTGTGCACAGCCTGTTCAGCAGCTGCCTGATTACAAATGAGACGTCACATAATTAATGACCTCAACTGCTCTACATATGATTGTAAAAGTGGCAGCAAACATTTACTTTATGGCTATTGGGTTTTCTCTGGCATTAGGAAATTTAAAAAAATAAATAAATTTAGATTACCCAATAATTTTTTCCAATTAAGGGGCAATTTAAGCGTGGCCAATCCACCTACTCTGCACATTTTTGGGTCGGGGGGACGAAACCCACGCACACACAGGGAGAACGTGCAAACTCCACACGGACAGTGACCCAGAGCCAGGATCGAACCTGGGACTTCAGCGGCGTGAGGCAGCTGTGCTAACCACTGCGCCACCGTGCTGCTCTCGGGCATTAGGAAATTACTTTTCTGCACCAAGTTAATTTGTATTCAAGAAGTGATTGATGAGCTTCTCCAGGAATCATAGAGGTTAAAAGGGAGCAGGACATTCAGCCCAACCAGTTTGTGTCAGTGCTTACCTTTCATAAGTGCAGATGTTTCTAACCGCAGTTACCCATATTTTTCTACATAATTGCAGCAAAACTGTTCGATAAATAGTATCAATTTTATGCCACTGCTGAATTTCTCACGGTCCTGTGTGTGTGGTTGACAGTACACATGTCAATAGATGGAGCATGCACCCAAATCAATGGTACATTTCAATTTATTTTTCTGAGCATATAAATTGTCTGAAATTCTCAGAAAATGATCAGTGTGTATACTCCTTCAATCTCAGTCCGTTGAGTATACCTTATTTATTTATTTAGGATAACTAATTGCCAAGGTTGGATTTTAGGTGTTTATGTCAGTGGTTGACAGTACACATGTCAATAGATGGAGCATGCACCCAAATCAATGGTACATTTCAATTTATTTTTCTGAGCATATAAATTGTCTGAAATTCTCAGAAAATGATCAGTGTGTATACTCCTTCAATCTCAGTCCGTTGAGTATACCTTATTTATTTATTTAGGATTACTAATTGCCAAGGTTGGATTTTAGGTGTTTATGTCAGTGGCCTGAAACCATAGCTCATAACGGTGGTACAGTGGCACAGTGGTTAATACTGCTGCCTCACAGAGCAGGGACCCGGGTTCGATTCCGACCTAGGGTGACTGCAAGGACACATTCTCCCCGTGTCTATGTGGCATTCCTTCTGGTGCTCTGATCCCTTCCAATAGTCCAAAGATGTGCAGGTAAGGTGGACCGGCCAAGCTAAATTGTCCCTTAGTACCCAAAGGGTTAGGTGGGGTTACGGGGGTGGGGCAGTGGAGTGAGCCATGGTAGGGTGCTCTTACGGAGGATTGGTGCAGACCCGATGGGCCAAATGACCTCCTTCTGCACTGTCGGGATTCTATGATTCTATGATAACCCAATCCCACAACCCATTAGTGAAAGCTATATATTGGAACAGTGCAGGACACTCAACACTCTGCCATTTAATTAGGTCATCGTGATCAGTACCTCAGCTTCTTTTATCTGCCTTAAAATCCCTTGATACCCTAAAAAAAATTTAAAAGCTCAAATTTTCCAAGCATTCACACTTCTGAAATGGAACACATAGACGCAATGCAATCAACCATGGAACAAATTTTTATAGTCAGAATCTTAAACTAACACCCCAGTGCAGCACAAATGGACTGCTGCATTGTTGGAAGTGCTGTCATTTGGCTCAGTACTTAAACGGGTGGTCCATCTTCTTGTTGAGGTAAATTGCAAAGATCCACTGATGCTTGAACAGACAGATTCACAGGCTCCTGGCTCACTGTTCTCTCTCAAGCAGTACCACTAAAGAGCAAATTACTGCAGATGCTGGAATCTGAAACAAAAACAGAAAATACTGGACAATCTCAGCAGGTCTGACAGCATCTGTGGAGAGAGAAGGAGCTAACATTTAGAGTCTGGATGACTCTTTGTCAAAGCTCCAAACGCTAAAGAGCAGATGAAATAATAATTTACCGCAGTACAATTTCTAGGATGTTGTTGGTGAAGAATGCCTGCTGTATTCTTACATACCCATCACTGCACTTGAAGAAAATAATTAATTGTGCAGGTAACAATGAAGTATATTTTAATAGGATATACCACCATATAAATTGTGGCATTATTATAGTGTAAAGCATATAAATGATCTTTGGTGGGTTTGCATATGTTTGTTATGCAGGAGAATATTTTAAACAACAAGGATTGGACCAATACATGGGTTTAGATGTGTGTGGGGGGGGGGGGGGGGGGGGGGGGCAGTCATATCTGTTTTTGGCAGAGCAGATTTATAAAAATCTCATTCACACCCATTTCCATTGATTGTGTCATCCGGCTGCTCTGTATATTTCATGCCAGTGAAAATCCCTCGCTAATCAATCACAGCTGAAAAATATGTCTTGTAGCCAATCTGTAAAGGTCAACAAATAAATGTCTATAATCACCTAATCACCTAGCAACACATTCCTCTGTCCATAGCCTGTGAGAGCCAAGCACGTTTACCTCAAACTGCCTTTTCAGAATTCTTCCATGAAAGCTCTGCTACTCACGTTACCATGGTAACAATGATATAATGATCTTCGTAGCTTCTGCTCAACTCTGCGAGTTTGTCCAGGGGATTGCTGAGCCGTACAGTTCAGCAAGGTCCCAGGCTTAACCCCTGGCCTCTGCCAGTTCGACGATGTGGGTGTTACTATTGGCCCAGGAGCTCCTGCACGGTAGACAGAAAAATCAGTCACACAACTGCTTGTCTGAGATCAACCACTTCAGATCGAACTTAAGACCTTCCTGGTCTGCTTGACTGTATTCAAAAACATGGCAGTGCACCTTGCCATTGAAGCAGTCAATATCGAGTTGCGCTGCATAGTTATGTATGTGGACCTAGGAACACCTGCCCTTGAACAATGTCCCCAAAAATCCAAAGTAGCCCATAATGCATGCATTTTTTTTGCAAAGGATCTAATTAAAAAAATTTAAGCCAGATCTGTTCTGAAAGAAATAAAAGCATATAACGGTAAGCACATGCCATTTTATAAGCATACTTTTAAAATCCACAGAGCACATTTTGTGACAAAATTGCTAAAGCTTACAAGGTCAGGGTTTATTTTCTACCTGTCCACCAGACGCAAAGCAGGCATTGTGGATTGACCACTAATTATAGATGCCATCCAATTGCATCTTGGGCAATGGAAGGGAAAACTTGGAGTTTGTCATAGGCAATTGATCAATTACACCTATTTTAGGCTTGCAAATTGATAATCTACCACAATACGTTTTATATAACTGTTTCTTCTAGATTATGGGAGGCTTCTTAAAATATCTTGTTGTCTTCCATCACTGACTTCAGTGAGCTTGAGAAACTCAGTATTATGGATTCAAATGACTTTTTCTAAGGGGTATATTCTTTCCTTTTTTTTCCCAACAAAACTAGTATTGAGCACAAAGGCTGGCATCAGATTCCCAGATGCTGTGTCATGGGTGGTAAGATACCGATTGATGCACATGATCGCAATCATGTTGTTTTGAGGAGGTACTGCACAAAGACTACATTTTCTGACAGAAAGACTCAAAGGGATGGCACGGTGGCACAATGGTTAGCACTGCTGCCGCACAGCGCCAGGGACCCTAGTTCGTTTTATAATAATCTTTATTGTCACAAATAGGCTTATATTGACACTGCAATGAAGTTACCCTGAAAAGCTCCTAGTCACCACATTCCGGCGCCTGTTCAGGTACATAGAGGGAGACTTCAGAATGTCTGAATTATCCAATAGCATGGCCGGGATTCTCCACTCCCGCGGCCAAGTTCTGACGCCGGCGTGAAAAGCGGCGACAACCACTCCGGCATCAACCCCAATAATCAGGAATTCTCCCCTTCCAAGGGGGCTAGATCGGCACCAGAGTGGTCCCCGCAGCTCCAGCCAATGCGGAACGGCCGGAGTGAGTTCGCGCATGCGCACTACAGCCGGCATGATTCCGCGCATGCACAAAATGGCCGACGTGATTCCGCGCATGCACATGGGTTCCCGTCTTTGCACCGGCCCCGGGCAGTAGGGCGGAGCCCTACAGGGGCCTGCGCGGTGGAAAGTAGGCCAGGCCACCGTGGAGGCCCCCCACCCGGGGTCGGATCCCCCCGCCCCCCCCCCCTTCCAGGACGGCCCCCGCAGACACAACTTCCATGTCCCACTGTGTGGGACCTGAGTAACCCACGCCGGCGGGATCTGGCCAAACTCGGTGGCCACTCGGCCTGTTGAGGCCCGAAGAATCGCCTGGTGGGCCGCTGTCAACGGCCCCCAAATGGGCTCCCGAAAATCGGCGCCGGAGAATCGGCGAGCCATCGTCAGGGTGGCGTAGTGTGATTCCCGTGCCCTCCCCAGTGATTCTCTGACCCAGCGCCGAGTCGGAGAATCCTGGCCCATGCCTTTCGGGACTTGTGGGAGGAAACCGGAGCATCCGGAAAAACCCACGCAGACACGGAGAGAACGTGCAGACTCCACACAGGCAGTGACCCAAGCTGGGAATCGAACCTGGGACCCTAGAGCTGTGAAGCAACAGTGCTACAAACTGTCCACCGTGCTGTTCTGGTTCAATTCCAACCTTGGGTGCCCTGGCTGTGTGAATTTGCACTGTCTTGCTGCGTCCCCCATGGGTTTTCTCCGGGTGCTCCGGTTTCCTCCTACAGCCCAAAGATGTGAAGTATAGGTGCATTGGCCATGCTTAATTTCCCCTTAGTGTCCAAAGATGTGCAGGTTAGGTGATTAGCCATGGTAAATGCATGGGTTTACAGTGATAGGGCGGGGGAGTAGGCCTATGTTAAGTGTTCTTTTGGAGGGTCAGTGCAGATTGGGTGAACCAAATAGCCTCATTCGGCACGATATGGATTCTATGTCATTTCCACATGTCTCCCACAGGCCTGTCATAATGAGCCATTGGCTCTGTCCTATGTGCAAGTTGTCTGTCTACTCTCACAAGTCAGTTGAAATATGGATCCTTCTCTTCAGGAATTACCCAGGAAGCATTAGAAAGAAAAATCCTACTTTATTCCTAGGTAACTATACAACTGACTCCTCAATCACCCACACTGACTTCCCAACGCCCCTTTGACCCCCTCAACCACTTCACCGACAACCTGACTATCTTCCTGTACCTCCACCTGTACCCCCGACACACCATGACCGGATCCAAATACCCCCTTGAACCACACAGCCACTTACCAACTTCACCCGCTTCACCCACCTGCCACCCTACTTACCTGCTACCCTACCGCTTCACCCAGCTGTTATCCTGCCCATCTATAACCTTGTTCTCTGCCACCCTACCACCCTACTCACCTACCATCTTACAACCCAACCAGGTGCCACACTACCACCGTGCCAACCTACCAACTCACTCACCCGCCACTGTATCCACTCACCAACTGTGACCAATTTGTCATTCACCCATTCACCTATTAACACATTTGCCTACATTCATCCATCGGCCAGACACTAAGAGTCACACTGGAGATTTAAACTTACCATATGGCAGCTGGTGCTGTAAAAAGGGGGAATGTCTTGTGCGCTGTTTCTTTTCGCTGCTCTCTGTTTGGGTTCTGACACTGAGGGAGTTCTTCTGAGTCAGAAGTCTTGCCTTTTTAAACGTCCTGGTAAGTGGGTAGTTTTCTTTCTATAGTTCCAACTCTGACCAAAGGATTTGGGCCCATTTCATTGCATCTTGCAGGTCTTGCTAAGGAAATGATGCCTCATCACACAAAGGACTCCTCACAGCTCTCTTTTGTTCCATAGACAAAAGTGATGGAAACATATTAGTGTAAAAATGGATTTGAAAACATACATATTTAATATAAAACTGCAATAAAAATCAGTATTTTTAGCAAAAGGGGCGCTATGTAGAGTGTTTGTTGATTTATTTTAATATGCTTAATGAAGTTTCAGCCCTATCTTACTTTGAGGCATTAGAAAGGAGATCCAATATTATACTGGAAATCTTTCGCCGTTCATTCCATCAGCTTACTCCTGTTGCTAGGACATTTTTCATTGGTGTGGGAAGGAATATAACACTTGAAATGTGAGATGGAAATCTGATTCTCATCTCCATTTATGTAAATCCATCTTGACTTTTGGCTCCACCATTAGTGTCTGGCCCTACGAAAGAGCTCTTCACTGGATTCCTATTGAATGTAATAATGTAAACATATAACTTGAGTGATTCACAATTATGACAATTAATAGGTACATATAGGGTTCTGTCAGAATTTATTATGCTTTATACATAGCTCATAAAAGAACCAGCAATGGAACTGTACTCTTAAATATTTGGGAAAAACAAACCTTGAGGATAAGAAAAAGTCATAAAATCCTACCGCAAAATTCATAAATCTCAGAAGGCCAAAGCTTCACAGCAAGGGTTTATAGTCAATATTGTGACTTAAACCAATGTTTTTTTTAACACATTTTAAATAGATTTTATTTCATTTTGTCATGCATCACTTCAGCTTTAGAAATAAACTATTCTTCAGGAGATACGTTGGCAAGAATCTTCCATTAGCTCACACAGTTGGCTGCAGCTCTTATCAGCAGCCGGTTAGAATTCAAGTCCAACCATTTGACAATTGCAGCATTGTATTTAATATATGAATAGGTATTCAATCTCACCATGCTTCCATAAGGATGTTGAGTAATAGAATCCCGACAGTGCAGAAGGAGGCCATTCGGCCCATCTAGTCTGCACCGACACTCTGAAAAAGCGCCCTACCTAGGCCCACTCCCCGACCCTATCCCCATAACCCCACCTAACCTTTTTGACACTAAGGGGCAATTTATCATGGCCAAGCCACCTAACTTGTATATCTTTGGACTGTGGGAGGAAACCGGAGCACCGGGTACCAGGCAAGTCTAATTTCACAAAGTCATATCATTCAGTAGTTGTATGCAGTTTGCCCCTTGGAAACATGGATTATATTACCGCTACAGATTTTAATCCATAACAGATATTTACTTTGTAAATTTCTTCTCTCAATCTACTTTCTTAAAATTCAGTATGTATTGCCCATTTCTAATTCTCCTTCAGGGAGTGGTGAACTGCCCTTTTGAACTGCAGCATCCATGTAGTGAAGGTACATCCACAGTGTTTATTGGGAAGGAGCTCCAGGATTTTGACCCACGACAGTGATGGAACAGCAATATATTTCCAAGTCTGGATGCTGAGTGATTTGGAGGGAATCTTCCAGGTGTGGTGTTCCCTTGTGTCTGCAGCCCTGGACAGATTGCATGTTAGTGGACAGGGTGTTAATCAAGCAGACTGCTTTGTCCTGGATGGCGTCGAGCTTCTTGAGTGTTGTTGGAGCTGCACTCATCCAGGCAAGAGGAGAGTATTCCATTACACTCTTTACTTGTGCCTTGTAGATGGTGGGCAGACTTTGGGGAGTCAGGAGGTGATTTACTGGCTGCAGGATTCTGAGCCTCTGACCTGCTCTTGTAGCCGCAGTATTTATCTGGTTACTCCAGTTCAGCTTCTGCTCAATGGTAACCCCATGGATGTTGACAGCAGGGGATTCAGTGATGGTAATGCCATTGAATGTCAAAGGACCATGGTTAGATTCTCTCTTGTTAGAGATGTTGCAGTGTGAACATTACTTGTCAACCCAAGCCTGGATATTGTTCGGGTCTTCCTGCTTCCGCATCTGAGGAGTTGCGAATGGAACTAAACATTGTGCAATCATTAGCGAACCTCCCCACTCCTGACCTTATGATAGAAGGGAGGTCATTCATGAAGAAACTAGGAAGAGGGGGGTGGGTTCCGGGAAGCCTCCCTAAGGTTGGGGAGGTCAGAAAACAAGTGGGGTCCTGAAGGGGGATGGGGAAGGTTCAGGGCTCCCGAACAAAATGGCACCCCGACCTGTGGGAATCTTTTCTTGCTGATGAGCTTCAGCCGTTCACTGCACTTTGAATTATGCTGAATTGTGCCCCAATTATTTTGTGCATATTTGAACTAAGGCTATAATGAAGCTTGCAGGCAGTGAAATGCACAAGGTAGTATAGAAGGGTGAGGTCACACATGTTCACCTGCTGATCGAGAACTTAGGCAGGGATTTTGAATTGGACAACTAAAGGTCATGCTAAATGGAATTTTGCTGCATTGGGAATACTGCATTGGGAATACTGCCAGAAAGCTATATTTCCTTGTCATCAATATCAAGGGTCATGTAGGAATCCTGCACTGAGCATGGAGCCCATCCTTTCCAATGTGGAAATGGTGGCCAACTCAATTAGCATACTTGCACATAGGGGTTCAGTGGTTGAGGCAGACACTTAAATCGGGGCATAGACTTGGGTACAGCCTGATTATTCCAGCTATTTCTTGGTTAACTACTCATGAAGTCAATCTGTTGTGTCTGTGTCTCTGCTTGAATAATTTGATTTCAGCTCGCAGCTTATTTGAAAAGTTCAGTAATGTACAGACATACAAACTAAGAGCAGGACTTGACCCTTGAGCCTGCTTTGCCATTCAATAAGATCATGGCCGATCTGATTGTGGCCTCAACTACTTTTCTTCCTACCCCTAGTCCCTCAGACTCCATTGTCAATCAAGAATCTATCTAATCCAGTCTTAAAAATATTCAATGACCTTGCCTTAACCAGGAGTTTCACCAACTCACAACCTTCTCAGAAAACAGAATTCTTCTAATCTCAGTGTTAAATAGGCAACCCCTTATTTTTAAACTTTGTCCCTCAGTTCTAGTCTCTCCCACAAGGAAAAACATCCTCTCAGCATCCACCCTTTCAAGTCCCCTCAGGTTTTATGCGTTTCAATAAGGTCACTTCTCGATCTTCTGAATTCCAATGGGTACAGGCCCAGCCTGCCCAACCTTTCCTCATTAGATAACACCCCCATCCCAGGAATCAGTTGAGTGAACATTCTCTGAACTGCATCTAATGCAATTATGTCCTTCCTTAGATAAAGATACCTGCTATTTAATGCCACTACCTGCCCACTCTGCATACTTCCCATGGATGCTCCTTGCATGCACATTCCCTAAAATGTTGTCTAGAGTCACTCACAACAGAATTGTGCATGTGCCCGGCGGGCATCTTTTTCGTGGAAAGCACTCATCGAACAAGAAACAGGTTGTCAGGAGCCACATTTTGCAGTCTGACAGTGTCAGTATGGATAGATCACAAGAATGTATGAAATAGGAGAAGGAGTAGGCCATGCAGCTTCTTTGAGCCTGCTCTGTCACTCAGTAAGATCATGGCTGATCTGCAACTTCAATTTGACTTTCTCATCCTAACACACAGGGCTGTTTAAAGTGACATGTTGGCCGCAATGTAACGGTCGCGTCACCCGACTCGGGACGCAATGCAGTCAGTATATCTTGCGGGGGATCTCGCAGGCAATTGGGGGCCCCTGGATGGTCGGGCTCTGGGCCGGGGAGTACCCTGGCACCCCGTTGCCACCTGGGCCACATGGCACTGACAGCCCAGAACTCTGGCAGTGCCACCTGGTCACCCTGGTAGTGCCACCCGTGCACTGCCAGGGTGCCAGGTTGGGATTACCAAGGTTCCCAGGGGGTATTTTACCCCTGCTAGGAATTGGGCACATAGGGTGCCCTACCCGTATGAGGTGAGATTCAGGGGGCTCGATAACTCCCTTGTAGGTGAGTTAAGGTGGGTCCAGAGGCCATGGGCGGAATTCTCCGACCCCCTGCAGGGTCGGGGAATCGCCCGGGGCCAGCATAAATCCCGCCCCCGCCGTGGCCGGAATTCTCCGCCACCCGGGAATCGGCGGGAGCGGAAATCATGGCCCACTGACCGGCGTGCCCCCCGCGCCGATCGGCGCGCCCCCCGCAGCGATTCTCCGGCCCGCGATGGGCCGAAGTCCCGCCGCTGACTGGCCAATCCCACCAACGTGGTTTAAACCACCTCTGGTGCTGGCGGGATTGGCGGCACGATCGGGCCCCTGGGGTCTTGGGGGGGGGGGGGGCGCGGGGCGATCGGACCCCGGGGGGTTCCCCACGGTGGCCTGGCCCGCGATCGGGGCCCACCGATCGGCGGGCGGGCCAGTGCTGTGGGGGCACTCTGTTTCTTACGCCGCCGCCACGGCCTCCACCATGCGGCCGCTGATGCACCGGCGCATGCGCGGACCAGCGAAGGCCTATCGGCCAGCCCTGACACCAGGCGGCATAGCGCCAAAGGCCGTTGGTGCCAGAATTTGCGCCGGCCGGCGGAGTGGAAATCACTCCGGCGCGGGCCTAGCCTCTAAAGGTGCGGAGAATTCCGCACCTTTGTGGAGGCCCAAAGCCGGAGTGGTTGGCGCCACTCCGCTACGCCGGGACCCCCCGCCCCGCTGGGTAGGGAAGAATCCTGGCCCATATTTAAATGGCGCCCTGATCTCTCTTCCTGCATTGGCGAGTGGAGCTAATTAGTGCAGGAAATTAGATTATGCAGCCTCGACAGGGTCCTGAAATGAAGTAGCGACCAGTTTAATAATGGGGTCGTTCTCAGAGCTGGAAAATATCCGGTTAAAAGCGCTCGACACGGGGCTTTGTTGCATTTCTGTTAAATTGCGTCTGTTGTTGCTTGCTCTGTTCGCACAGGCCTCAGATCACCTGGGAATTGACTGGTAACCACACATTCCAATTTGAAGGCCACAGAATTTCTGTGGGCAAGTGTAAGCTGTTCATTTACCACTGACCACAAATTCCAAGTCCTTGTAATTTCCCCCTTCCAGTTCTGTTTCCCTGCTGTCAGTACAAAATGTTGTCCTGCATGTTATCCTAATAGTTCAATTCACTGACTGGCAAATGCCCTTTCGCCCAACTCTTTTAAAAATTGACCAATTAAATTGCCTTTGGTGATTTCCCTTTGGTGATAACTGATTTGAGCTATAACACCTGGAATAGGTTTTAAAAAATAATGAAGAATATGCATTCAGACTATGAAGTTCAATGTTTATGAGCCTTCACTGCCATCATTCGTTTTGTTATTTCTCTCATGTATTCCATTAAGAAGCCACAGGAGTGAAGCACAAGCAGCATCCTAAAGTGCAGATGATGGAGCATAAAAACACATTAGAATAAAATAGTGTCAAATTGGTAAGGAACGAGAGAAGCACAGCAATTTAGCTGAATTATAAACTAGCTCAATTGGCAACACAAAGTGACTTGGGTGCTTCATAATCTGTTGGCTAGGCAGAAAATTCAACAATTCATTCCAGAATTTGACTTGTGTTTAATTGATTATTTAAGTGCGATTTTGTTAATTACAGTAAATTATTTCAGGTGCCGTGAAATTTATTTTGATAAGTAATATTTATTTTGTTGTTTAACTATGGTAAGTACAATTATAGTGTAGGCTTTATTAAGACATTAATCTGCCAAATCCATTGGGACTTGATCTTGATGTTTACACCAGGGTTACACCTGCAGTGAAACTCAACAGTAACCCTGCCTAAGGACACATCGTCAGAAATGGACATTTATCAATGTGGCGCATGAACCCGTGGCACATTCCCACCAAAGACCTCAGAGCATTCAGGGTGCCTGGGTGGCCCCTTTACGTAGATCCTTCACTCCCACTCCCCCAGAAGGCAAAAAGCTTTTGGGCTCCTGTTCTTTGGCATCCAGCCTAAAATTCAACCTGAAGGGGACCATTTGCTGAGAATCACAGAATCATCAAACTTGCATCGCAGAAGGAAGCCACTTAACTGAGTAGCTGACAAGTAGCTATCCCGCTTAACCTCATTTTCCTGTTATAGGCCTGTAGCTTTATAAGTGTGTGTAATATCCCAAACAGAATCTACGGGGAAATGCTCATCTTCCCCGTGTTCCTTGCTGAGTAAGAGCTCCCCCACTAAGGATGGGGTATCTCTATTAGCCCATGTATTCAAGGTTGGCCAGCAAGGCAACGACCGGAATAGGAACCTGGTAGGAATCTATCGGGTAGTGTACATATCGTTTGTGTAAATAAAACTTTGTTTCTTATTTTACTCGGTGTGGGCTCCCCGTGTCCTTATTAATGTAAGTTACTGCACTTCAGGTGCATGTTAAAGTACTTTCTAAATGTTATGAGAGTTTCTGCCTACACCACCCTTTCAGGCAGTGAGTTCCAGATCCTCACTAACATCTGAGTGAAAATATTCCTCCCTAAATCACCTCTAAACTTCCAAAGGAAGCAACTCTGGCCGATCCAATCTTTCTTCATAACTAACATTCTCCAATCCAGACAGTTTCCGCCTCAATTTTCTCTGTAGTCTCTTGAGTAAAATCAGCTCTTCCTTGTGGTGCAGTGACCAGGGGTGGGATTCTCCCCTACCCGGCGGGGCGGGGGGTCCGGTACCACTCCGGTAGTGGCGCCAACCACCCGCTAGGCCAGCGCCAGAGCGGTTGGCACTGGTGCCAAAACCGGCACTAGCGGCCTTTAACGCCCGCCGCCCGGCGCCGGGGCTGGCCGAAAGGCCTCCGCCGGTTCGCGTCACCACCGGCGCATGCGCGCTGGGGGATTCGCTTCCGCCTCCGCCATGGTGGAGGCCGTGGCGGTAGTGGAAGAGAAAGAGTGCCCCCACGGCACTGGCCCGCCCGCCGATCGGTGGGCCCCGATCGCGGGCCGGGCCACCGTGGGGGCATCCCCCGGGGTCCAATCGTCCCGCGCTCCCCCCAGGACCCGGGGGCCCGCTCGCGCCTCTGATCCCGCCGCCACCAGAGGTGGTTCAAACCTCGGCGGCGGGAGAGGCCTCCCAGCGGCGGGACTTCGGCCCATCGCGGGACGGAGAATCGCCCAGGGGGCTCGCCGATCGGCGCGGAGGGCCCGCCGATTGGCGTGGGGTGATTCCCGCCCCCGCCAATTCCCGGGTGGTGGAGATTTCTGCCACGGCGGGGGGCGGGATTTTCGGCAGCCCCGGGCAATTCTCCGACCCTGCGGGGGGTCGGAGAATTTCGTCCCAGAACTGCACATAGTACTCCAGCCGTGGGCTAAATAACATTTTATATTGTTCCAGCATAGCCTCTCAGCTCCTGCATTCTGTGCCTTCTCTGATGAAAACAAATATTCAAATTGTCTTCCTGCCATCTTATTTACCTGTCCAGCCGCCTTCAGAGATCTGTGGACATGCACTCAAACGTCTCGCCGTTCCTTTAGATTCTCAGTAACCTACAATTTATTGTGTATTCCTCTGCCATCTTAGCCTTCCCAAAATTCATTACCTCATACTTCTCTGGATCGAGCTTCAGTTGCCACTGTTCTGCCACCTGACTCGAAACTTCCTGCAGCCTTCAGTTTTCTTATTCATTATAAACCACACAATCAAATTTCGTATTGTCTGCAAGCATTTTAATCTGACCACTTTTATTCAAGACTAATCATTGATGTATAACACAGAAAGTAAGAGACTTTGTCCTGTGAGTCCTGTGAAACCCGTGTGGAAATGGCCTTCCAGTCACAAAAACACAGAGCGACAATTACCCTTCGTTTCCTGCCTCTTAAGCCAATTTTGGATTCACTTGGCATTTTGCCTTGGATCCCATGGGCTATTACTTTCATGATCAGCCTGCTATGTGATACCTGTTCAAAATCCTTACTAAAATCTATACAGATTACATCTAATGAACTATCCCCATTGGCCCTACTTTTTACCTCTGAAAAAAATTCAATCATGTTCGTCAGATGTCACCTTCCCTTAACAAATCATGCTGACTCTCTTTGATTTATCTGTCTTTCTAAATGAAAATTTATCCTGTTTCTCAGAATTTTTTCATTGATTTCCCCACCACTGAAGTGAGGCTGACTTCCCAGTAATTACTCAGTCTATACCTTCCTCCCTTTTTAAACAATGCTACATAAGCTGTTCTCCAGAGTTCCAGCACGACACCTGGGGCAGAACTGTCCTGCTGGGAGCGCAAATCAGGTGATTCACTACCCCTTACCATGCAAATTTACGCATGGCGGGGATTACAAGGGATTCCGTCGCAAAGCCCACTATCAGGCCCCCATTTTAAGCAGGCAGCCCGACAGCGAGGTCTGGCAGCTGAGCCCCCTCCCATCCCACAATGCAGTTCTGCACCCCACCACGGGAGTTGCTGCCCCCTCCACAGCATGAGGATGACCCAATCCCAGCACTGGCACTCTCCAACAGAGACCCCCATTAAAGAGCTCACACCAGAGTCCCACCCTAAGAGAGCCCCCACCAGAGAACCCTCCATAAGAGAGCCCCACACCAGAGACTCCACATAGACAAGACCCCCACCAGAGACCCTCCATTACAGAGACCCCCACCAGAGTTGCCCCATAAAAGAACCCCCCAACAGAGACCCCCCCATAAGACCACCACCAGAGACTCCCATAAGAGAGAACCCTCTACCAGAGATGCCGCAAGAGAAACCCACACCAGAAACCCCCCCCCCCCCCCCCCCCCCCGACACTACCACCATTCCTGAGACCCCTGTCTGGAAGCTAGAGAACTGCCCTGACAGAGAAGGTGAAAAAAATAACTGCTTTAAAACTCACCTGTGCACTATACCAGTTAGTTCAGGCAGATAAAACAGCAGCTGTAAATTTCTGGAAATCAAAAACCATAGAAGCTGGGTTTAAACCCCTCATATCTTTAATCTGCAAGCCTTTCATTCACATCAATGGGAAATTGGTTTTACGAGGTTGTGATTGACAGCTTGCATACAGCCAGCTGTCTGGATTGTTTAATTTAATTTCCCTTCATGCTTGAATGGATCTCAAATACCCACCTGTGAAACTAACTGCAATGTTTAGAAACATCTAGCTATGATTGCCAGCTCTTGGACTATATTGAAGGCAATTAAGTGCTCTCACTTCTTCTTTTTCACTGCAGAAAGCACCTAACTCCTTTTTATGTGGATCAAGAGCTATTTCTTCACTGTCTCTGTCTGGATTGCTCTCTGGGGGGGGGGGGGGGGGGTAGGATGGTCTATGGTGGCAGTCTTTTTAATGGGAGGATTCTGGTGGGGCGTCTCCCTCTGGTGGGGGTTGGACAGGATTTGTATTTTTGGGGGAAGGGAGCCCTTCAATAGACTTCAGGGTCAATTTCCTTAAAGAGTTTCGTCCTCAACCCACCAACAGGTCCACTGCACCTGGACCACACTCTGAAATACCTGCACTAATTCTCGCCCACATTTATCCTGGTCTAGAGGACTGTAGAATCACACAGGCTTGGAGAATCCAGTGCCCAGACCATTAATAGGAGGGAAATGATTCAATTTGAGCTATTTGCATCTTCCCACTGGCACAGGGCCCAAACTTTGATACTGACGCCAGCGGGAGACTGGAACATCGGAATGGGATCAGCGCCCAGTGCCAATCGTGTTTTTTGATGATTCTGGATTCTCCAGTGCATTGGGAACTCTGCTACCAGCAGTGAACAGTGGAGAATCCAGCCTCTGATGATGGGGCAGGTACAACGTTGGAATATTTTATGGAAATTATTTAAATAAACAATAACAGTTTGTGTTTCTCACAGTATATCCACGCAATAACTAAAACTCCCTATTTCCACCTGTAACATCATCTGACTCCATCCCTGCTTTAGCTGATCTGCTGCTGAAACTCTTCCCATGGTCTTCTGCTTCTGAAATATTTGTTGATTTGCTGATGACTGCTCTGCAGTATAAGCAAAGAGTGGTTAATACAGTCAGTAACAAAAATCATAATGGGATTTGGCCAGTCAATTAGTACTCAGTCTTTCACAAAGCTTGTAAGTATTTGGAAGGATTGGAGGACTTAATTGATTATGTGCACATATTCCAAATTCTATGCCCACTATTGTTGTATATGTCTATTGATGGTAAGTTTGGAAATGCATATGGGCAGTTATGCAGTTTACTGAAGAAAGATTCTGGTGCTTCTGGAAACACTTCACAGCCAACATAATACTCCTGAAGTGTGGTCGCTTGAAATATTGAAACATTTGCACACAGCAACGTCCGACAAATAGTAATGTGATAATGGCTAAATAATGCATCTACTGGTGTTGGTTGAGGAATAAATATTGTCCAGAACACTCCTGTTATTCTTCAAACTAGTGTCGTGGGATCTTATACATTCACCTCAGAGGGCAGGCCGGGCCTCAGTTTAAGGTATCATCCAAAACAAAAACACGCTCTTGAGAACATCAATCTATCAAAGGAAGAAGTGTTGAGTATTCTAAATTGCATTAAGGTAGACAAGTCAACAGGGTCGGATGGGATCTATCCCAAGTTATTGCGGGAGGCTAGGGGAGAAATAGCTGGGGCCTTAACAGATACTAAGGGACACATGCACATTTGGAGGAAAATGGACTAGTTAGTGACAGGCAGCATGACTTTGTACGGGGAAGGTATGTCTCACTAACTTGATTGAATTTTTTGAAGATGTGACAAAGAAAATTGATGAGGGAAGGGCTGTGGATGTAGTTTATATGAAATTTAGTAAGGCATTTGACAAGGTCCCACATGGCAGACTGGTGCAAAAATTAAAATCACATGGGATTCGGGATGGGCTAGTTAGGTGGATACAGAACTGGCTTAGTTACAGAAGACAGAGAGTAGCGGTGGAAGGGTGTTTTTCTAAATGGAGATCTGCAGCTAGTGCTGTTCCGCAGAGATCAGTGCTGGGACCTCTGTTGTTTGTAGTGTATATAAATGATCTGGAGGAAAATGTAGGTGGTCTGATTAGCAAGTTTGCGGATGACACAAAGACTGGCGGAGTTGCTGATAGTGCCGAGGATTGTCAAAGGATACAACAGGATATAGATAGATTGGAGACTTGGGCACAGAAATGGTAACTGTGGTAGTTGATGCCAGGAGACAATCTCTGAGAACCTGGATGCAGAGCCACAAGATGTTAATGGCTTCACACTTACAGTTAAAGTCAGTGAATGTGGCTTCAAAGTCATATGCACCAACTCCACACTGTTTGATGCACCACACACCCATCTCTCACTTTCTAGCAATGTTCATCAATCATGATACAAACCTCACATTCACTCACAAAGATGTGATTGCACTAGGTTGAGGGGGTTCATAACCATCGAGCATACATAAGAACACAAGTGATAGGATCAGAAGTACACCACATGGCCTGCTGAGCCTGCTCCACCATTCAATATGATTGTGCCTGATCTTGGGCTTCAACTCCATTTTCCCACATGCTCCCCATATCCAATAATTCCCTGAGACCAAAAAGTCTGTCTATCCCAGCCTAAAATGGATTCAATAATGGGCCAATTCTAAAGATTCATATCACAACCCTCTGAATGAAGTAATTTCTCCTCATCTCAGTCAGAAGGGATTCCTTCACATGGCTGATCACTTAATGAGCAGTGCAAGGTTAAGAGAGGATATTAAATTGAGAATCAAATCAATGTTACATGCTGAATGTTGTTATCAATCTTCTACTCTTCATATTTCTGGCACATGCTCCAAGAATCCACATTAAGACCAAAGACCATAAGGTATAGGAGCAGAATTAGGCCATTTGGCCCATTGACCCTGATCCACCATCGATCATGGCTGATATGTTCCTCATCCCCACTCTCCAACTGTCTCCCCATAATCCCTGATCCCCTTATTAATCAAGGAATAACCTTATAAAGTAAGAACACTCGTGCCGGGATCCTCCCTTCCGGGGGCTAAGTCCCCACGCCAGCGGGAAAACTGGAGCCAACGACTCCGGCGTCAACGGGCCCCCAAGGTGAGGAATTCTCACCTTTTTATGGGGCTAGGTTGATGCCAAAGGGACGGTGGATGTTCGGCGCGTGTTCGGATCCTCCAGCGCCCCCCCCCCCCCAATTACCGGCCACGCATACTCACCCGCCGGTGCATGAGTTGAGTGATTCATGCTGGCGGGATTGGCCAAAAATGGAAGGCTGCTCGGCCATCGGGGCCCAGAGGGGGGGAGGGGGGGGGGGGGGGCTGCTGCTGTCAATGGCCCCCGAATAGCGTGGCGCCAATTCCACCCCCGTTCAAAAAACGGTGCCTGAGAATATGGCAGCCGGCGTTGGGGCGGCAGGGTGGGATTTGCACCTCCCACCAGGGGTTGGAGAATCCCGCCCCAGATTTGTGCTTGAGATGATGTAACTTGCTGGGCTACAGACCACGAGCTGGAAGATAGAATTAGACAGAATAGTTATTTCTGAGAACATAAGAGCTCGGAGCAGGAGTCAGCAATTTACCCACTCGAGCCTGCTCCACCTGTAATGATACGTATATTGATTGGGGTGCAAAGAGTTAACAAGTTAATGATAATGCTTCTTACCACTAGAGCGGACCACAGAACAGCCATATATATCATGCGACTTGGGGATTCTGGGAGTTAGGAGGAGATGGTAAGGCATGATAGAGAGCAGTTGTGTACTTGAGGAGTTCTGCTAGTCAGAGATAGCATTATTTACTAGAGAAACCTTCCACTTTAGAAATGTGAATGAATCTTAGTAGTGCAATTAATCTATAGTTTTGTTTGTTAACAAAACTTTTTATTCTTTATTCAACATTACGCATCCAAGCCATCCAGTTAAAGCAAAATAGAGAACAACATGCTACTAGAAGTGGACAACTTTAAATAGTAAAGAACACAACACCACCGTTCAATACGATCATGGCTGATCTCATCATGGTCTCAACTCCCTGTCCTGCTCATTCTCTGTAACACCTTCAACTCTTTATTCATTAAAAACCTGTTGAACTCCTCTTTAAATATGCTCACTGTCCCACTCTGGGGTAGTGAAAACCACAGGTTCATGAGCCTTTGGGAGAAGTAGTTTTTCATCATCTCTGTTTTATATTTGCTACCCCTTACCCTGAGACTATTACCACTCGTTCTCGAATGCCCTACAAGAGGAAGCATCCGCTCCACGTCTACTTTATTCAGAGCTGTTATCATCTTATATACCTCAATTTTATCTCCCCTCATTCTTCTCTATTCTGGACAGTATAGGCCAAAATTGCTCAATCTCTCTTCATAAGACAATCCCCTCATCTCTGGAATCAATCTAGTGAACCTCCTCTGAACTTCCTCCACTGCCGCTACATTAACACCTTAACCAAAACGACGTCCAGCGCAGCCAGCCTCAAAGGTTTGTGTTGCACTGCAAATACATTTTAGATCTGAAACAGTAACAGTTATATTGAAAATATTGAAATTATGCACTGAAATTTTGGGCCCATGCCTTTTCTGATGTTCCTTACTAAATTTTAATACAGCGTTGGTTCATTTTATACAGAAGCTTAGACAGAATAAGGTTGATAACTGTTTGCATACGACGCAATGAACATAATCTTAACTTACATCTCATTCCTGTGTTACCGGGAATCCATCTTAGAAAATGTGGTTTAGCATATTGCAGGAAAGCTCCATTGAACTCTTTTGAAAAGATAACTGGGGCTTTTTCTGGGGAAGGTGGGACCTCTATAGACAGGATGGTCTACATCTGAACCTGAGGGGCACCAATATCCTGGGGGGGAGATTTGTTAGTGCTCTCTGGGGGGGTTTAAACTAATTCAGCAGGGGCATGGGAACCTGGATTGTAGTTTTGGGGTACGGGAGATTGAGAGTATAGAGGTCAGGAGCACAGATTTGACTTCGCAGGAGGGTGCCAGTGTTCAGGTAGGTGGTTTGAAGTGTGTCTACTTCAATGCCAGGAGTATACGAAATAAGGTAGGGGAACTGACAGCATGGGTTGGTACCTGGGACTTCGACGTTGTGGCCATTTCAGAGACATGGATAGAGCAGGGACAGGAATGGTTGTTGCAGGTTCTGGGGTTTAGGTGTTTTAGTAAGCTCAGAGAAGGGGGCAAAAGAGGGGGAGGTGTGGCGCTGCTAGTCAAGGACAGTATTACGGTGGCGGAAAGGATGCTAGATGGGGACTCTTCTTCTGAGGTAGTATGGGCTGAGGTTAGAAACAGGAAAGGAGAGGTCACCCTGTTAGGAGTTTTCTATAGGCCACCTAATAGTTCTAGGGATGTAGAGGAAAGGATGGCGAAGATGATTCTGGAAAAGAGTGAAAGTAACAGGGTAGTTGTTATGGGAGACTTTAACTTTCCAAATATTGACTGGAAAAGATATAGTTCGAGTACATTAGATGGGTCGTTCTTTGTACAATGTGTGCAGGAGAGTTTCCTGACACAATATGTTGACAGGCCAACAAGAGGCGAGGCCACATTGGATTTGGTTTTGGGTAATGAACCAGGCCAGGTATTAGATCTGGAGGTAGGTGAGCACTTTGGAAACAGTGACCACAATTCGGTGACTTTTATGTTAGTGATGGAAAGGGATAAGTATACCCCGCAGGGCAAGAGTTATAGCTGGGGGAAGGGCAATTATGATGCCATTAGACATGACTTAGGATGTGTTGGTTGGAGAAGTAGGCTGCAAGGGTTGGGCACACTGGATATGTGGAACTTGTTCAAGGAACAGCTATTGCATGTTCTTGATAAGTACGTACCAGTCAGGCAGGGAGGAAGGGGTCGAGCGAGGGAACCGTGGTTTACCAAAGAAGTGGAATCTCTTGTTAAGAGGAAGAAGGAGGCCTATGTGAAGATGAGGCATGAAGTTTCAGTTGGGGCGCTTGATAGTTACAAGGAAGCAAGGAAAGATCTAAAGAGAGAGCTGAGACAAGCAAGGAGGGGACATGAGAAGTCTTTGGCAGGTAGGATCAAGGAAAACCCAAAAGCTTTCTATAGGTATGTCAGGAATAAAAGAATGACTAGGATAAGAGTAGGGCCAGTCAATGACAGTGGTGGGAAGTTGTGTGTGGAGGCTGAGGAGATAAGCGAGATACTAAATGAATACTTTTCGTCAGTATTCACTCAAGAAAAAGATAATATTGTGGAGGAGAATGTTGAGACCCAGGAGTTCTTTGAGAAGGTGACTGAACAGGTAGACGAGGGTAGAGCAGTTGATGTGGTGTATATGGATTTCAGTAAAGCGTTTGATAAGGTTCCCCACGGTCGGCTATTGCAGAAAATACGGAGGCTGGGGATTGAGGGTGAATTAGAGATATTCCCGTACCAGCCTCCCCGGACAGGCGCCGGAATGTGGCGACTAGGGGCTTTTCACAGTAACTTCATTGAAGCCTACTCGTGACAATAAGCGATTTTCATTTCAGATGTGGATCAGAAATTGGCTAGTTGAAAGAAGACAGAGAGTGGTAGTTGATGGGAAATGTTCAGAATGGAGTTCAGTTACGAGTGGCATACCACAAGGATCTGTTCTGGGGCCGTTGCTGTTTGTCATTTTTATAAATGACCTAGAGGAGGGCGCAGAAGGATGGGTGAGTAAATTTGCAGACGACACTAAAGTCGGTGGAGTTGTAGACAGTGCGGAAGGATGTTGCAGGTTACAGAGGGACATAGATAAGCTGCAGAGCTGGGCTGAGAGGTGGCAAATGGAGTTTAATGTGGAGAAGTGTGAGGTGATTCACTTTGGAAAGAATAACAGGAATGCGGAATATTTGGCTAATGGTAAAATTCTTGGTAGTGTGGATGAGCAGAGGGATCTTGGTGTCCATGTACATAGATCCCTGAAAGTTGCCACCCAGGTTGATAGGGTTGTGAAGAAGGCCTATGGTGTGTTGGCCTTTATTGGTAGAGGGATTGAGTTCCGGAGCCATGAGGTCATGTTGCAGTTGTACAAAACTCTAGTACGGCCGCATTTGGAGTATTGCGTACAGTTCTGGTCGCCTCATTATAGGAAGGACGTGGAAGCTTTGGAACGGGTGCAGAGGAGATTTACCAGGATGTTGCCTGGTATGGAGGGAAAATCTTATGAGGAAAGGCTGATGGACTTGAGGTTGTTTTCGTTAGAGAGAAGAAGGTTAAGAGGTGACTTAATAGAGGCATACAAAATGATCAGAGGGTTAGATAGGGTGGACAGCGAGAGCCTTCTCCCGCGGATGGGGGTGGCTAGCACGAGGGGACATAGCCTTAAATTGAGGGGTAATAGATATAGGACAGAGGTCAGAGGTGGGTTTTTTACGCAAAGAGTGGTGAGGCCGTGGAATGCCCTACCTGCAACAGTAGTGAACTCGCCAACATTGAGGGCATTTAAAAGTTTATTGGATAAGCATATGGATGATAAGGGCATAGTGTAGGTTAGGTGGCCTTTAGTTTTTTTTCCATGTCGGTGCAACATCGAGGGCCGAAGGGCCTGTACTGCGCTGTATCGTTCTATGTTCTATGAAAACACAAGAGCGTTTAGGAATTAGGAGAAAATGTAGCCTGAATGGTTGACACTGTTCCGCTATTCGGTAAAAGCATAGCTGATCTGATTGTAGCCTCAACTTTACTTTCCTGTCTGCCCCCCCCCCCCCCCCCCATAATCCTCCATTCCCCATGAAGTGCTTTTCGATGTCTTGAGGTCATGAAAGGTGTTACTGTCTTTCTTCTTACATTGAGTTGATTCATTTAGTCGCAGTTCTAGCTAGTTCTTCAGCAAGAATACATTCAACTTAAAAGAAGCAAGGGCAGCACGGTGGTGCAGTGGGTAGTACTGCTGATCCACGGCGCCAAGGACTCGGGTACAATCCCCATCCCGGGTCATTGCCCGTGTGGAGTTTACACATCCTGCCCGTATCTGCGTGGGTCTCACCCCCACAACCCAAAGATATGCAGGGTGGGTGGATTGGCCACGCTGAATTGCCCCTTTATTTTATAGAAATTTTGGAAAAGAAAAAACTTAACAGAAGTCAATATTTAGATCCCAAAAGAAGGATACTGCCCAAAAAAAATGTTTGTAATGGCCAATTTTCAAAAATTGGTCAAACGTTGGCTCCCGGCATTCCCAGGATCTTGAAAACATGTCACAATGAGTAACTTTTTCGATATGCTAGTCAAGGTAGAGTTAACAAAGCCATCGGACCACACAATACAACTACAGCTGCTGCCTGCAGTCCTACCAATATCCTTTAGTACTGAGCCCTGTTTGTGCTTATATGCTGAAAGTCATTTTAACTCCCTTTGACTGTGAGCAGCCTCTAGCTTCACAGCTGCAGACTATTGTTGATCAGTACCATGTGAGAGTACCTTTAAGAAATGGGTGTTTTTATAGAATAGCTCTAGTGGGTGTACCTTTAAGAAATGGTTGTTTATTACTGCAGTGCTGTCAGAGTGTGGGTGGAGCTGGGCTGTCTGCCTGCTTTTACTTTCGCTTTGGACTTGCAGCTACAGGCTGTGTTTAGTTTTGAGAGCTGGATAGCTTCAGGCAAAGCAAGCAGTTGTGAGGATCTCTCTCTGCAGGCTACAGACTGATTTCAGCTAATTTGGGGATTTCATAGTGGTACATGTCTCAGTAGAGAAGTTAAACCTGATGCATTTCTGTAAAAGGGGTTATTTTTTTGTCTTATGAAGTTTCAAGGAAAGATTAAGAGTTACTGAGAGAGTACTGTATTCTTTGGGGGATTTATTCATGTTGATAGTTGTTGATATGTTTACTGTGGGTTTATAAAGCGTTAACTGGTTTCATAAATAAACATTGTTTTAATTTAAAAGTACTGTAAATCTCTGTTACATCACGCCTGTAAGGTAGGCCTGTGTGCTCCCCATAACTACAATCTATTAAAAGTTGTGGATCAGGTGAACTCCATGATACACTTTGGGGTTCTCGAAACCCTGGCCCATAATATAAGAAATTGGTCTTGTTAGTTGTGAGAGCCCTGAACAGCTCCCAAGTGGTTGCTCATGGGTACACGTGCTATGTCTTCAACGATGGTTATTGCATCGCATTTCAATCAAACTTTGAAGCCTGAACAGTTTGACTGACCTCTATAAGTGTCAGCAGCATTGAGACAGCAGCCAGCAGGCAAACACTTAAGAACTAGGCTTCAGCACAGGGATATCCTCGCTACCAAAGGATAAGTGCATGGATCGGAAGTGGGGGGGGGGGGGGGGGGGGGGGGGCACCTGAGCATGGACTCTCAAATGTTCCCGGCAGAGGTCTGGGGCCTGGTGTCGAGGGACTCCTGATATGGCTGGGAGTGAGTATGCAATTTGAGGTACTTCAGCACAAATGGCTCACTGGATGGCACTCTGAGAGAAGGCAGGACGCATAAGAATGGGGGAGGCTTGAGCGATTTGATAGTCCCAGGTGGAAGCACTAATTCATTGTCGGTCTCTCTCCTTCTCCAATTCACCAGTCGTAGGCCATTCAGCCCATCGGATTTGCGCCACAATTCAATGAGATCTTAATTGATCTGATACAATAATTGTGAACTTCACCTTCCCACCTTTTCCCCATGACTTGATTCCCTTACTCATTAAAAATCTATTTCTCTCAGCCTTGAACATACTTAAAGGCCCAGACTCTACAAATCTCTGTGGAAAGAATTCCACAGATTCACTACTCTCTGCGAGAGATATATCTCCTAATCTGTATCTTAAATGAATGATTCATTACTCTGAGATTATGCCCTCTGGTCCTAGACTCTTCCGAGAGGGAGAACAACTTCTCAGCATCTACCCTGTCAAGCCCCCTGAGAATCCGATATGCCTCAGGATTGCCCTTTTGAATAGCATCCGCACCAAAAACTTTCCAGAGAACACTTTCTCACACTCTAGAATGTATGGAAGAATTAATATGCCATACGTATGACATTCTTACACATGGCTTCATAAGAGGAGCATGATTGCAGCATCAGAGAAGCCCTACAAGTCTTACAGAATGCAGGTGTAATATTGAATGAAAAATGTAGTTTGCCAAGCCTATAATCATATTTCTAGGTCACATTATATAAGCCACTAGAATCACAGCTGATCCACAAAAAGCAAAAGTATCAGAGAATTTCCACAACTGAGGAACACAACTGACCTTCCTCAGGGTTGGTAAGTTCCTATCAAATTTAGCAGAGATTAATGAGCACTTGAAATAGCTGTCAGCTGTGCTGATGGGTGAGCAAAACGATTTCACAAGGATTAAACAACTCTTCATCGCTTCTGAAGTCTTGGTCAGAAATGCTGACCATGGTCGTAACAGATGCATTGGCTATAAGGAGACAGAAAGATTAGACTTGGCCTCCAGCTCACTACTAGAAGTAGAACCAAAAAGTGCCACAATAGAAAAAGAAGCATTGGCAGCAACATGGTTTGCAAAAATCTTTCAGACTCTCTTATGGGATCGTGTTTTAAAATCAAAACAGACCATAAACTACTAGTGGCCCTTTTGAACATGAAAGAAATTGCAAAGATACTGCTCAGAATCCAACAGTTCAGATTAAGATTGATGAGATATGATTCCATTGCGGAGTATGTGCAAGGGAAGTATCACAAAATGGCAAGCACACTGTCGCAAATACCATCTGAAGGAACCCAACAAGAGAATTTGAACTGCATCAAGGAGGATATAAATACGAAAGGGATAAAGCCCTGGCAGGGAGATGAAGAGTAAAGCGTTAACATCAGAAGCAGAGATGATGCTGATGTGATAATGATGTCAGATCACTCAACAGAAGTAAGCAAGAATTGGAAGGAAGAGAAGCTCCAACCTTGTGTAGATGTCTAAATGTGGGAATAGTTGCTGTAAGTGAGAAACTACAGACTTGAACAGCATACTTGTTGGGGGAATAGACAATCCCTCAAAACAATTTTTTTGGTAGTTCAAAGAAATGTGTGTTTAGCAGTAAATGTTATAGTAGCAGATAATAGTAACAGCATTAATGGCATCAGCAGATTACAGCTCGACACTGTACAGAGCTGCTCAGAAAATAAGTTTAATAAGGGGTTGGAAGAACTAAATTGGGACTACTAAGCTAAAGGAAGAGCAGTAACAGGAGCAGCAATTTCTCAGAAGCAAAAAAATCAGTGGTTAACAGTGAGTGTCGCTCAGAAGTTCTGAAACATATTTTGTGAGTAATTTAACTTAAAAAGGGTGCAGGTTTGTAAGTTATCAGTGATAAACAGCATTTGTTAGGACTGATCTAACTTAAGGAAAACAGGGCACTAAAGTTTGAGGTTTATTGATGTTACAATAAACTATTAAAAAGAACAGTTTTGAGCCTTGACCATTTTTGTTCCATCTATAGCACGGTAGCACAAGTGGATAGCACTGTGGCTTCACAGCGCCAGGGTCCTAGGTTCGATTCCCCGCTGGGTCACTGTCTGTGTGGAGTTTGCACGTTCTCCCCGTGTCGCGTGGGTTTCCTCCAGGTGCTCCGGTTTCCTCCCACAGTCCAAAGACGTGCAGGTTAGGTGTATTGGCCATGATAAATTGCCCTTAGTGACCAAAACTGGTTAGGAGGAGTTATTGGGTTACGGGGATAGGGTGGAAGTGAGGGCTTAAATGGGTCGGTGCAGACTCGATGGGCCGAATGGCCTCCTTCTGCTCTCTATGTTCTATGTTCTATACAGATTGAGGCGAACCCTTAGTTACGAATTACCGACCTACAAACGCAATCTTAAATTCCTAGCCGTTTGAAGTCATAGAATGTTACCATAACCTTTTATTCATTAATATAAGAACCTTGTCTCAAGGAAGGGAAAATAAACCTTATTTTGTGCAGATCTGTAAGTTATCACAAGAAGAGACATCATCAGTTGGCTTTAATATCAAACATATCATTCTCTTTTTACCTCGTGCCATATATAATACATTACATCAGAAGTACTGCAATTACTCCTGTTGTTTTCTTAATAGGTCATGTAACGTAATTCCATCTTATCATAACTTGCAGATGGTGAATTTGCTAAAGTTAGCCATATTCTTGAACTTCAGACATAGCTCTAGGCCTCTGGGAATTACAGAAAACCACTTTTTGGAGAAAGTAAAATTACATTTCAAACTGCACGCTCCGTCCGGGCTATTGCAGGCTCCTTTCCCAGAACACTCCTGGAAAACAAACAAAGAAAATCATACAACCTCTCTGTAACATCTGAAAAACAGAAACTACCAGGTTTGGAGAAAAGAAAATCAATGACTTCCAACGCCGTAAGCTGGATTCTCCGATTTTGAGGCTACGTCCAGAGGAAGTGTCTAGCTTTACAATGAAAACGTCGGGACCGCCTCAACACCGATGCTCCGCCTGGTGGGGGCTTAGCAGCCAAGCCATGCAAAATACCCGGCGTTCCAGACATAAACGGCCAGAGAATTGCCATGTCCGTGGCCGCGCCTGTGCACGGTGATGACTTACAGCCATTGCGCCGTGCATCAAGGCGCCGGCTGTATGCAGACCCGGCCAGTCAAATAGTGTCCCCCTGGACGCCCCCCCACCAGTCACCCCAGCCCTCGCCGAAGCCCCCACCCCCCTGCCAGCAGCACGGCTCCCACCAACTGTGGCGGTGCTGGACACATTCCACAGCTGCCATGCCGGGTTTACGAAAACTAAACTCAGACCAAACGCGACCCCCGTGGTCAGGAACTCGGCCCATTGGGGTGGAGCATTGGGAAGGGCCTCAAAGCGACGGCGTCAACGCGCCTCGGTGACACTGATTTGGAGGGGATGGAGCTTCTGAAAAATGGCGCCAACCCAGATTTAGTTACAAACAGGGATTCCCTGCCAATTTTGGTGTGGGGCAACGGAGAATTCCGCCCATTTCTCAATAGGTGGAGATATCAAATTCCAGGTCAGACAAAGACAACCCAGTAATTTTCCATAGAAAAAATAGATGCATACTTTTAACACACTTTAGTTTTTATCTAACAATAGAAGGCCACAAACCTCTGGCTTTGAATTTTAGGCAACTGTTTGTAAAACCATTAATAAAATGACAGAGCAGTGCAAGGCCCCATGACCATGACCCTTTGTTAGAACAATCTGAAATGAATTCCATTGTCCCTTCCTCTTGCCAGAGTTCTATCTTCCACTGCTTAAAATATTGATCCAATTTTCAATCAAGTCTTTCCTCATTAGTATTATTTCCCATTCTTGGCATCATCCTGATAAACATACATTTTAGCCTCTCTAAGTTTTTAATGTCCTTTTGATAATGCAACACCCAAAACTGGACACATAACTCTAAATTCAACCCAACTATTGTTTTCATTTCTTTATTCTGGTCCTCCTTGCCTATATTAATAGAAATAAATGAGCTGCTGAGCTTTGGGCCTCACGGTAGCATGGTGGTTAGCATCAATGCTTCACAGCTCCAGGGTCCCAGGTTCGATTCCCAGCTGGATCACTGTCTGTGTGGAGTCTGCACGTCCTCCCCGTGTGTGCGTGGGTTTCCTCCGGGTGCTCCGGTTTCCTCCCACAGTCCAAAGATGTGTGGGTTAGGTGGATTGGCCATGATAAATTGCCCGTAGTGTAAGGTTAATGGGGGGATTGTTGGGTTACGGGTATACGGGTTACGTGGGTTTAAGTAGGGTGATCATTGCTCGGCACAACATCGAGGGCCGAAGGGCCTGTTCTGTGCTGTACTGTTCTATGTTTTTAAGGTTTCATTTACCTGCATTCCCATGTCCTGTTAATTACATATTGACCCACGCCCTTAAGTAAATTTCCATTGACTGTATACATCTGATCTTAAAGTTTTCTATCAAAATGTATTAATCCACAATAAGCTGTATCTGCTTACTCTCTGCTCACTCCATCAATCGATTTTAGTCTTGCTGAAATATTTAACAGCGCTTCTCATTGTTTGCCAAATATCTTACTTTTGCAGTCTCTGTATTTGTTGTCTCCATTTCCAAGTCTGAATCAAGAAAAATTTGGGCCCAACACTGATCCCCAAACATTTCAATTCTTCTCCAATCAAAGGAATGGCCACTAACCCAAATTCTGTCTCTCAAATTCCATGGGTTCCTTCTGATCATCTGCTGTAGTGAAAGCTGAAATTCCCAGAGATCCTGGAAATCATAGCATGGTGAGGGTACAGGAGGAGGCCATTCATCCCATCAAGCCTGCACTAGCTCTCTGCAAGAGCAATTTAGCTCGTCCTACTCTCCCACACTCTCCCCGTGACCTGCAGTTGTTTTCCCTCCCAGCACTTAACCAATTTCCAATTCATACCAGTTAATTTCTCTGTCTCATTTTTGTGGAATTAGTTCAATCAATTCTTCTTTCCCTGTGCTGAGCAATGGGCACACTGTCCTCCATAGGCAGTACTCTGAAATGTGTTCTCACCAAGCAGTATCCTGTGCTGGGAGAAAGAACATGAGTCATTTGCCATATTGATTCTGTTGGTTTCTCTCTTTTCACATTCCCTCCTGGTTTTATACTCTACTATTGAAGAACTTTGCTTTGCATTCATCAAAATTAATTGGATATGTCTCAGCTCCTTCCTAATGTATGATTGTATAGTTCCCCATCGGAAGTGTTGATTTGTAAAATCAGCTCTTAAATGCTGAACAAATACGCAGACATCAAATGAGGAACATACATATATAAAATATATATATAAATACTGCAAAATGTAGCTGAAAATATCAGTATTAAAAAGGTTTAATTAGTTCCTCCAATTCCATTAATTTAGCTTTCTTTGTACAATTATTTACAATCAATGGAAATTCTGCTGAGTGTCCAACGAAACAACCCTTTCTACATCAAACATGCCACACCTGTTATCTCTAATCAAATAAAAAAAGACTTCGCTGGCTTGGACAAGTGCACTGGATGGTCGCATTACCAAGGATTTACTATATTGGGAGGTAACCCATGCCAAGAGATGAGCAGGGTGCCCAAAGCTCCGATCCAAGGGTGCTGTCAAATGAGATATGAAAGCCCTCAATATCAATCACGATGAGTGGGTAATTCTATCTGATTAGTGCAAATGGCGACAGCAGTTTTGGGCAAGCGTTTGCCATCATGATGGCATGTGATTTCAGATGCTCAGCCCTCAGAGATCACCTGGCACCATCGGCAAGGGACAAGGTCATGTTGCCTTTCCAGAATCATCTCATCTGACCTCGCAAAAGTACTGTGGCTGCATTTCCATCATCCCTCGCAGAGGGAAGGGTGCCAAGCACCCAATCATTGAAGGTATGAACAAGTCTGCTACTGGCCTTTCATCAGCTGTGATTTCCATTGGCTCATCTGTGGAAAATGTTGCATACTTGGGAAGTAACATATGACCTTCTACCCTTGGTCCTCAAAGTTATCGATCTTTCCTCATGTCCGGTCCAGGCCTACTGTCGGCTAGTTAATAAAGATTGATTGCTATGAATCGTCAACATTTTCATTGTATGAGATGGGCAAAACCAAATCCAATGGACCTTGGCCTTTTCTCATTTAGCAATTATTACATTCACAAATGTTTACAGTTTGTTTGTAGCAGGGAGCAGACAGAATTCATTCTCTACCAATTTCTAGTGGCAACCATCTCATAGCCTGCCAATGGTTCTGATAAAACTGGGTGGAAAATGGCCACTACAGTGTTTTGGATTGGAAGTTTTACTGACAGTCTACTGTACTTGGAATCAATGAACACTGCAGTCTGGCTCAAAGACGACAAGAGTAGCTGTTGTTGGAAATGGAAATCTCAGTGTTGCTTGAGGGAGTTGATCGACTGAGGTAACAATTAAAATTAAGAAATTGCACGAGTGAGGCAGAGAAAACAGGTGTTTACCATGGTTTACCACAACTTATTCTATTCTGGATTTGGATGAACATGATTCTGACGTTAAGCATGAGAGGTTTAACATTTTTATCTGACGCGAGTGGGGGGATTTCCCTGCATGTTGTGAAGATACAGTGTGGACTTTTTAACTCCACAACAGTAACATTACTGACAGGTTCCCTGATGCAAGCCAGACTGATTGACAGGCTTAGCTTCCAATCCGAAGGGGAAGTTGGAGAAGAAGTCATAGGATCAGGTTGGTTCTAGCCCTAAACACAGCTGGGGGGAAATGAAAAGTGAAAATCGCTCATTGTCACAAGTAGGATTCAAATGAAGTTACTGTGAAAAGCCCCTAGTCGCCACATTCTGGCGCCTGTTCTGGGAGGCCAGTACAGGAATTGAACCCGCACTGTTGGCCTTTTCTGCATTACAAGCCAGCTGTTTAGCCCACTGTGCTAAACCAGCCCCTTATGTGGACGGTCTGGGAGAAATCAGACGGGTTGGGGGATGCAAACCTTCCTTTTGCTGGCAGATATCTTATAACCTGGGAAACACAGCCTTCCAGAGTTTAATTAGAAATGTTGGGCAATTGGATATGTTCGATAACACAAATTGCCCCTGAATGAGAATGGAGGAGGAATATTCCCTTCTGCAACTGTCTTTTAGCATGTTCTTCCATTTATTATCCTCATCAAAAAAAATATTTTACAGACTTCAGTAACTTGAGGAAGCCAGCTGTACTGTAACAAAGATTTATTTAACTATTTACATTATTCTGCTTATGGCAGTAACTCACTCCAACTTCAGTCCTTGCTGGGAGAACTAACCACACCAGGTTGTGTTTTGGGGCGACTTATGTACATCTGTAACGAGCTCTAGCTGGGTGACCTCCGCCCCCTATTTAGGAAACTGGTACTCCACGAGCCCTATGGGGAGATCAACAATGGTTTCCCCATGAACCTTGTGGAGGTTATAACACAGATGAAAGCTCTCTGATAGAATTGATATTTTCTGTGTTTTAATTTTATTTTTCCATGTTTATGCAAAGACAATTTTAATGGTTGCCTTGATTCTTCATGTTACGACTGTTCCAGCGTGACTTCTGCCCATTCAATGCAGCAGTTAATGCTTGACATTTGAAAATAATTCTGAAAGATAATTGACTGTATTTTTCTGTTTGTGTAGAAATTTACTCTCAAGTGCAAAATTAGACTTTTTGCGGTATTTATAACCTCACATGGATTTATCATTAATTTACATTTTGTACTGGAGATTAATTGTGAGCCATAATGACTGCCCTCACAATCACTTGGCCTCAAAGCATGCCTGACTAATAACAGCCTTGAGCTGCTTGGAGGAGGTTGACAGGTGCTAAATTAGTATGGTCAGAATGTGGGACCATCCGTCCTTACCTCACTGTCCCCAGATGTCTGGCACATTATGCAAGGATGTTAGGTCACCAGAAAACTGGCTGAAGTTGGAAGAGGTGAAGCAGCTTACTTCTGTTCCTGAGGTGATAATTTGCATGCCGTGTCATTTTATGTGAGTTGGGTTTCAACATTTCAGTTTGCCCTCTTGTTTTTTGTTATCAGTGTTTAGTTTATACTTTGGTTCTCTCCACTTTTTTGCTCATATTTTCATTCATTTTCCTATTGATCTGGCTAGGGGTGGAATCAACATAAATATCCGGCAAAGTCTGATATCGGGAGAGAAAAGCAGCGTTTGCCCCGACATATCACGTGGCACTTTGTTGAAAAATGCAGAAACACAGGGTTCACGTCAGATTGCTGGCAGTGCGGCCTCTGATTCTCCTGCCCCACCGTGACTTCAGGCCTTCAGGAATCCGTGGTGCCATATTTAAAGGCCGCTCCGGCACAGAGCCAACACTCTCTAAAGTGCAGGAAATTCATGGCTTTCAAAGGGAAGAAACATGTTGCCTCCAAATTCAGTGAGGCTTTTTCAAGCACCTGCTGGATACTGTGGAGGCTCGTTGTGAAGTCTTCTACTCCGCATTGGATGCAGAGCCTCAGGTGACCAATCCAACATGCGAGATGGTGGCAGTGGTGTTGAGCACCAGCACCCTCCACAAGAGAGCATCCACCCAGTGCAGGAAGGCATACCAAGTTACCCTTCTCGTCACTCAGCTCACACACTCAACAACACAATCAGACATCCACGGGTATGTCACTCACCGCCAGCTCAAGGGACATCACCACTCACTCTCCCACACCTTCATCTGCCTTGCGAATACTGTCCTCATTCTGTCTATAGCCCCACTCATCACCCACACATGTCAGACATCATTCTTACCTGGAAAATGGCTGGTATCCAGCTGTCATTCTCTCCACCTGTTATATCATGGAATCATAGAATTTACAGTGCAGAGGAGGCCATTCGGCCCATCATCATGCAGATCAAGCTGGCTTGTAACAAGAGGGAGAGGACCTACATCAGTGGTGGCATACCTGAAATGAATCCTGACCTACATTGAGAATCCAATTAGTCAGCGATGATGTGGATAGTTCCTGTGCTGACATTGAGGTTGGCGGCACTCAACCAACTGGGGAAGCGATGGCACAGTGGTATTATCACTGGACTAGTAAACCAGTGCGGTCGGCCGACGTTCGCACATGCGCATTGGGGTCTTCGGCCTCGTTGTCTACCCGGTCGTGGCACGCATGCGTAGGGACCCGGGAAAAGCGAGCGAAACGGCCACTCTCCTCGATGCTCAGGCCTTGCATTTTTGTGATGGCCTGCACCCTTTCTGCCTTGTGGGAGGCTAGTTTTGCATTTTCTGCCGCCCTGATGTGGGAGTAACGATTCCTGGCATGCCCATGGACAACGCACATTTCGATGGCGACGAAGAGGGTCAACTGTTTGATTTTGAGGAGCTGCTCCCGCAGCGAGTCAGACTGGACCCCGAAAACGATCTGATCCCGGATCATGGAATCAGCCGTTGAGTCATAATTACATGACTGAGCTAGGATGCGGAGATGGGTCAAGAAGGACTGAAAAGGTTCACCCTTACCCTGAAGCCTCTGTTGGAAGATGTACCGTTCAAAGCTCTCATTCACCTCAATGTCGCAGTGGTGGTCAAATTTCAGCAGAACTGTCTTAAACTTTGTCTTGTCTTCACCATCAGCAAACGTGAGCGAGTTCTAGATGTGGATGGCGTGATCCCCCGCAGTCGACAGAAACAGCACAATCTTTCGGGCATCCGATGTTGCCTCGAGGTCGGAGGCCTCGATATATAGGAGGAACTTCTATTTGAAGACTTTCCAGCTGTCGCCGAGGTTGCCGGAGATCCGGAGTTGCGGAGGAGGTTGGATCTTTTCCATGCCGCTGGATGGCTGTGTGCTGGTTGTGCTGGTGTGCTGTGCAGATTCACTCGAGGCAGGTTCGTTACAGTTAATAGCTCCCTGGTACCATGATGTGTTATCTGTGTTGGTCTAACATCGACTGCAACTGGATGCAGTGAAACGAGAAACAGGCTTCCGACACAGGAGATGGTCCAACACTTTTATTGAACTTGCTGATGGCTGTACATAATCTGCTGTGGGTTGACACTCTCTTAACCTAACTGATAACCTCCTACTGGCTTGACCAGACTAGCTCTTTACCACATGGTGATAAATTTCACTGGCTTGTGCACTGTGACTATCTCAGTAGCTGGGAGAGTCTTAATGCCCTTTGGGCTTTATAGTGGTGGTGTCCTGTCTGGTGATTGGTTGTTCTGTGTCGTGTGTGTTCATTGGTTACCCTGTGTGTCAATCACTGCCTGTCTGCATCTCATGATATACATGAGTGGATATTATGACATCTCCCATTTTTAAAATAAATTTTGGAACGTGGCAGTATATACATGCATAACTATGTACAAGTGGGGAATGAATGAACACATGTACATGGGAAGGTGTCTATTGTGCAGATACAGAGCAAACCGAACAAAATTTATAAGATTTAAGTCTATAGATTCAGTCTTTGTGGTGGGCGACAAATTTTTGTCAATCGCCTCAGAGGTGAAGAGGGGGACGCCAGCACCTGGACAGGCGGGATGGCTGTCATCTCGGTGGCCTTGTGGACAGGTGGGTATGCTGCCAGATCGGTAGCCTCGTGGTGCAAGACGTCCGGAGGAGGCATGATGACATGGGGAGAAGTGCAGTCGGGTGATGGGCAAGGAACTTTAAGCAGCGCCCTCCTGTTGCGCCGTATAATGGAGCCATCAGCCATTTGGACAATGAAAGACCTGGGAGCAGCCTGTCTAATGACAACAGCTGGGGCTGACCAACCTCCCTCAGGCAGCTGAACGCGAACAACATCGTCTGGAGCCAGCACAGGCAGATCCGTGGCATGAGCATCATACGTGATCTTTTGCTGGTCCCCGAATCACTGCACCTTCTGCAGCACCGTGAGGTGGTCAAGGTCTGGAACATGGATGGCTGGAACAGTCGTCCTCAGGTTGCGGTTCATGAGCAACTGTGCCGGAGACAAACCAGTCGATCGAGGGGTTGCCCTGTATGCCAATAGTGCCAAGTTGAAATCCGAGGCTGAGTAGCCATGTCCTGTTAGAGAGGGAGAGTCTTAATGCCCTTTGGGCTTTATAGTGGTGGTGTCCTGTCTGGTGATTGGTTGTTCTGTGTTGTGTGTTCATTGGTCATCCTGTGTTTCAATCACTGCCTGCCTGCATCTCATTATATACATGAGTGGATATTATGATAGGAGGCAGTGGGACAGACAGTGACAGTTAGACAGTCCAACACTTGCAGCTCAGGGGGTGGGTAACTGGTAGTCTCAGTGGCCAGGTCACACAACCATGGCAGCCAGTATGGGTGCTAGCATCTGGTGTAGGCTGTGTGTGTCAGTGAGTGTGTCAGTGTGAGTGAGTCTGTGTGAGTGAGTCTGTGCAAGTGAGTGAATCAGTATGAGTGAGGCTGTGTGTGTCAGTGAGTGTGTCAGTGTGAGTGAGTCTGTGTGAGTGAGTCTGTGCAAGTGAGTGAATCAGTATGAGTGAGGCTGTGTGTGTCAGTGAGTGTGTCTGTGTGAGTGAGTCTGCGAGTGAATGAATCTGTGTGTGAGGCTATGAGCGAATGTGTCTATCTTAGCGAGTCTGTGTGAATGAGCCTGACCGAGTGAATGAATCTGTGTGTGAGGCTATGCGAGTATCAATGAGTGAGTCTGTGTGAGTGAGTCTGTGCAAGTGAGTGAATCAGTATGAGTGAGGCTGTGTGTGTCAATGAGTGAGTCTGTGTGAGTGAGTCTGTGCAAGTGAGTGAATCAGTATGAGTGAGGCTGTGTGTGTCAATGAGTGAGTCTGTGTGGGTGAGTCTGTGTGAGTGATTCTGTGTGAGTGAGTCTGTGCAAGTGAGTGAATCTGTATGAGTGAGCCTGTGTGTGTCAATGAGTGAGTCTGTGTGAGTGAGTCTGCGAGTGAGTGAATCTGTGTGTGAGGCTATGCGAGTGTCAATAAGTGAGCCTGTGTGTGTCAATGAGTGAGTCTGTGTGAGTGAGTCTGTGCAAGTGAGTGAATCTGTATGAGTGAGCCTGTGTGTGTCAATGAGTGAGTCTGTGTGAGTGAGTCTGTGCAAGTGAGTGAATCTGTATGAGTGAGCCTGTGTGTGTCAATGAGTGAGTCTGTGTGAGTGAGGCTGTGTGTGTGTTTCAATAAGTGAGTCTGTTTGAGTTGCTGAGTGTGTCAGTATATGTATCAGTGAGTGAATCTGTGTGAGTGGGTCTGTGTGAGTGAGTCCGCGAGTGAGTGAATCTGTGTGTGAGGCTATGCGAGTGTCAATGAGTGAGCCTGTGTGTGTCTGTGTGAGTGAGTGAGTCTGCGTGAGTTAGTCTGTGCGAGTTAGTAAATGTGTATGAGTGAGGTTGTGTGTGTGTTTCAATAGTGAGTCTGTTTGAGTTGCTGAGTGTGTTAGTATGTGTATCAGTAAGTGAATCTGTGTGAGTGGGTCTGTGTGAGTGCCTATGAGTCTGTGAAAAGGTTGGTTAAGCCTGCTTCAGTTAGCTGCTCCATTGAATTTCTTTGTATTATAGTGCATTCTGCCATTTCACTTCAGTCAATAAATACACATTTTTCAGCTGTAAAAAGAAAGCAATGAAACTGGGAGTGAGTCGTGCTCTCTCCTGATGATACTGCTGCTGGTGTAATTAAAGTATCTCTCTGGTAGCTCAAAACAGCTTGCGGGAAACAGAGTGAAGTGTAACATATTGGCAGCTGGGAATGCCAGCTAGCATGTTATGTTGTAAGCCTCTGTGTTGCCACATGCCACTTTCAGACATCCTCAGATCTCATTGTGACAAAGCAGTCCTGGCGATTGTGGAGGTTAAATTTGATATTCTCTGAAAAGGGGCATGTAGATTGTCTTGCAGTATTAAAGAGCACCTGTTACTTCTGTTGTAGGCAGCATGCCAGCTTTGTACTCTCTGCTAATTTGCATAATCGCTGTGTGCAGCCAGTGCTAAGTACGCTGTTGAGTGGTTGCACCCTGCTGCAAGGTGCTCAAGGCGAGCAACATGTAAAGCCAACCTGCACTATGTAAAGGGGACATGCATTATAACTGGAGCAGCTGCTGGAACTGCTTGTGGAAGGGAGTCCACATAGGAAACAGGGAGAAGGTGCACCAAGGGAGGGAGTGTGCTCTCATATTCTCTACACTATGTTTTGGCGGACGTGGTGTGGGGGAGTGGTGTGCGGGAGCGGGAGGGGCGGTGGGCGGGGCGAGGAGAGCTCCCCTATCCACAGAGGTCCAGAAGGCCCTCGATATAAACTGTGTGAAGATAGAAACTGAGGGAAGATAGCCATAGAGCCAATGCCGGCAGTCGAGCCCTGGGCACATGGCCCCAGTGCTGCATGAGATCCAGTTGCCTCATACAATTGTTCACAATTCAGGTCGGTGCCTTCAAATGTCACCAATAGCATCACAATCCTCACACACCGTTCAATGCACCAGGATATCATCACTCCCCCACCAACAACATCTTCTGTTTTAGATAATGACCCATCCCAAGGTGCATTATAAAACAAAGTATGACACCGAGTCACGGAAGGAGATAGTAGTCAGATGACCAAAAGCTTGGTCAAGGATAGAGGCGTATCTTAAATGAAGAAAGCATGTTAGAGATGTAGAGATATAGAAGCTGACTTTTCAGAGCTTGAGACCTAGGCTATTGCAAGCATGGTCACCAATGGTGGAGGAATTGTGATTGAGAATATGCAAGAGGCCAGAATTAGAGGAGCATGGGTATCTCAGAGGGCTGTGGGGCTGGAGGAGATTACAGAGATAGTGGGGGGGAAAGGCCATGGTGAGGGATAGGATTTGAAAACAAGGATGAGAATTTTAAATTCATGACGTTACTTGAAGTTGAGTCAGTGTAGGCCAGCGACCACAGGAGTGGTAGGGGAAGTGGACTTGCTGCAAGTTGGGACATGAGCAGCTAAGTTCTGGGTAACGGGGTAAGTTTTCAGACAGTAGAATATGGGAGACATTAGAGTAGTCGAGTTTTTAAAACTAATTTTTTACGGAATGTGAGTTTTGCTGCCTAGGCCAGCATTTAGTACCATCCCTAATTACCTCTGCGAAGGTGGCGGTGAGTTGCCTTCTTGAATTGCTGCTATCCATGTGGTGTAGGTACACCTACTGGCTGTTAAGAAGGGGGTTCCAAGATTTTGACCCAGCAACAGTGAAGGAACAGCAGTATGTTTCCAAGTCAGGACAAGGAGTGACTTGGAGAGGAACTTCCAAGGGATGGTAATCCCAGGTATCTGCTCCACTTGTCCTTCTAGATGGTATTCGTCGTGGGTTTGGAAAACGCTGCCGAAGGAATTTTGGTGAATTAATGACAGGTATCACTCCTTTCATAGAATTTACAGTGCTGAAGAAGGCCATTCGGCCCATTGAGTTTGCGCCTGCTCTTGGAAAGAGCACCCATTTAAACCCACACCTCCACCGCATCCCCGTAACCCTGTAACCCCACCTAACCTAAGGGCAATTTGGCATGGCTAATCCACCTATCCTGCACATCTTTGGACAGTGGGATGAAACCGGAGCACCCGGAGGAAACCCACGCAGACACGGGGAGAATGTGGCACAGTGGCCCAAGTCAGAATCAAACCTGAGATCCTGGAACTGTGAAGCGACTGTGCTAACCACTGTGCTACTGGCCACCCCTTTGTGACATTCATGTCTGTTATTGTTTGAAGTTTATTCCAAAACACAAACTTAATGGACTCTTTGGGCGGGATTCTCCCAAATCCCCACGATGGCCCGACGCCGGCGTAAAAAGCGGCGCGTACCACTCCGGCGTCGGGCCGACAGGAAGTAGCGGAATCCTCCGCAGTTCCGGGGGCTAGGCCGGCGGCGGATGGGTTGGCACCACGCCAACCGGCATCAAAGGGCCGGCGCGATTTACCGCATGCGCAGATCCGGCAATGTGGCTCCGCGCATGCGCAGAGCGGCCGGTGTATTCTAGCGCATGCGCAGGGGGGGGTGTCTTCTCCATGGCGGAGCCCTACAGAGGCCAGCACGGAAGGAAGGAGTGCCCCCACAGCACAGGCCCGCCCGCAGATCGGTGGGCCCCGATCGTGGGCCAGGCTACCGTGGGAGCCCCACCGAGGACCCCACCAGCCGGCCTACCAGCGAGGTCCTGCCGTGTGGGACCATGTCCTATTCACGCTGGCGGGATTGGCTGGAAACCGATGGCTGCTCGGCCCATTGGGGTCCGGAGAATTGCCGGGGGGGGGGAGGACGTGGCTAAAGGTTCCCGACCGGTGTGGCGTGATCCCCGCTCCCGCCCGGAAACCGGCGCCAGAGAATACAGCAGCACGTGTTGAAGTGGCGGGGCGGGATTCATGCCACTCCCTGGGGATTCACCGATCCAGCGGGGGGTCGGAGGATCCCGCTCCTAGAGTCCATGGCCATGATTGTCTGGCCATTCACCGGTGGTGAGATTCTCCAGTCCCACCGGCGGTACACCCACACCAATGGGTTTCAGCTGGAAATCCCATTGACGAGCAACAAGAGTTGAGAATTCCACCACCAGCCCCACCAAATTCTCCGTCCTCACTAGCAGCTATAGTGAGGTGGACTAGCAATGGAGAATCTGTCTTAATGTCGTTGGGGTTGCAATGTAACAAAGATGTTGGGCGGGACCTCGCAGGTACCTGGCAGGTAAGTTGGCTAGTGCGGTCCTCGGGGGGATCTGGCCCCGGGGGGAGGCTCCCATGGTAGCCTGGCCCACGATTGGGGCCCACCGATCTGCGGGCGGGCCTGTGCCATGGGGGCACTCCTTCCTTCCGTGCCAGAATACGCCGGCTGGTCTGCGCATGTGCAGAACTCGCTCCGGCCCTTCACCGCCGGTTGGCACAGCGCCAACTCCTCTGGCGCCTGCCTAGCCCCCGGAACTGCGGAGGATTCCGCAACTTCCGGTTGGCCCGATGCCAGAGTGGTTCATGCCATTTTGTTTCCACTGGCGTCGGGCCATTGGGGGATTCGGGAGAATCCTGCCCAAGATGATGAGTCAAGCTATCCACAAGTGAGGTTGAAAGGCCACCATCAATTGTATATCAATGGCCATTGACCATCTAACTGAAACTTACTCCATGAAGCTGCAAACTTTCTATCCAAAAACTCAGAAAAGATCTTTCCTGTGGTGTGAAGTCTTCTCCAAAGTTCATCGAAGAAAAATTGAGTAAGGTTGTGGAAGGAATGCCACATTGCTAATGCAATCAGGATGATATGTTGATCGTGATCACAGTAGAGGAAGAGAGCTTTCAAAGGAAACTTCCTTTCCCACCCGAGGCCTGAACAGGCTAACCTGCTCGGCGACCCACCCGAGGCCTGAACAGGGTAACCTGCTCGGCGACCCACCCGAGGCCTGAACAGGCTAACCTGCTCGGCGACCCACCCGAGGCCTGAAAAGGCTAACCTGCTCGGCGTCACACCCGAGGCCTGGACAGGCTAACCTACTCGGCGACCCACCCGAGGCCCGAACAGGCTAACCTGCTGGGCGACCCACGCGAGGCCCGAACAGGCTAACCTGTTGGGCGACCCACCCGAGGACTGAACAGGCTAACCTGCTCGGCGACCCACCCGAGGCCTGAACAGGCTAACCTGCTCGGCGACACACCCGAGGCCCGAACAGGCTAACCTGCTCGGCGACCCACCCGAGGCCTGAACAGGCTAACCTGCTCGGCGACCCACCCGAGGCCTGAACAGACTAACCTGGTCGGCGACCCACCCGAGGACTGAACAGGCTAACCTGCTCGGCGACCCACCCGAGGCCTGAACAGGCTAACCTGCTCGGCGACACACCCGAGGCCCGAACAGGCTAACCTGCTCGGCGACCCACCCGAGGCCTGAACAGGCTAACCTGCTCGGCGACCCACCCGAGGCCTGAACAGACTAACCTGGTCGGCGACCCACCCGAGGCCTGAACAGGCTAACCTGCTCGGCGACCCACCCGAGGCCCGAACAGGCTAACCTGCTCGGCGACCCACCCGAGGCCTGAACAGGCTAACCTGCTCGGCGACCCACCCGAGGCCCGAACAGGCTAACCTGCTCGGTGACCCACCCAAGGCCTGAACAGACTAACCTGCTCGGCGACCCACCCGAGGCCTGAACAGGCTAACCTGCTAGGCGACCCACCCGAGGCCTGAACAGGCTAACCTGCTCGGCGACCCACCCGAGGCCTGAACAGGCTAACCTGCTAGGCGACCCACCCGAGGCCTGAACAGGCTAACCTGATCGGCGACCCACCCGAGGCCTGAACAGGCTAACCTGCTCGGCCACCCACACGAGGCCTGAACAGGCGAACCTGCTCGGCCATCCACCCGAGGCCTGAACTAGCTAACCTGCCCGGCGACCCACCCGAGGCCTGAACAGGCTAACCTGATCGGCCACCCACCCGAGGCCTGAACAGGCTAACCTGCTCGGCGACCCACCCGAGGCCTGAAAAGGCTAACCTGCTCGGCGTCACATCCGAGGCCTGGACAGGCTAACCTACTCGGCGACCCACCCGAGGCCCGAACAGGCTAACCTGCTGGGCGACCCACGCGAGGCCCGAACAGGCTAACCTGTTGGGCGACCCACCCGAGGACTGAACAGGCTAACCTGCTCGGCGACCCACCCGAGGCCTGAAGAGGCTAACCTGCTCGGCGACACACCCGAGGCCCGAACAGGCTAACCTGCTAGGCGACCCACCCGAGGCCCGAACAGGCTAACCTGCTCGGCGACCCACCCGAGGCCTGAACAGACTAACCTGCTCGGCGACCCACCCGAGGCCTGAACAGGCTAACATGCTCGGCGACCCACCCGAGGCCCGAACAGGCTAACCTGCTCGGCGACCCACCCGAGGCCCGAACAGGCTAACCTGCTCGGTGACCCACCCAAGGCCTGAACAGACTACCCTGCTCGGCGACCCACCCGAGGCCTGAACAGGCTAACCTGCTAGGCGACCCACCCGAGGCCTGAACAGGCTAACCTGCTCGGCGACCCACCCGAGGCCTGAACAGGCTAACCTGCTAGGCGACCCACCCGAGGCCTGAACAGGCTAACCTGCTCGGCGACCCACCCGAGGCCTGAACAGGCTAACCTGCTCGGCCACCCACACGAGGCCTGAACAGGCGAACCTGCTCGGCCATCCACCCGAGGCCTGAACAGGCTAACCTGCTCGGCGACCCACCCGAGGCCTGAACAGGCTAACCTGATCGGCCACCCACCCGAGGCCTGAACAGGCTAACCTGCTCGGCCACCCACCCAAGGCCCGAACAGACTAACCTGCTCGGCGACCCACCCGAGGCCTGAACAGGCTAACCTGCTCGGCGACCCACCCGAGGCCTGAACAGGCTAACCTGCTCGGCGACCCACCCGAAGCCTGAACAGGCTAACCTGCTCGGCGACCCACACGAGGCCTGAACAGGTTAACCTGCTCGGCGACCCACCCGAGGCCTGAACAGGCTAACTTGCTCGGCGACCCACCCGAGGCCTGAACAGGCTAACCTGCTCGTCGACACACCCGAGGCCTGAACAGGCTCACCTGCTCGGCGACCTACCCGAGGCCCGAACAGACTAACCTGCTCGGCGACCCACCCGAGGCCTGAACAGGCTAACCTGCTCGGCCACCCACCCGAGGCCTGAACAGGCTAACCTGCTCGGCGACCCAACCGAGGCCTGAACAGGCTAACCTGCTCGGCGACCCACCCGAGGCCTGAACAGGCAAACCTGCTCGGCGACCAACCCGAGGCCTGGACAGGCTAACCTGCTAGGCGACCCACCCGAGGCCTGAACAGGCTAACCTGCTCGGTGACCCACCCAAGGCCTGAACAGATGAACCTGCTCGGCGACCCACCCGAGGCCTGAACAGGCTAACCTGCTAGGCGACCCACCCGAGGCCTGAACAGGCTAACCAGCTCGGCGACCCACCCGAGGCCTGAACAGGCTAACCTGCTAGGCGACCCACCCGAGGCCTGAACAGGCTAACCTGCTCGGCGACCCACCCGAGGCCTGAACAGGCTAACCTGCTCGGCCACCCACACGAGGCCTGAACAGGCGAACCTGCTCGGCCATCCACCCGAGGCCTGAACAGGCTAACCTGCTCGGCGTCACACCCGAGGCCTGGACAGGCTAACCTACTCGGCGACCCACCCGAGGCCCGAACAGGCTAACCTGCTGGGCGACCCACGCGAGGCCCGAACAGGCTAACCTGTTGGGCGACCCACCCGAGGACTGAACAGGCTAACCTGCTCGGCGACCCACCCGAGGCCTGAACAGGCTAACCTGCTCGGCGACACACCCGAGGCCCGAACAGGCTAACCTGCTCGGCGACCCACCCGAGGCCTGAACAGGCTAACCTGCTCGGCGACCCACCCGAGGCCTGAACAGACTAACCTGCTCGGCGACCCACCCGAGGCCTGAACAGGCTAACCTGCTCGGCGACCCACATGAGGCCTGAACAGGTTCACCTGCTCGGCGACCCACCCGAGGCCTGAACAGGCTAACTTGCTCGGCGACCCACCCGAGGCCTGAACAGGCTAACCTGCTCGTCGACACACCCGAGGCCTGAACAGGCTCACCTGCTCGGCGACCTACCCGAGGCCCGAACAGACTAACCTGCTCGGCGACCCACCCGAGGCCTGAACAGGCTAACCTGCTCGGCCACCCACCCGAGGCCTGAACAGGCTAACCTGCTCGGCGACCCAACCGAGGCCTGAACAGGCTAACCTGCTCGGCGACCCACCCGAGGCCTGAACAGGCAAACCTGCTCGGCGACCAACCCGAGGCCTGGACAGGCTAACGTGCTAGGCGACCCACCCGAGGCCTGAACAGGCTAACCTGCTCGGTGACCCACCCAAGGCCTGAACAGACGAACCTGCTCGGCGACCCACCCGAGGCCTGAACAGGCTAACCTGCTAGGCGACCCACCCGAGGCCTGAACAGGCTAACCAGCTCGGCGACCCACCCGAGGCCTGAACAGGCTAACCTGCTAGGCGACCCACCCGAGGCCTGAACAGGCTAACCTGCTCGGCGACCCACCCGAGGCCTGAACAGGCTAACCTGCTCGGCCACCCACACGAGGCCTGAACAGGCGAACCTGCTCGGCCATCCACCCGAGGCCTGAACAGGCTAACCTGCTCGGCGTCACACCCGAGGCCTGGACAGGCTAACCTACTCGGCGACCCACCCGAGGCCCGAACAGGCTAACCTGCTGGGCGACCCACGCGAGGCCCGAACAGGCTAACCTGTTGGGCGACCCACCCGAGGACTGAACAGGCTAACCTGCTCGGCGACCCACCCGAGGCCTGAACAGGCTAACCTGCTCGGCGACCCACCCGAGGCCCGAACAGGCTAACCTGCTCGGCGACCCACCCGAGGCCTGAACAGGCTAACCTGCTCGGCGACCCACCCGAGGCCTGAACAGACTAACCTGCTCGGCGACCCACCCGAGGCCTGAACAGGCTAACCTGCTCGGCGACCCACATGAGGCCTGAACAGGTTCACCTGCTCGGCGACCCACCCGAGGCCTGAACAGGCTAACTTGCTCGGCGACCCACCCGAGGCCTGAACAGGCTAACCTGCTCGTCGACACACCCGAGGCCTGAACAGGCTCACCTGCTCGGCGACCTACCCGAGGCCCGAACAGACTAACCTGCTCGGCGACCCACCCGAGGCCTGAACAGGCTAACCTGCTCGGCGACCAACCCGAGGCCTGAACAGGCTAACCTGCTAGGCGACCCACCCGAGGCCTGATCAGGCTAACCTGCTAGGCGACCCACCCGAGGCCTGAACAGGGTAACCTGCTCGGCGACCCACCCGAGGCCTGAACAGGCTAACCTGCTCGGCGACCCACCCGAGGCCTGAACAGGCTAACCTGCTCGGCGACCCACCCGAGGCCTGAACAGGCTAACCTGCTCGGCGACCCACCCGAGGCCTGAACAGGCTATCATGCTCGGCGACCTACCCGAGGCCTGAACAGGCTAAGCTGCTCGGCGATCCACCCGAGGCCTGAACAGGCTAACCTGCTCGGCGACCCGCCCGAGGCCTGAACAGACTAACCTGCTCGGCGACCCACCCGAGGCCTGAACAGACTAACCTGCTAGGCGACTCACCCGAGGCCTGAACAGGCTAACCTGCTCGGCCACCCACCCGAGGCCTGAACAGGCTAACCTGCTCGGCGACCCACCCTAGGCCTGAACAGGCTAACCTGCTCGGAGACCCACCGGAGGCCTGAACAGGCTAACCTGCTCGGCGACCCACCCGAGGCCTGAACAGACTAACCTGCTAGGCGACCCACCCGAGGCCTGAACAGGCTAACCTGCTCGGAAACCCACCCGTGGCCTGAACAGGCTAACCTGCTCGGCCACCCACCCGAGGCCTGAACAGGCTAACCTGCTCGGCGACCCAACCGAGGCCCGAACAGGCTAACCTGCTCGGCGACCCACCCGAGGCCTGAACAGGCTAACCTGCTCGGCGACGAACCCGAGGCCTGAACAGGCTAACCTGCTAGGCGACCCACCCGAGGCCTGAACAGGCTAACCTGCTCGGCGACCCACCCGAGGCCTGAACAGGCTAACCTGCTAGGCGACCCACCCGAGGCCTGAACAGGCTAACCTGCTCGGCGACCCACCCGAGGCCTGAACAGGCTAACCTGCTCGGCGACCCACCCGAGGCCTGAACAGATTAACCTGCTAGGCGACCCACCCGAGGCCTGATCAGGCTAACCTGCTCGGCGACCCACCCGAGGCCCGAACAGGCTAACCTGCTCGGCGACCCACCCGAGGCCTGAACAGGCTAACCTGCTCGGCGACCCACCCGAGGCCTGAACAGACTAACCTGCTTGGCGACCCACCCGAGGCCTGAACAGACTAACCTGCTCGGCGACCCACCCGAGGCCTGAACAGGTTCACCTGCTCGGCGACCCACCCGAGGCCTGAACAGGCTAACTTGCTCGGCGACCCACCCGAGGCCTGAACAGGCTAACCTGCTCGTCGACACACCCGAGGCCTGAACAGGCTCACCTGCTCGGCGACCTACCCGAGGCCCGAACAGACTAACCTGCTCGTCGACCCACCCGAGGCCTGAACAGGCTAACCTGCTCGGCGACGAACCCGAGGCCTGAACAGGCTAACCTGCTAGGCGACCCACCCGAGGCCTGATCAGGCTAACCTGCTAGGCGACCCACCCGAGGCCTGAACAGGGTAACCTGCTCGGCGACCCACCCGAGGCCTGAACAGGCTAACCTGCTCGGCGACCCACCCGAGGCCTGAACAGGCTAACCTGCTCGGCGACCCACCCGAGGCCTGAACAGGCTAACCTGCTCGGCGACCCACCCGAGGCCTGAACAGGCTATCATGCTCGGCGACCTACCCGAGGCCTGAACAGGCTAAGCTGCTCGGCGATCCACCCGAGGCCTGAACAGGCTAACCTGCTCGGCGACCCGCCCGAGGCCTGAACAGACTAACCTGCTCGGCGACCCACCCGAGGCCTGAACAGACTAACCTGCTAGGCGACTCACCCGAGGCCTGAACAGGCTAACATGCTCGGCCACCCACCCGAGGCCTGAACAGGCTAACCTGCTCGGCGACCCACCCTAGGCCTGAACAGGCTAACCTGCTCGGCGACCCACCGGAGGCCTGAACAGGCTAACCTGCTCGGCGACCCACCCGAGGCCTGAACAGACTAACCTGCTAGGCGACCCACCCGAGGCCTGAACAGGCTAACCTGCTCGGCCACCCACCCGTGGCCTGAACAGGCTAACCTGCTCGGCCACCCACCCGAGGCCTGAACAGGCTAACGTGCTCGGCGACCCAACCGAGGCCCGAACAGGCTAACCTGCTCGGCGACCCACCCGAGGCCTGAACAGGCTAACCTGCTCGGCGACCAACCCGAGGCCTGAACAGGCTAACCTGCTAGGCGACCCACCCGAGGCCTGAACAGGCTAACCTGCTCGGCGACCCACCCGAGGCCTGAACAGGCTAACCTGCTAGGCGACCCACCCGAGGCCTGAACAGGCTAACCTGCTCGGCGACCCACCCGAGGCCTGAACAGGCTAACCTGCTCGGCGACCCACCCGAGGCCTGAACAGATTAACCTGCTAGGCGACCCACCCGAGGCCTGATCAGGCTAACCTGCTCGGCGACCCACCCGAGGCCCGAACAGGCTAACCTGCTCGGCGACCCACCCGAGGCCTGAACAGGCTAACCTGCTCGGCGACCCACCCGAGGCCTGAACAGACTAACCTGCTCGGCGACCCACCCGAGGCCTGAACAGACTAACCTGCTCGGCGACCCACCCGAGGCCTGAACAGGCTAACCTGCTCGGCGATCCACCCGAGGCCTGAACAGGCTAACCTGCTAGGCGACCCACCCGAGGCCAGAACAGGCTAACCTGCTCGGCCACCCACCCGAGGCCTGAACAGGCTAACCTGCTCGGCGACCCACCCGAGGCCTGGACAGGCTAACCTGCTCGGCGACCCACCCGAGGCCTGAACAGGCTAACCTGCTCGGCGACCCACCCAAGGCCTGAACAGACTTACCTGCTCTGCGACCCACCCGAGGCCTGAACAGACTAATCTGCTCGGCGACCCACCCGAGGCCTGAACAGACTAACCTGCTAGGACACCCACCCGAGGCCTGATCAGGCTAACCTGCTAGGCGACCCACCCGAGGCCTGAACAGGCTAACCTGCTCGGCGACCCACCCGAGGCCTGAACAGGCTAACCTGCTAGGCGACCCACCCGAGGCCTGAACAGGCTAACCTGCTCGGCGACCCACCCAAGGCCTGATCAGGCTAACCTGCTAGGCGACCCACCCGAGGCCTGAACAGACTAACCTGCTCGGCGACCCACCCGAGGCCTGAACAGGCTAACCTGCTCGGCAACATACCCGAGGCCTGAACAGGCTAACCTGCTCGGCGACCCACCTGAGGGCTGAACAGGGTAACCTGCTCGGCGACCCACCCGAGGCCTGAACAGACTAACCTTTTCGGCGACCCACCCGAGGCCTGAACAGACTAACCTTTTCGGCGACCCACCCGAGGCC